>NC_054534.1:6698932-7019557 GCF_017654505.1 Polyodon spathula
TTGGCATAGAGTGCCGTGTCCTGTTTTTCTGTCTGTTTAAACTATTTTATTTTACAATAAACCGGAGCAAGCAAGCGCCATCATCATTTCAATGCATCCGTCCTGTCTGTGTATTTCATTCCTTCCTGGTTCTGACGCCGCCCACTTTGGCCGTCTCTGTGACAGGGATATACTGAAATTAAAGAAGGACTCTATGAAAAAGACCTAGGAGTTTTTGTTGACTCAGAAATGTCTTCATCTAGACAATGTGGGGAAGCTATAAAAAAGGCTAACAAGATGTTCGGATATATTGTGAAAAGTGTTGAATTTAAATCAAGGGAAGTAATGTTAAAACTGTACAATGCATTAGTAAGACCTCATCTTCAATATTGTGTTCAGTTCTGGTCACCTCGCTACAAAAAGGATATTGCTGCTCTAGAAAGAGTGCAATGAAGAGCGACCAGAATTATTCCGGGTTTAAAAGGCACGTCATATGCAGACAGGCTGAAAGAATTGAATCTATTCGGTCTTGAACAAAGAAGACTACGCGGCGACCTAATTCAAGCATTCAAAATTCTAAAAGGTATTGCCAATGTCGACCCAAGGGACTTTTTCGACCTGAAAAAAAAAACAAGGACCAGATGTCACAAATGGAGATTAGACAAAGGGGCATTCAGAACAGAAAATAGGAGGCACTTTTTTACACAAAGAATCGTGAGGGTCTGGAATCAACTCCCCAGTAATGTTGTTGAAGCCAACACCCTGGGATCCTTCAAGAAGCTGCTTGATGAGATTCTGGGATCAATAAGCTACTAACAACCAAACGAGCAAGATGGGCCGAATGGCCTCCTCTAGTTTGTAAACTTTCTTATGTTCTTATGTCTGTAGAACTGAATGACACAAGTTTTGGTTGCTTTAATTGCCGTCTGTCTATTGGTGTAATGCGTCCTGTGTCCTGAAGAAACAAAGACAGTCTCTGGAAAACTGGTATGGTGGTAATAATAATAATAATAATAATAATAATCTTTATTTTTATATAGCACTGTGGCAGAGCACATCTCTGCCCTTTAGAAATTGGCAGGGATGGGGTTAAATTCCCCTACCTGCCTGGGTTCATTGTGTTCAGGTGGCTGGGGTTGATTAGATGATTAGTTTAATTAACGATCAGCGCCCAGCCACCTGACGTAAAAGGAAGCCTCTGCTTCTCATTTAAGAAGGAAGCTGAGGAAGCAGGTTGGTGTTTTGTTGGTTGTGATGTTTCAATTTTCTAAATCCAGTGAAGGCATTACCCAGCCTGGAAACCTTTATTTTGTACATTTTGCTTTTTTTGTCTTTCTTTTTGTGTTTCAGTCCCTTTGTTTTGGCACTTGTGCCCTTTGATTTTTGTGTTTATAATAGAACAGTTATTTTTTTGAATTCCAGACTGTCTCTGGGCCTCTATCCACTCACCAGTCTACCACAAGCACCTTTCATAGTGGACCACCATCACAAAGCGCTTTACAAGATATGAGACTACACAAAGGAACATACATTTTCATGGTACATAAAGAGCAAGTCTAAGATATTCAATGAGGACATAAACACAAGGATAGCTGTCTTATTAACATGTATTATATTCTACTGCTTTCACATGTACAGTGGTTTGCAGAAGTATTTACCTCACTGCAAAGTTTTCTTATTTTGTTGACACCTAAGCGTACTCCACAGCGCTTTCAAATTAGACTTTATATATAGAATCTACACAAACTACTCTACATTGATAAAGTTATAAAATGCATATAGAATATAAATAAGTAAGATTTAAAGAGAAAAATAGATTAATCTCAGTTGCATAAGTATTCAACCACTTTGCTCAGGTGCGAATGATTAGTTTGAAAGGTCACAAAATTAGTGAAATGATTTCAGCCTGTGTGTATTCAAAGTGATTTAACTTGTAGATAATTTCCCTCAGGTCTATAAAGACTTTTAAGATGCAACTCATATAGTGATCCAACAAAGCAACCATGAAGACCAAGGAGCTTTCAAAATGGTAGAGAAGCACAGAGCAGGAGAAGGGTATAAGAAAATTTCAAAGGCGTTGATTATCCCTCTTAGCACAGTGAAGTTCATTATTAAGAAGTGGAAGATGCATCATACCACCCAGACACTACCTAGATCAGGTCACCCTCCAAAACTGCGCAGCCGGGCAAGCAGGAAACTGGTTCGGGATGCAGCTCTGAAGCCAACAATAACCTTGAGAGATCTGCAAAGTTCTGTCTCTGAGATGGGAGTGTTCATACATCAACAATAAGCCAGTCCCTACACAAGCTGGCCTGTATGGACAGGAGGCAAGAAAGAAGCCATTACTCAAAAAGCCTCAACTTAAAGCACGTATGGAGTTTGTAAAAAAAGCATGTAGATGATACTACAGACATGTGGAAAAAGGTTTTGTGATCAGACGAGACAAAAATTTTACTTTTCAGTCTAAATTCAAAGCGTTACGTCTGGCGCAAGTCGAACACTGCACATCACCCAGTCAACACCATCCCAACTGTCAAGCATGGTGGTGGCAGAATCATGTTATGGGGATGTTTCTCTTCAGAAGGGACTGGGAAGTTTGTCAGGCTAGAGGAGCGAATGGATGGTGTAAATTTCAGGCGAATCCTCGAGGAAAAACTGTTTGAGTCAGCCAAGACTCTGAAACTGGGGAGGAAATTCACATTCACAAGTACAATGACCCGAAGCACAAAGCCAAAGCCACACTGGAGTGGCTGAACAAGAAGAGAATTAATGTTCTTGAATGGCCCAGTCAAAGTTCTGATTTGAATTCAATCGAAACTTTATTTATTTATAATATTGAAGTCTGTATTCAACACTATTCCATCATTCAAGTTTACACTTTATTAATATAATGTAATACTGGCAAAATTGTTGTGTAAAATACATGTACAGTACTTCCCCACTTCTGCAGGATGCCTACAGGTAATTAGGAAAGTTTACCTATTACAGTATGTGGCTTTCTTCACAAAAATAAAAATATAATCTGTTGAAGGTGTTTTCAGAAGACAGAAGAATAATTGCCTTTATCAGAATAGGCCAAGCCTTATTAGATTTGTGCTGAAACAGTAAAACCTGTGAGACACCTATTTGTTTTATATCTAATAAGAATAATTATATATTCAATATTATAGTAAGCAATGAAACCACTAAAGATGCTGATATAAGTCTAATTGCAGTAAAGTGATTATTAGATTTTTTTCAGTGTATCTAGGACAATAACCAACTTAGTGAAAGTGTACTTCGGACATTGCAATTTTGTTTTTCAACTGCAGAATTCACCACTACATGGCAATGTCTAGAAATTGGAATAACGGAAGGATGCATCATTTCTCCACTGGCTTTTACAATGGCAATGTAAGTAACTATTAGGGCTTCAAAATGTGTAGTGGGAGGAGAATGCTTGGCTTCTGGAATGCGACTGTCACCAATTAGAGCATACATGGATGACCTGACAATCTTGACTACAACAGTAGCCTGCAGTAATTGGCTATTGGGAAAACTAATCAAAAACATTGAATGGGCACGAATGCAATTCAAACCCACTAAGTCAAGGAGCATCTCTATAATTAAAGTAGTGGATAAGAGGTTAATGCTGCTTAACCACAGGGGGTCAAGGGAAGAGAAGGAGAGAGCACGGAAGGAAAGAGAGTGAAGAGAAGTAGCACCATGGGAGAAAAGAGAGTGAAGAGAAGGAGCAGAACGGGAGGAAGGAGAGTGACGAGAAGGAGCGAGCACGGGGCGAAGGAGAGTGAAGAGAAGGAGCGAGCACGGGGCGAAGGAGAGTGAAGAGAAGGAGTGAGCACAGGAGGAAGGAGAGTGAAGAGAAGAAGCGAGTACGGGAGGAAGGAGAGTGAAGAGGATGAGCGGAGAGGGAGAGAGGGAATATAAGGAGACACAAGGGATTGGAGATAGAAATAGGCAGTATGATGAACAGAGCGAAAGGCAAGAGGAAGGGTCTTACATAGGGTGCGAGCAGAGATAGGTAGCCAGTGGAGTGTGCAAAGCAGTAACTAGAACAACATCAGAGCTATGTACAGTATTAAAAAGACTGCAATATATAAAGTACAATTGCCACAGATGAAAGTACTGAAGTTCATTTTTGTGAGCATATTTTATTCTCTGTCAGCTACCTTCCACAAACAACAGCTTGGTTCAGATTGGTTATACGGGTACTGTACTTGAAAGGTTGTATTGTGTAGTGACACTGCAAGCCAGGGGCTCCTGTCTTGAATCCAAGCTAAGCCAATCTTTTGCAGTGACCCAAGGCAGAAAAAAACAACAGCTCTGTGATTGCTTTACTTTTTGACCTTTAAGCACATCTGATGAGTTTCTAGTAATTAAGTACATTTGATTGCCCAAATTAATGACTTGAATAACTGCCCTTTAAAATATGTTTACTTCTCTGTAAATCATCCATTTCTGCACGTCTTGGTTTTACTGTAACCTTTACATAAATGACTACATGTACTGACGGCTTTAATTTTAACTTCTACAGTCCATCAGGAATACTGTAATATAAAAGCGATCCGTACCTGAGTTCTTTTACAAATTAGTTTACTGCTAGGCATATTGCTTTTTTAGCAAGTGTGTCAGTTTCAATATTGTTTTTAGACCTTGGGTGTTTTTACATCAAGCTTTCCTAAGGTGCTGGGGAAGGATTTGTTGCTTCTAGAATTCAAGGATGTTGTGTGCATGTACTGTATTCATGTACTTTATACATGCCTTACATAAAACAAAGAACAATGCAACAGAGATACTATTATAATACAAAACCATTATATTGCCTCAGTACAGATTCATGTGTTTCTATTGCAGAGCCACTGCATGCAATTGGAGATATGATAGGGTGCAGGACCAAGTTGTCCCAGACAGGAATTTAAGGGATGCTTTATACCATCTTAATCTTCAGTATATTTAATTTCTTCCCTGTTTAATACATTATGTCTGCTCTTTGTCATTCTCTATTGTTTCTGCTCAGATTGGGTCTGCTTCTGAAATGACTCAGAAAAGCTGAATTCCTGATATTCACTGCTAATGCATGGGGCTGAAGGTGAAATAAGGAACCGCAACAACTAACTGTAGTGCTGCTTTGCTTGGATGAGTAAAGTAGGTACAGTAAAGTGCTTCACAACTTACATTGTGAGTTTATTGGTTCAGAGACTACTACACGGTATCACGCTACAATTAACCAGTTTATTAGGGCTATTAAAATAAACTTTACAATATAATTACAATATAATTAGTATAGTAAAACTTACCATGAAGTATTTGAAAAAGAAATACCTTGTACTCCCCTCCACAGTTCAGAAAGGAAACTTCATTAGCAAGTTCCTCTACTCTTTCCTCCATGCACAAAAGGGATTTCATGAGTTGGGCAAGACACCTCAACTGATGTGAGGTCAGGCAGAAATTCCTCCCTTTTTTAGGCTGTTCCTGCAGAGCTGTGTAAAATAATAATAATAATAATAATAATAATAATAATAATAATAATAATAATAATAATAATAATAATAATAATAATAAAATGTAAACAATGTATGTGTGTGTGTGTGTGTGTGTGTGTGTGTGTGTGTGTGTGTGTGTGTATCTGCCTCACCTTTCTGGATACATTTGTTGGTACAGTACAGTAAAGAGTGTGTAAGTTACTGGTACCCCTGTTCCCATATCTGTGTTTTCTATGCTGATCTATTCTGTCAGAACAGGAGTATGTCCTGCACAAACTGAAGCACAGTTATAACACTTTTTGGAAATACTTGATCCCACAGTAGGTAGTACTGATTAATACTTATGTATTTTCAAAGCTCAGTAACAGACCATATAAATACTACCCCCAATACTGTTCATTCAATTAAAGTAAATGTATAAGTAAATGTATAATGGAACTATAATTCCAACCTCACTATCATTATGAAATGCATGCTGAGAGCATATGTAGAAACTGTATTTCCACACAGGTGAGTGTAACTATTATAACAGTGTACATCAATAGTACAGTGCAGGTCATCCTAAGAAAGTAACTTTTAAAAACTAAATGGATACAAGCAAATTACAGGAAAAAAATATAATAATTAAGATCAACTAACCAAACAAATCTGAATAAGGTCTGGTCCCAAGTGGTTTAGATTAGCTGTCCAAAGTATTTATCCTTCATAGCTGATTTGGGTTATCTTATTTTTTATGTACTATTTTTTAACCTTTGTATTCTGATCTCATCTCATGTCAAAATATTAAAAGGAAGGGTCTGGAAAAAAAAAAAAAAAAAAAAAAAAAAAAAAAAAAACAACTATGGGTGTTATAGTATGTGGTGCTATTTTCCACTAACCTGGCTAATCCCAACCCCCCTAAAAACAGGGACATGACATTCCTGAAAATGTGACGCTACAGTATATAAAAATGGATCTGTGTACACTATCTAATTTGGACAGTATTGGGCCACAATACATACAACATATTTTCATATACTGCTTATACATTATGTATCACAGACTGTTACCTCAATCTGCACCAAGAAACAAAGAAAATAAAATGTTGAGGAATGTTTGGAGCAGTCTCCATACTATCAAAAACAAGTCTTCTAGGACTGGTCTTTCAGGGCTGGTATTCCAGGACTGGAAATTCCTGAAAAAGCTTTCTTACCCTTTGAATTCATGACATGACCTTGAACCTACTGCAATAGTTTGTTTCCTGTAACTTTCACTTACTTTATGACATGTAACCTTCGAATTAAATGGTTTTCTGTCAACGTTGTATGAGCTTTTCCTTTTAACTAGAAAGACAGTAATATATGTCCTAAGGTGGAATAAAATAACAGTTATCACATTATACGATAATCAATTGCAAGATAACGTGGGGTAATTATGCCATAAGCCAGAAAAGAAAATTGCCAGAATAAACTAATCAAAATCAACCAACCCATTAAAGACAAGGTTAATCCCATAAAATCAAGTGCTCAACCCATCACACAAACCACTTTAATCCACTAAAAATCTAAATGCCCCATTTTAAACTGAACATAAGAAAAGCACCACCATGTTCACTGTTATGTTAAATACATGGAAATGATATATAGGGCCCTACCAAATTAACAGCAGTGAAAAACACATCACAAACCTTGAAGTGTTTTTTTTTTTGTGTGTGTGTACTTTTACCCTATAGTAAAATACAATGCAGTTATATGTACAGTTACAGGTTTGTGATGCAATTGTTAGCTTCTTTCAGTTTTTAAAAAAAGCATGAACAGGCCAGGATTTATTGATTGACACTTGACAACAGCCAATAACTGGGCTCTACTCACTGATTGGTAGACACGGGCATCTGGGGCAGGTTTAGAATGACCTACGGATCTCAACTGGTAGTAGCATCAGGCAAGTCAAATTAGACCTACATTTTAAATTGTGTCCAAAATAAATAAAAAAGTGCTACAATCATTACTGCAGCGGATCATGTAAAATTATTTGGAAGCCAAATTACAAGGTATTACAAGCACAAAAATACATAGAAAAAAATCACAGCAGGACAAAAAATGTTATAAACTAAATATGTTAGTAATTTCATATTTTCTAGTCTCTGGATATTTGTTCAGCTACAGACCTGTCCATAGCTCGGAGCTATTTGTAAATTCCAACAACTCTGTGGATGCAGAGAGAGCTGTGTCTAAATACGGACAGGTATTTACACCGCAGAGACAGGGAATGAAGAAAAACAGCAACCAGCAGGATGCATTTCACCAATAGAAGCAAGTACAAAAAATATAAGGTCACCATTGCATGTTAACTCTAACGCACGGTTACTGTATGAACTTATAAGTGGGGCCAAATAATTTCAGATTGCACTAAATTTAATCATACCACAACTGTAGCTATCTAGCAAATGTGAGTGGACCCCTAAAAGACTTGTGTACGTTTACAAGGCAAACATTGTCAGTAGCATACTGTTGTTGGTGAGTATGATAGAAAGGGGGAAAAAAAGAAGAGGAAATCCTTTAACAGTTGTTATTGATTCCAGCGTTTACAGGATGGTAGTTTAGTACCGTTTACAAAGTAGAACAGATGCAGGCAGCAAGCAAAAAGGTAAACAATTGCTGTGTGGCTGGCTGCCAGATCCCTCGTCTGATATATTAAACTGAGAGTGAAGTGCATTTCCCCTTTGGCTTGCACTTATTGCCACTTTATTTCCTCTGTGCTCTTTCTCTCCAGCACAGAGGCTGCCGCCTGGCTATTTCCCGTCCTTCTCTGACCCATGAGGCCTAGTGCTACCTAACAGAGCCATTAGCGGGGGGAATTGTATGTGTCTGACATGGCCTGAAACCAATTATTAGATATTTTCTTCTGAATGATGCCCAACTCTGCAGGGAATGAGCAATCATGAAATAATTTAACTCCTGATTTAATTTTTTCCTGCACAAATTAGTTGTGGGCTTCACTAGGGCTGTACACAGCTGCCTGCGACACATTTTCTGTCTTATCGAGATTACACTTGAAACGACTAAAATGAAGAGGGGAGGGGTAGGGTACAAACTGAAATGCATAGGTTGGGGATTCTAGTTCTAAAAATCCCTCTGACAAGTATATCAGATATACTGATCCCCCTGTATCTTCCGCTAATTGGAAATGACAGGAAAATAAAGGACTGTCAATGTTGTCAGGAACGCAACCACAAAGATGCAAACCTTATTCCAGGGGTGTATTTTAATAATCTAATAATTAGAAAATTAGACTCAAAGGGCTGTGAGAACTGTTATTAATGTTTGCTACAGTAGTTATCAAGGTAGTTTTATTTTATTTTTTTTAATGAGTGTGCAGAGCTCCCTCTTCCTTTCTGACTGCCCGGGCACATTGGCAGTCATGGAAGACTGCTCAGTGAGATGATGCCATTATGAAATCCTCTTTCAGCTTAAAGCTTAAACCTTTGTTATGCATCAGTTCTCTGCTCTCCGGTGTTACAGGTTCAGGCAGCAGCAGGGGACTTGCACTTGAGATGAAAAAGCAGCAAGTTCTGATATCTCGATCAAGCTGCCTGGAGGGTTGTTGCACTGCTACCGATCTAGGGGTGTGGAGGGATTATCCTAAATTATTTTACCAGGACACACCAATAAAGATGCAATGTCTAGTTCCCAGTTGGTTCCTGCTTATACCCACTGTTACAGCTGGGTGGGACAGGTGCATGGAGTTTAAGCAATCTGGCCCAATGATTAATGATCTAATGTTTTTGCCAGTTCTCAATTGCAACCGCCTGATCATAAAATTACGACACAGTGGAAATATCACTGAGCTTGTACAATATTATCTGATTTTTGGGGTACTAATAAAAATCTAATAAACATGCATCTATCACCCTAGTTCTACTTTCAATGCAATGACTACGGATACATTTCTGTGTTTATTTCAGGCTTCTCCCTTGAAGTCATTAAATGGCCTTTTTTCCTTTTGTACCTGTTTGAATGTCTGTGGTCTAGAAAGGCCACACCATGTGTGATGCAAGCTTGATGCAGCTGCTCAGGGTCAAAATGGAAACAAAGGAAGAGAGGACTCATTATGTCCCCAACCTGGCTCTTCTTGTCACTTTCCGTCAAACTAGCTGAGTGTGTTAGACTTTTTAAGTCATGCCTGAAAGCATTTTTGTAAAGGACCTCACATCAGGCTTGGAAAAATCCCAGCTCTTCCTCCTCAGACACAAGGGTTAACCCCTCTTAGACAGCCACAGCTATATATGAAAGCTGTTTAATGGTTCAGTGGTTTGACAGGATCAGGAGCCAGTGAACAAATTCCCCCAGGAAGCATCTCTGGGACTCCTTGTCTCTGAAGCATGCTTCCAAAAAATTACCATTTAATTTGAGTGTGAAGGAAGCGGGTAAAGAAAACTACCTCATCTTAATAATGGAAAAACTGAATGGAGGTTATCATGTGAGATTTACAGCACTTGAGAGTTTATGAGTTTTGGCAGATACTTACTTAGTAGGCACAGTAGGGAAATGCCCTCACACTGAGTAAGAACATGTCTTCACACTTTCACACAAAATAGCCATGAAACCACAATTCAACAAATGCAGAATAGTCAAACTAACAATTTCCTTTGCCACACAATAAATATACTGAAGCAGAACAGGTAAACAACTAAAATGTGACCACACACTTACAAAGTCACAGTGAATATGTTAATTTGAGGTCTTAGTCTGAGTCCACATCACACAACAACCAAAATGAGTTATTGTGCATACCATTAATTATAGTCTATATTCTATCCATACTGTACCCTGCAAAGCTGATTTACATGACCCCAACCTTAGTGGGTTGATTTGATCTAAGCAACTATTATATGCTATGAATATTAAACATGACTCTAAACTCATGTAACCTTATTTACTTATTTGCTGTGTGTCACCTACATGTACTACAAGAGTATAACAATAAACAGTAAACAACAAAATAACCTATAGTGTGCACTGCTCCTTTCTGCTTGCTTTTGCACATTTTCTTTAAACTGCAGGTCACAAATCTTCTCAATCAGAATGGAAAACTCGTCAGTAACGTTGGAGAGGTATGTTTCGTTAAGAAACTTTAGGGTCATTGAAGGCTCCATAATTCCGTTGAGCTTTTGCAGATCTTCCTTGATCATGGAGCAGATAGAAGGGATGCCTGTCTGGAGGGCTTGGACCAGTTTGTCGAAATTGGTTTCTCCAGGGCCGGAGAGCACAGAGTTCTGCAGGAGATCCTGCACTGCTTTGCTCTGGATGCTCTGGTACTTTGACAGGACCAAAGACTCCGGGTAGAGGAGTAGAAGTTGCTGGAGACACTGTGTCTTGAAGGCCACCCTGTGATGGAGCTGGTGACCCACCTCCTGGCTGCACTGCAGTTTGTCTACCAGGAAGCGTTTGAGGTGTAGCCACACATCATCCCACACTGACTGGACATCAATGGAGAAGTCATCCCCGATGGCGTGTAGGGAGGTTCTGGAGGTCAACTGGAAGGACGATGCGCTCGGAGGAGATACGAAGGAGACACCACACTGAGAGGAGATGTCAAGCAGGAGCAGCAGCAATGTTTCTTCCTGACCTTGCTTTAGGTAGGGATAATGCTTGGGAAATACTGTTTTGCCATTAGTTCAACAACAAACCCAGTGAGAATCCTGTATGTCGAGATAACACTAAACACTAAAACACTTGTCTCTCCTGTAATAGTTCATTTCGTTGGGAGATTTCTGACCTCTCAACTGGCGAATTCTGTAACTGCTTTACAGCTACTTCAAACCGGAACCATACGAAGCGTAGTGCATTATAGGCACCTGCAAAAAGTCAACGGTAGCTGCAATCCGACCATGTGATTTACAGAACAGGTACGAGCAGCTTATCTGTAACTTTGTATTTGAAATATTTGTCTACAGTATCCTGAACAGTGTAAGAGAGGAGAGCAATAAAAGGGGGATCAGTGATAATATTAAAGAAGCTAATAAGCTTGGTTATAACTTAAATAGTGTGATTAATTTGCCAATTATTCTGTTTAATAAGTAATTGTCCTTAGGCTGGTTTGCCCAGGTATGGAAAACTGTAATGCAATGTATATATTTATATTGGTGTGTTAGAAATGTTACAGACTGCAGGTCAGTATCACTGTCACTGGCATACTTTGGAGCAGGGTTTCCCAATCCTGGGGACCCACTGTGTCTCCTGGTTTTCATTCCGACTGAGTTCTTAGTTACTTAATTAAACCCTTAATTGAACTAATAATGTGCTTAATTAGACATCTTTAATTGTTCTCAGCTCCTACAAAGTTGCCAATTTCAAGTTACTTATACAATTGTATAACTAACTCGAAATCTCTAACTGTTTAAAAGCTGAAAACAACTAAAAAGGTTTAATTAAGCAAATTACCATTTCAATTAACGGTCTAGTTAAGTAATTGAGAGCACAGTTAGAATGAAAACCAGCAGACACAGTGGGTCCCCTAGAACGGGTTTGAAAACCAGTGGATCACAAAGCCCAGTTTCCCAAAATAATGAATTTTGTCCCTGTCTCAACATTAACATAAATGTTGTTTTTTTTTTTTTTTTTTTTTTTAACCTTATGTATTTTGACTCAGGTAAACCAAAGTAGTGTGCTTGCAAAATAATGTGTTCTGTCTATCAAAACTCATTTTAATTTACACATGAGAATATGGCAGCCAAAAAAAGCGTTGAATGCAAGAAAGTGAGCGCTTTTTCAACTGTTCAGACTCGAGGAGAGCTAGAATCATGAGATCTAGAATCTGGAAAGCTAAAAGTGCTAAAAAGCAAAAAAGAAATAAAGTTAAATTAAATGTACATAAAACGAAATAAAATAAAAATAAATTACAATTAATTAGATTAGCGAATTCAAAAAAAAAAAAAAAAGGATAGTTTTTTTTTAATTGCGTTGGGCCTGACCAAGAAGCTACATCACCAACAAATTCAGTGACAGGGCCAGCAGAAACCGAAGGCACAGGGAAAAACGAAATAAAAAGCGGTGGGCCTAAACGTAAATACGACAAATCATATCTCCAGCTGAGCTTCACCTACTGAACCCAAGCTGCAGTGTGTCATTTGCTGTGAAGTAAACCTCTGGCTTACTTGAAAAGGAAATCGAAGCAGATACAAACACAAAAGAAATATGGTTAGCTGCGCTTCTCCTGTATCTCAGAGTGCTTTGAAAGCTTCCTTTCTAGTTTCGCAGAGTACAGCTAAATGTATGAAAGCCTACACGATATCCAAAGAGCTGACATTGCCAGCTGTTTTG
This sequence comes from Polyodon spathula, assembly GCF_017654505.1. Taxonomy (NCBI): domain Eukaryota; kingdom Metazoa; phylum Chordata; class Actinopteri; order Acipenseriformes; family Polyodontidae; genus Polyodon; species Polyodon spathula. The sequence continues at coordinate 6,711,696 of NC_054534.1, forward strand.
GATATGTATACCGAAATGTTCCGAGATTGCTGCCAGGAAACTTAAGTGTAACCCACTATCGAATGACACTGTACGCAGAAGGATAACAGACACTTCAAAAGACATTAAAGAGCAACTTGTGGATTTTGTGAAAGTGAGCACGTTGTTTGCCATTCAAACAGACTAGTCAACAGATGTGGCTGAATGTGCAGGTTTGCTTGTGCATGTACGTTACTGCTGCAATGGTGATTTACAGGAGGATGTGCTGATTAGTGCAGAACTCCTCATAAAAACAACAGCCAAGGAGATTTTCAAGGTTTTAAACACTTTTATGGTAGAAAATGCATTGTAATGGAAGAACTGTGTGGGAATTGCTACCGATGTTGCTGCCGCTGTGACGGGCAGAAAGTCAGGGGTTGTTCAGCGGAATTTGCAAGTAGCAAACGATTCTACTTAGCACTGTTGTTTTCTCCACAAAGAGGGCATAGCATCAAAAAAACTAAGCCCAAAAACTGCATGCTGTATTACAGCCGGCTACAAAATGTGTTAACTTTATAAAGCACAAACCCTCAATGCTCGCTGTTTTGAAGTGCTGTGCTGGGAAAGGGAAGCGAACATGTTCACCTTTTATGGCACACTGAACTTCATTGGCTGTCAAGTGGTAAAGTGTTGCAACACCTTAATGAGATCCGTTTAGAGGTGCATTCATTTTTGATGGATAAAAAAAATCTGATTTAGCAGAGTATTTTGATGAAAGTGGCTTGCAAAACTTGCTTACCTGGCAGAAATATTCAGTCACCTCAACCAACTAATGTATCACTGCAAGGCCACGGAAGTAACATTTTTGAGCAGAACGACAAAATTACAGCTTTTTTAAAAAAAAAAAAAAAGAAGCTGAAACTAACATCTTATTGGAGAAACCTTACAGAGGGTAAACTAATATAATAATAATAATAATAATAATAATAATAATAATAATAGATACATTAAAGAAGGCACCCACAGTTCTGAATTCTGGTTAAAGTTCCCCCGAAACAACTTTTTCAAAGAAAAAACAAATCAAATCTGTATTAAAAACAACAGAAAATAATATTAAACAATAGGGCAGAAGCCTCAAATAGACATACAAAAATAATGATAAAAAATCATTGCCTGCTGGTTTTTATGTAATAAAATGCTGTCAAAATGCAATGCTGGTTACTGTGAGCCCAGATGTCAAAAATTACTAAGCGAGATAAAAAAAAAAAAAAAAAAAAAAAAAAAACAAACAGACAATTTTATTAAATCACAAACTGTTGCATATAAAAAAATAATTATTTTTTAGAGGCCTGTTTCATAAAACGGTATACAAATTAGTTTGTGCTTGGCAATGTCTTTCAGTATCAAGTTGCTGGCAGAAAATCAAAAAGCAGTTTCGCCTATTTAAAAACACAGAAGAGCATCACATTGCTGACAAGCTGTGTCAGTGTTTTCACTTGTATTATACTTGCCCATTGATGAGTCTAATTGTTTGTACAAAGCGAGCTGTAAAATATTGTGCTGGTGTAGCAGCTGACATTGAAACTGAATCTCTTAAGAGTCCACATTTTAACCCTATAAACAAGATGTTTTATTTCAGTAAATCAATAAATACAATATTGCACTTCTTTTTAGGAATTGTAATTAAAACAGTAATTTGGCATTTATAAAAGCTCATATAAATGTTTTAATTACTTGTGATAAATTAGTTTAGTGCTCTGAAATTGTAATGTGCTTGAACTGTTTATCTGGAAAAAAAACCCAGCTATTGTATAAACTATAGCATCCTCTACTATCATTTAAACATTCAATAATATACATTGCAACCTTATAAAAGCATATCCCATGGTAAAGAATAGCAAAAGGTACAGTAGTAAAGTTCTGGCTATTACTGGCTGGCAAGCACATGTAGCAGGTCACTGGAAATGCAACTTTGTTATTCTAATATTTAAAGATATGTACACAGGCTTGATCCACTGAGACTTAACACACATTTATGAATGCTCAGTCTTTGGATGGCAAATTAAAGAATTAATTAAGCCTGAGGGGTATAATTAGAAAAGTCAGCTTTTCATTTTGCCTTTTCTGGACTTTGGCTAGTACAAAACACAAACGGTTATTTATTTTATTTGTGATGCGGCATCTTTTTACATTTACATAATGTGACTTCCACATACTGTAAACCACGAAGTTCGGTAGATGGACAATGTCAAAGACAGCCCCACATGCATGATAAGAATCAGTGACCTTCCACCTAGAGGTGCGACCACTACCTTTAGACTCAGAGACACCTCAAAAGGATTAGCCATGCCCTTTGCAAAAAATATTATGTATAGCAGAAGGAACCCTGCATCACTACAAAAGGCCTGGGAGGGTTTTGAAAGAAATTCTGATGTTTAAGAATTCTTACTAAACAAATACTCAAAGCAGAGTGTTATTTATTTTTCCTCTCATAAATCACATCAATCACTTCCAAATGAAATCTAATTGTTTTCAAACCAGAAATGACAATAAAGCCTGAAAAGACGACGTGGCACTTTTATTAGTTATGATGGCATATTTCACAGCTCTGTGATTTACAGAAACCGAATCCACTGATTAGTCAGTGGTTTGACAGTATCTTAAGTTCTCTGTCAAAATTAATTTAGCGTGGGTGGGCTCTGGTTCTACTGAGCACTGAAAAGTGGAGGAAAAGATATCTTTCAAATAAGTCTGAGCTTCAGTGAGTTCAAAATGAATTGCTCTGAAACAAATATCTCCTCGCTATCAAAGGACTCCTTTTATATTTAGGGAAAGTGAATTACTGCAATGAAAAAGGACACTTCGTTGCCTGTGGTCTACTTAGTTTCTGAGTAGTACAGCTCTGGGAGAGACCTGTGTCAGTGAATACCTGATCAAAGCATGACAAAGATTGGCATGAACTCTCCTTATCTACTGTAAGCCTTTCCCAGCTTGTGAAATACGATGCCCTTCTTATACACCCTGGCCCCAGTGACACCTCATTAAAGACCTTTATGGTGGCCTCCAGAAGTGTCTGATTTGATGAATCCTACAGGATTACAGCATTTCAATTTGGAAAGCCCTGGCCGTTGTCAGTCTATCTCAATCTGCTTCAATTAGGAAGCAGCTCTTAAACAAATCTCTGACATCTGAGTCTGGGTGTTAGCCAATGACTTTGACCCATGAATAGGTTAAAACCTTCACAGGAGTAGAGTTTTTTGTTTTTTTTTTACCCCCTCGTAATTTGTCCCAGACACTGATAAGTGAATTAGGCAGGTGCATTTCAATGGACCACCCTGAGGCGGCCAAGAAAAGGCAGAACCAGTGTATCAGTGAATATTACAATAAGTGGAAAGTAAGAGAATTGTTAATGCAGATATTGGTTTCATGGTAAGCTGTCATATCAGTGTGTTGTCTGTACGGGCTATTGAGGGTTTTGACTCATTTACACGCATTTGTAATTTATCATCACATACATTACATTGTCTCTGGTGTAACGTGCCTAAAATAATATACTAAGACTTTTGAAGGCAATGGAAAATACCTAGTCGAAACATGCATTTTAGTAATTCTAAATTTGCCTAAAATATTTGGGGTGTGTTGCATGTTAGGTGTTTAAAGATGTTAATAGCATCAAAGAATCACTGAACCCAATCTGACTGTGTTTTATTTAACACACTGTCAAATTTACTAGATAATGTAAAACAGTGTAAGCCGATTTTCTATGAAAGATTAAAGACGTCGACAACACCTTATCATTTATGATTTAAAAAGTTGTATTTTGAAACAGTGAAAAGCCATGCAGTTCTACTCACATTCGTATAAAAAATGAGAGAATCCAGAAAGAACATTTCACAATATCATACCCTTTAGAATAGCTACACCACTCACTTTTCATCATTTTGTTTTTAAATAAAAAAAGAAGATATTTCAGCTATATTGACACACATGCTTTTATACATCACCGTGAACCAGACTGAAGTCAACTACATCATATGATTTCTCAAAGAAACAGAATGCAATCGGACATTGCAAACACAGATCTACAAGCAAGATGACAGCCAGCTAGATTAAGCAACAGAACCCTGAACCATTTAGAATTATTTTATTTTTTATCATAAAAAGGTAAAGAAAGGGTTAACAAATATTTTAATGGCATGTGTAGCTACGGCTATGTCTCCTTTACTATAAATACATTAAAGATGCTATAAATTGTATGTTTAACAATGAAAGCACAGTTTCCATATGTTAATTAAAAACTAATTGAAGAAGGGCAATTAATGTAAAAAGTCCAGATTTCAATACAAATTGTGGGTGTCTAATTGCAGAAAAGTGTAATTGTTAATGAGATTTGTGAGAAATCTCAAAAGGCAGGTCTCTAGGTCAATTAGGTCATGAGACATAACCTTGTGAAAATGTGGTTCCACCTACAAAATGCAGTCTTAAAGCAGCACCTGTGCAGAGTTAAACCAAAACCCATGATGAAAACTGCAAGCCATTTATTATCAACCTAAGACACTTTCCACACTACAGACCTGTATTTTCAAATCATTCTTATTGGTTTTCAGTTTGTATTACTTGTATCTATAGTTTTAATTACATACATACACTTACACTATATCCCCAGAGGATTGTAAACACAACACATATGAGCCATATATGAAAGACTTACCACAAGGCATTCAACTTCAGCTTCTAATCTGTGTCACCAAGTACTTGTTGCAGTTCCAAATTCCCAGGCACACCAATGCAGTCTAAAAACTAATGGTCGGGCAGATACTCTCCCTGCCACTCCATCTCTGGTAGGTGCAAACAAGCACATTCTGCAGGTATAACAAAGTAGGTATAACAAAGTCAAAGCATTACTATAACAGCACAACAACTGGGGGAGCGTGTCGTGGGCATGTTGTGGGCATTTATTTCCCATTTTACCTCACTTGATTTGTTCAACCTATATCCCACTGGGATGAGGCACAGGGGGGTTTTGTTGGAATATTTTTTAAGTACCAGGAATCCACTGGGATTGCACCAAATCTGAGATAAACACCGATAGGTGGTTGATCAATCAATCTTTATTTTATATAGTGCCTTTCATAGTGGACCACCATCATAAAGCACTTTACAAGATGCACTAACAACAAGAAAATCCATAATACTTTAAATACAGAGAAATGAATAATACATGACATACAGTATAAAAAAGGCATGATTTCCATTACATGAGAGTAATCCTGTTGTCCCCCCAGTTATATGCGCCACAATTTTCCATCTATGGCTTATCTCGACTAGAAGGTTGTTCTGCGTTTATTTATTTATAAAAACACACACAAACTACACTCATAGAAACACTACTCTCCAACATACACTGTTATTATACTTGGTAGGGTGGTGTACAAAAACAGCCAGTCCATGTAAAGGCTGCAAGACTGTAATGAGTTCAGAAAAGGCCTTTCCTCTTCACTCATGTTTTAAATAAACAATCAAATACCAGTGCTGTATTCTTTAGTACTTGATACTTAACATTTCCTAACATCAAATTCCACACTTAGGATGTATGCTATCAGCATAGTCATCACGAGTCAAGTGGAATATAATGGAGAATGTCAGTGTCAATTTCACTTTCTCACACTCTCTTCCCTTCATCTCGCCTGATTTTAATAATCCCTGTCAAACCACAAACAGTCCGCATTACCGTCCTGACACAGGAGCCTTCAAGTCAGAGACAGACTCTCAACATTCATTTAGCCTTGACAAAAGAAAGCTATCCAGCTGGACAAATATTATTTCCTCACTTGACAATCCTTACAGTTAAGTTTGTACTTTATTATTTATTTTTCTTTTTTTTTCCTAACAGGATGCTGATGAGAAGTTTGAAAAGAGACGTCTTGCACTGTGCAGTTTCATTTATGGGATTAGAAAGCCAACAATTTCATTATAATGAAAAGGGAATAAACAGCAATGTGTTGCACAAAAGGATGCGCATCGTCACTCATCACTGATAAATGTGGGAGCAACGATGAAGTGTCAAGTTTATATTGTCAACGAAAAACTCTAATTAGGAGGAGTAGGACTAGGGTTTTGTATTATTTATTTTGAAAAAGTGAAGACTTTAGTGTTTTTGAAAGCTGCCAGATCAACAAGACAGAAGACCGATTTATTCACATAGCTATTGTAGATAGCCTGTGTGCACTGGAAGTTTCCAAGCAGCCTTTACAGTGTACACATACCCATGCCCTGAAGGGACCTCACTCTAAGGGGTGACAGTGTTGCTTGCTACCCTGCCAGTCTGGTCTCTGTACAGCAGTCACAAAAGTGCCCTTTAATGCTACTGTCTGTGGTGCTTGATCATTTATTGATTGTGTGTTCTCTTGAATTTTCTTTAATTGATCCAGCATTCTATCTACTGTTCATGCCTTTATAGTGCAGAGCAAAACTAATTAATTGACCTAAAAAAATTAGCATGGTGCCACCCTCACTTACATGTCCTACCTTCTCGTACATTACTGTATTTTTACCCACCCACTCTCTCAGGTACTCCAACTTAGTATTATTGGTTGTTCCACCTTTTAGGTTGATGTCAGTGGGTGACGGGCATTTAGCCATTAAGCATCCAAGCTATGAAATGCACTTCCAAGGAAAAACAGGGATTCTCAGGAAAAGTCTTGAAACTTAATTGTTTACCAAGGCTTTATCTGGTTTTATTAGTTATGTTTGGAGTTTTAGTTGTAGATGTTTTATCTACTGCAGCTACAGTATATATAATTAAATGATTATGATGACGATAAGACTGGTCCCATTTTTAGCTGATGTGTTGTTGGTCTTACTTGTGCCAACATGAACCAATAACATTTAGAACAGGCCCATAGGAAGCTATCTGAAAATACGGCCATACCACGCGAGTCAATAGCGATATGTAGCCATGTATCTAATAAAGTATGCCATTCAATACTGGGTTTCTTCTGTTAGAATGGTTATTTTATATTTTTAAGAATAACTGAAAAAGAAAAAAAGAGATTTATTGTTGTGAATTGCCATTTTTAAAACACTCAAAATTGCATTTATTATTTATTATCTATTTAATATTTTTATTATTTATTATTTAATAATAATTTACTGAACGTGATTGTCTCCCAATACAGTTTTTTGTGTCCCTTTTGAAATTTATGGAAATCTTTTGTTACATTATTTTTACGTTTAAGTTTTTGTATATTTTGCTTCACTTAAATTTTGTTCCCACTCCAGTAGTTATATAGTGAGAGTGCCATTTCTATTCTATTACAAAACCGAAATGCTGTAAATGCCAATAAAGAAAGTGATATAAATAAGCAGAAATCACAAGTCAAATCAACAACCTTCATTTTATATAGCGGCTTTAAAATTAAAATTACTACAGTCATTCTTGCTAAATCCTTCTGATGCACATATTTCTAGAGAGTGCAGAGCTGTGCTGAGGTTATCACAGTGACGAAATAAAACCTCACCAAGGGCAGCAACCATCTTTAGTAAGATATATAAAAAGTTTTTCATTGTTTATTTCTGTCCTCTACTTCCTTGAAAGCTGTAATTAACATTGTTAACCCATTTCTGTTTCTTAATTACATTATGGATATCTGGCAAACGAGCGAAAACATTGTTGTAGCTATATATTCAAAAAAATATATCTGGTTTACTATGTTTGCAGAGTACTGATTGGAAATTAAATTTGTTGTCAATAGAGAAGTAAAATAGTAGCCTAGCAGGCGATCGCTATTGGCTAAGAACAGAACAGTAAGTGAAGGCAACCTCAGAGCTCGTAAGCATGAACAATTAACAGTGGTGAGGAGATGGGGGAGTCCAGACTAGGAAAAAAATAAATAATTGAGGAAAAAAAGTGGTACGGCCATCGCCGTATCAGCCATACCGGTTCCTATGGCCCTGATTTAGAAGATTGCTTTTTGCCATCCTTTATGCCATAGTAACATTGTGATAAATGCTAGGCTGGTGATCTTGTGCTTACAGTGTCATGAAAAGCATACTGCAGTAGTATGAAAGTAATGTAATATTAATAGATGTTTTAAGATGTTTGCAGTCATTCTGGGTGGTTCTGAGTTTTGCTGCTCCATGTATTATTGATCTAAAACAAAAAAATCTGTTAACCTGGCTTTGAGTTTGCCTGAAGAAGCTGAATCCATTCAGCAACCCAGAGAACAAATGTGTCATAAAAGTGACACCCTCTCTGGGTACGCGCTGAATCAGACATCAGCATTCTACTGAATTTCATATTAAAAGCTTAAACTCCAAACTATCTGGATTAATTAGATTCAGCTTTACGATCACATTGTTAGCTGACAATTGTGGGAAATTAAATGATCCACATTAATCTGCCAATCCACTCCATTCAGTGACTGTCAATAGCACTTTAATATATATTATGCACAGGGTAAGTGTAAGACTGTTGCGTCAATAGGAACATTAACACTCTAGACAAGCAATAGATCATTTATAACAAGACAAGTTCTAATAGAAAATAACATTGTACTTCAAACATCTCAACCACTTCCAATTGATTTGTGACACTGTGGTCAGTTGGGTTGTGTGACGGGGAACTCCCAGTCTATATGAATATGTTTGGAACTGGCAGGGAGGTGGTTAAATTTCTCCCTGCCAGAAAAACATGTGAGAATGTGGCTGAAGCTCTAATTGAATAATTAATGATTAATTGGGCTCCAGCCTCAGGGGATAAAAGCCAGGGGAGAGGGCCTGGCTGAGGTGTGTTTTTGTTCCTGGAAAGGTGTTCTTTTGTTTGGGAGTTTGCTTTTGTGTTGGAGAGTTTTGTGTTTTAAAGAAAGGAGTATCTTGTTTAAAGACCTAGAACTTGACCTTACTTTGTAAGTTCGTTTTGTTTATTTCTGTTTGAACCTCTTTCTGTTGGCCCTTGTGCCTGTTTGTTTGATTATTTTTTGTTTAATAAAGAACTTTCTTTTTGCCTTTACTCTGTTTATGGGCCTCTTTCCACTTGCCAGCCTGTCACACTTTGTGTCAAATTTAAATGTGTTCACGCTAGGGATGCAGCAATCGGCTCAGAATCAGTGCCTATTTTTTTCTGATGTTGCAGCAAACTTTTAATTTAACTAACTAATCTAACTAACTCTATGAAAATATGTTTTGTTTATGCATAACCACCGTTTGTATGCTTGGGACTTTCCGATTCTTTTTGTACAGTTTATCATCTGCGTACCTTCATACTGGTAGGCCTGTGTACATGGTGTATAGCCTACATGTGTCTACATCTTTTAACTGTAGCTTTAACCAAAAATCTAAATAAGGATCTCTGGGAGAAATTATTCTGAATAGTTAACATGTTGTGTTTTGTTAGGCTATGTATCTGACATGAGTGTTTGATGCACATTATTTACTGTTTTGTACAGTAAGTAAAATGTGTGTGCTGTGTTCAGTTTAAAGCTAAAATACATTTTCAGATGTCATGTTACAACTTAAAGTGATTGTTTAAAATATCAGTAATGAAAAATAGTATCATTATCAGCCAATTATTGATTTGGAAAATCAGTAATCAGAATCAGCCCAAAACAGAATCGGTGCATCTCCTGTTCACACTTTAGTTCAGTTTACTACTGCAATTACATGTTGAGCCATTCACTAAATGTGTAAAATAAACTCGGATATCAGTAAAAGACATAAATAATACATGGGTAATTAGTTAAGTGGACCAAGAACAGTTGTTCAACATAAATTAAAAATAAATACATAAACGATAGCCAATCACCATCTACAGATTTGAGGTAGATACCAGAAACCTCAAAGTTATTGTGTGTACTGAAACCAAAACAATTCCTGAGATCACAGAACATGTTCTGTCAAGCATTGCTGACTTCTAAAGTACTTGTTGCAAAGAGCGGATTAATGGCAACACATTTTCTGTGTTTAAAAATAAATTACATGGCTGCTTCAGCAACACCATGTTGTTGAGAAGATTGTCCCAGGGTAGTTGAGTGTGACAGCTTTCACCTCCCAAGACTTTGGTCCATGCTGAAATGACCCATATAACAAATGACACCATTGTATCCAAAGCACGTGAGCAGGTCTGTTATCTGAAAAAAGTTCTGCTACAGTAGTACTTACCGGTGCTGCCACAATTTTCTAGTTGTTGTCCTAAAGAGTTTTTCAATCAAATCTGGAAAGATAAAGGCGGTGTAGACAGAGGAAGTTGTGTGAAAATAAACCTTTTGCTTAAACACTCCACAGATGCTAAACCAAATAAAAAAGTCAGAACTACCCGTTACTGTTCAAATTTAAGTTCTTGAAGAGTAGTTTTATTTTATTTTTTTTAACATACCAGTTAACCTAATTTTCCCACTATGTCCAACCCTATTTGACCTTTTGTGGTAGCTGCAGTAGAGATTATGTAACAAGGTTTGTGTCGTTTTTTGATTTTACCTCACGTTTTTTTTTTTTTTTTTTTTTTACTAGGAATGATACTATTTTAAAAAGCTGCTATTTGTGCACCTCTAAAGATACACTGACTGAACCTGTGCACTTCGGTAGTGGAAACACATATTTAAAAAATAAATAACTAAATAAATAAACTACGTAAGACCTCGGAAGGCAGTTCACACATAAACTAGTTCAATATTTCATGACACCTGATGATCATTATCTTTTCAGAATCATGCTAGAATCGATTCCATCGGACAAAGGCCATTCTTCATCTCATGAATCAAATCGACATGTTACTAGTAACTTAAGTTGAGCATGAGGTTAACGTACAGAACAGCCTATTTTAGTTGATCACATCTGATGTACTGTAAGACACACATACACTGCTTACCTGCATGTAGCTGTAAGGTTGAATCCAGAATGTTAAACCTATATATTAATATTATGTTAAACAACCTAAAGTACTTTTAAAGTTATGAGCAGCAAATGTATGGTCTTCACCATAAAAAAATACCTTCTCTCATGTCTGACGATTGTATCTTCTTTCGTTGGCATATGACTAACCAAACTTATCAGTCCAAAATGTATTTTAAAAAGTGTATAACATATTAGATTTTTAAAACGCGCCTATATTTCATATTATATATTTGTCTGGTGTATACAAATATATTAATCTCAGTGTTTATTAGTAAAGATGCACTGCATCAGTGCTAACACAATCATGACTAGTTACCTGAACACAAGCAGTATTTATTGCCTTTATCGTTTACACTTGTTTTTTTTTGTTTGTTTTTTTTTTTTTTTCCCCTTGAAACGCACAATGGTAAATTCGTTTTGTATTTATTTGCACAGATTTCACTCATTTGCTGAAACCCAGGTAGTTCCCAAGGGTGCATTGTAAACCTGTATTATTATTAGTAATTATATTAATTTTCACATCTGTTTTTTTCATGTCATTTGAAGTGATTCTGTTGCAATGTTCAATCTGAATAACTATCAGCCTGTAGAGTCATAGTTGGTGGCACCTTTGAGTACTTCCTGATTACAAAAAAAAAAGTAATGCTTTGACCTTTCAAGTTTGTTGTGTTCCCTTGTTTTATACTACACCACCCACTTGATATATCGCCCGTATCAGGGTCCAGTATACAGTGGCTTGCGAAAGTATTGACCCCCCCCTTGGCATTTTTCCTACTTTGTTGCCTTACAACCTGGAAATAAAATTGATTTTTTGGGGGGTTTGTATCATTTGATTTACACAACATGCCTACCACTTTGAAGATGCAAAATATTTTTTATTGTGAAACAAACAAGAAATAAGACAAAAAAACAGAAAACTTGAGCGTGCATAAGTATTCACCCCCCAAAGTCAATACTTTGTAGAGCCACCTTTTGCAGCAATTACAGCTGCAAGTCTCTTGGGGTATGTATCTATAAGCTTGGCACATCTAGCCACTGGGATTTTTGCCCATTCTTCAAGGCAAAACTGCTCCAGCTCCTTCAAGTTGGATGGGTTCCGATGGTGGACAGCAATCTTTAAGTCATACCACAGATTCTCAATTGGATTGAAGTCTGGGCTTTGACTAGGCCATTCCAAAAACATTTAAATGTTTCCCCTTAAACCACTTGAGTGTTGCTTTAGCAGTATGCTTAGGGTCATTGTCCTGCTGGAAGGTGAACCTCCGTCCCAGTCTCAAATCTCTGGAAGACTGAAACAGGTTTCCCTCAAGAATTTCCCTGTATTTAGCGCCATCCATCATTCCTTCAATTCTGACCAGTTTCCCAGTCTCTGCAGATGAAAAACATCCCCACAGCATGATGCTGCCACCACCATGCTTCACTGTGGGGATGGTGTTCTCAGGGTGATGAGAGGTGTTGGGTTTGCGCCAGACATAGCGTTTTCCTTGATGGCCAAAAAGCTCAATTTTAGTCTCATCTGACCAGAGTACCACCTTCCATATGTTTGGGGAGTCTCCCACATGCCTTTTGGCGAATACCAAACGTATTTGCTTATTTTTTTCTTTAAGCAATGGCTTTTTTTCTGGACACTTTTCCAGAAAGCCCAACTCTTTGGAGTGTACAACTTAAAGCGGTCCTATGGACAGATACTCCAATCTCCGCTGTGGAGCTTTGCAGCTCCTTTAGGGTTATCTTTGGTCTCTTTGTTTCCGTGGGATGTTCAAAGTTTCGGATATTTTTTTATAACCCAGCCCTGATCTGTACTTATCCATAACTTTGTCCGTGACCTGTTTGGAGAGCTCCTTGGTCTTCATGGTGCCGCTTGCTTGGTGGTGCCCCTTGCTTAGTGGTGTTGCAGACTCTGGGGCCTTTCAGAACAGGTGTATATATACACTGAGATCATGTGACAGATCATGTGACACTTAGATTGCACACAGGTGGATTCTATTCAACTAATTATGTGACTTCTGAAGGTAATTGGTTGCACCAGATCTTATTTAGAGGCTTAATAGCAAAGGGGGTGAATACATACGCACGCACCACTTTTCCGTTATTTATTTTTTAGAATTTTTTTAAACAAGTTACTTTTTTCATTTCACTTCACCAATTTGGACTATTTTGTGTATGTCCATTATATGAAATCCAAATAAAAATTCATTTTAATTCCAGGTTGTAAGGCAACAAAAAAAGAAAAATGCCAAGGGGGGTCAACACTTTCGCAAGCCACTGTAAATCCGCAAAATATCGAGGGCCCCGATATCGCAAGAGAGCTATAGAAAACAAATAGGCTAACAAATAAATACTGTACAACCACTCCCTCATTTTATCGGGTGCGTCAGGGTCCAGTATAAATCCTCTACGCAACCTGATTTATCTCATTTTTCGTATGAAAAACGGCACACCGTTGTAATTCATTAATTGTAACGTTAGGTTATTACCATAACCCTGGTTCCCTGAAAGAGAATGACAACCATTACCGAATGGGAAGAGCCCTCTCTGACCGTTAATCACTGAGCATATACAAAAAAGCTGTCCTATCAGGGCCATGCTGTGAGGAGAAAGTTCCTACCACCTCCTGTTGAAGAGGGTCATCCTCACAGTAGCATATCTCTGTTTTCTTTTGAAAATGGAGGCCAGCTGGGGACATGACCTTGAAGGGTAATGGTTGTCATATATTTATAACCAAGGTTATGGTAATAACCTAACATTACCAAATGGGAAGCTGTACCAAAGCTGTCGTGGCTCCAGATTACTGACAGTACAGCCCCACGGCGATAGCATCAGAGCCCACATGACGCCAAAGAGCAGGCTGCCTGCAACACCCTAGAACCCAGAGAGGGCCTCGCTCAGTTTGCAACATCAAGGCAGTAAAAATGCGCAATGTCTGACTACCTGTCCATGTAGCAGCATTGCAAAGCTCATCCAAAGAGACGCCATGAAAGAGAGCCCACGAAGTTGCTTGGCCCCTGATAGAATGGGCCGTAATGTCCCCCGGCAAGGGGGAGTCCGTCTGTTCATACGGCAAGCGTATAGCATCTGCCACCCAGTGCACTAGACATTGCTTTGATAGGGCCTGACCTCTAGAGCGGGACCCATAGCAGACAAACAGCTGGTTGGACTGACTCCAGGATGCTGTCCTATCCAAGTAACAGTGCACAGCCCGGACCAGGCAAAGCGAGTGCTGTCTACGGTCCTCCTCTGACTCGTGCGGGGGAGATCTGAAAGTTTCCAAAACCACTGGTTGGTTAATATGGAATGATGAAACCAGTGGAGCTGTAACTATTTTTGTAGTGGGGGTGCTGAAAGTCATCCAATAGCCATATGTACAGTATATGAGGGATACATCCTATCAGTTACTGAAGTGCGAAACAAAGCTAATAAATTAAATTGTTGACTACAATGCATTGTTTATAACATCCTTACCATAACTGTTAAGAAACACAGCATATTGTTATCCTGTTAAATACATTGAACATAACACAAAAAAGACACTAGTACTGTATTTACTTACTGTAGCCAGCGCTGTTTACAGTCAAAAGGCTCCAAAGGTGGACTTGTTCTCCAGTGTCATGGTGACAAATTTTTTCATCAAAGAATTGACATCTAGTGCATCGAGAATCATTGTGTACATGAGAAATTGAAATCTACCAACTCGTTCGCAGCATCTACAATTTGAATGCAAGGTGATAAGTTCTTATGAATCGTGTGCCTAGTGTGAACCAGCCTTTACTCTGAAAACGTACGTGCTGCGTAGTGGAAGGGGAGTTCCTTTAAATAATAATTATTTTATTATTATTATTTAAAGGAACCAAAGGAAAGGCAAGGAATAAGAGGGCAAATAAAAAATTTGCAGGTCCTAAAAAAAAAAGAAAAAAAAGGTCCTATTAATGAACTGATAGATGCGCTTTTGTTTTTTTACAACCATCGATGGTTATTCCAACGAATCAATGCATTGTCCCAGCCCTAAGCGTGGTACATATCGTGATGGGAATATTGTGATACCTATCGTATCGTTACACTCCCAACCCGTGGTTGTGATGCTGCCAGTATGCTTTGTGCAAATCCTGACATCATTATGGTCCTGTACTTCACATAGCACCTTCTATACACAAGGGAGATGTTCAATTATTCCATAAATCACAATACAACCAAGCACATCAGGCTTTAAGGGATGAATAGTGTTTTAGAGAATAGTTATTTTTATATTCTAATTCCAATGTTTAAGAGTAGAGCCCAATATTTTATCTTTGCTCTATGAAACTTTCGCTATACATTCCCTGTTTGTGTTCTGCATATAATATGTTAGCAGAACTTGCAAGCTATTTAAATAACGTGTTAAGTTGTTTTTGTTTTGTTTTTTAGGATGACTGATACAAGGACAACTCCTATCATCCAAATATCTGGAATCAAAAGATTGAGCATTAAGAAGAAAATTCTAGAGTGTATCCAGGCACTGAAGGGTACATATCTTGGTGGTTCGTGGGTTTGTTCTTCTTTATAATGTCATGATCATGGAACATAATATTTTGTACCTTTCCCATGTAATGTCCTGTTACTGCATGTATGATTCTTTATTGTTCTTGCTTCTATTCACTATCAGTGAAGACATATTAGGAAAAATGATAATATTTTAAGCATCAATTATTTCAAACACACTTTAAATGATCCATATACCTGTAAAATAAAGACTGCTTAGACAAAACATTTAGAGTTAACACAGCTTATTAAATTAAAAGTAACCAGAAAACCGACCTTGACAGACCAGTATTTGCATTCCCTAGAAGTAATTGTAGCTGTGCGGTTTTCAATTAAAAACTGCTTGCGTTGAGTCAAATAGGCATTTTCTTGGTACTACAGTTGGCGCCACCTTATCGGGGAAACTGGTCATCAGGGTTGCTGATTAATTGGGGTACAATTATGGGAGACAGTTCTTCCCAATGCTATTAATGTTGTTTAATTGGTACGATAGTTTGTTTAATTGTGGTATTTTCAAATGACGAATGGAGATTGCTTTTCAGTGCAAGACAGGCCACGTAGTACAGTGCAGTGAGTATGTGTTACTCTGTGACTTGCTTAAACCACGTTGAACTAGTGAGAAGTAGGAGTTGACTGTGGTTTCTCAGGCTGCTGTTGCAAAGAGTCAAGATTTCAGTTTTATTTAATAGAATTGTACAGTGCTGTGAAAAAGCATTTACCCCCTATCTGATTTTCTGCATTTTTGCACATTTTTCACATTGAATTTGGTCAGATCTTTTTGTAGGTTGTAGTAGTATATAGAGGAGTCTGAGATAAAAAAAAAAATGACACCAAAGTTTGGTGCTTCTTTCATTTGTTTGGTGTGCAAGGTAATCAAACATGCAATCTTCAGGAGTGAAAAAGTTATTGCCCCCCCTAGTTAACTCAACCCAATTAAAGGGATAATTAGTGTCAGCTGTTTGAATACTTTGGTTAACAATCAGGCCCGATTTGCGCCAGCCCTGCCCAATATAAATTTGACTAACTTTGGCCCTTACCATCAGAGTGAAGTTGTCAGCACATAGGTTCTAGAGGCATCATGCCACGATCAAAAGAAATTCCTGAAGACCTCCGGAAAAAAAGTTGTTGATGCCTATCAGTCTGGAAAGGGTTACAAAGCCATGTCTAAGGCTCAGGGGCTCCACCAAACCACATTCAGAGCCATACTGTCCAAATGGAGAAAGTTTGGGACAATAATGAATATTCCCAGGGGTGGCCATCCTGCCAAAATCTCTCCAAAGGCAAGGCGTAAAATCATCCAGGAAGTCACAAAGAACCCTAGAACAACATCCAGGGATCTGCAGGCCTCTCTCGCCTTTGCTAATGTCAGTGTTTATGACTCCACCATCAGAAGGACACTGGGCAGAAATGGGATTCATGGCAGAGTAGCAAGGCGGAAACCACTGCTCACTAAGAAGGACATGAATGCTTGTCTCAAGTTTGCCAAAAAGCACCTGGATGATCCTCAGGAGTTCTGGAACAATGTTCTATTGACAGATGAGTCAAAAGTGGAACTTTTTGGCCAACATGGGCCCCGTTATGTCTGGCGAAAACCAAACACTGCATTCCACAGGAAGAACCTCATACCAACAGTCAAGCATGGTGGTGGTAGAGTCATGCTTTGGGGATGCTTTGCTGCATCGGGACTTGGAAAGCTGGCCATCATTGAAAGAACCATGAATTCTGCTCTGTATAAGAGAGTTTCTACAGGAGAATGTCTGCCCATCCGTCCATGAGCTGAAGCTGAAGCGCAGCTGGGTCATGCAGCGACAATGATCCGAAACACAAGCAAGTCTACATCAGAATGGTTTAAGAACAAGACATTTTAGTTTTGGAATGGCCTAGTCAAAGTCCAAACCTAAACCCTGTTGAGATTATGTGGCAGGACTTGAAACAAGCAGTTTATGATCAAAAACACACAAATGTCACTGAGCTGAAGCAGTTCTGCATGAAGGAGTGGGCCAAAATTCCTCCACAGCGAGACTGATCAATAACTACATGAAGCGTTTGGTTGCAGTTATTGCTGCTGAAGGTGGCATAACCACTTATTGAGTCTAAGGGGGTGATTACTTTTTCATACGGGGGCATTGGAAGTTGCATAACTTTATTTAATAAATAAATAAATGAAAGAAGTTTCAATTTTGTGTTATTTGTTCACTCAGGGTCCTTTTTATCTATATATTGCATGAAAAGACAAAAAAATCCATTCACAGTTCTTGTGCGTCGCGTTTCTCGAAAATTTGGTCAAGGAAATTCCACTACCATTTTTATTTTTTTTTGCATATAGTTGATATCCCTCCATTTCTGATTTACAATCATCATCAAACCCTGGAATACAATCTAACGGGAGGGGATCTTATCCAAACTACAAACCTGGTGTGGGTCTAAAATCCATACTGCCTTTAGAAACTTGTGAGCTGGTTAAATAAAACATGATTGTATTCTGCATTGATCAGGGTTATAGTAATTTGTCAATTTTTCAAAAACTTTGCTGTACAACTCTTATGCCAGTGCTCGGTATGTGTTTATTAATTCTGCAACTTTATTATACTTAAAGCTTGTCAGGTTCCTAGTAATTGATTGATCTCAGATCTTTTTTAAAGTTGGGTCTCAAAGGTTGGCCAGGGTGTCCTCTGCTCACCATACAACAGCGACTCCTGTAGTCTGGCCAGGCGCCTGCGGGCTTGCCTGTAAGCTGCCCAGAGCTGCGTTGTCATCCGACTGTAGCTTTGAGGTGGCTGTAGTTTGAAAAGAAGCGGTCGGCTGATGGCACACACTTCGGAGGACAGCGCATGTTCGTCTTGGCCCTCCTGAGCCTAAAAATAATTGGCTACTCTAAATTGAGAGAAAATGATTTTTTAAAAAAATAATAATTTGGGACTACTAAATAAAAAAATTAAAAAATCCTAAACAAAGTCCAGTCACATAGACCAAAAGATCTCCTCCTCACTTATTCTAGGCCATTTCTTAGTGAGTCCTAAGACCCAAAGATGCCACTTGTTGTAGTAAAATAATGTGCATTTTTATTTGCTTAAGAACCTGTGCTACAATTAGTTCTACAATAAAAAATAAAAAAATTAAAAATGAAATGTGAAGCTACAAACTCTTCAGTATTTATAATTCCATACCATTTACATTGTTGAGAATTTAAAGTGAATGTTTAAAACCATTGAAGTTCCATTCTTGCACCGCATACCTGCATGGTGTGGTATCATGCAGAAAATCATGATTGTATTAATGCAAGCACAAACATTTCTGTATGTGCGGTCTAATTATCTCTTGTCAGGATATAGTACATTGGAAGTGTTTAACTGTATATATTTTCATACAAGTAGGATTGGCTGATGAATTTGTAAAGCAAAGCAATGAGTTGTCTACGTTGCTGCCGGTGTTTGTCTGGTTCTGGGTGAGACACAAAACTCAGGGGAAGCACACTTCCACACACAGACTCGCACACACAAACGGCGGGGAAGATAAGACAGCACACACGCACACACACACCTGTACAGCAACACACAAAAATACACTATTTACATGCAAAGTAATAGTCCCGGCCCCCCATCAAGTACCGGTAGCACACAGAGGCCCACTCGGCGGTACTGCGAGTCCCGGTGCTACACTTTTATTTTTTTCTTCCATTCAGAATGTGCTCACAAGGTACAAAAGACTATTTGCATGCTGCATTAAACACAATTGGGATTATTTTGAGATATGTATATGCGTCAGTGGTTCATTGCATTTTTGGGTCATTCTACATTGCTGTGGCTAACAGTGTGTGCTCCATTAAAGTGGTGCAAAAGAGTTTTCAAAATGCAAACAGTTAAAGGAAGTTAATGTGTGTATCTTGATAATGAAACTATACAGCGGTTTGCAGAAGTATTCACCCCCTACCAATAATGTCACATTTTGTTAAATTATAAATAATGTTTTTCAATGAACTTTTTTTTCTTCAAAGCTGTAGTGGTTAAATTGAACACTGTTATATGAGGAGTAGGTTCAATGTCAGCAAAACTTGCAAAGAAAATGTGCAAAATTAAATTTACTGGTTGCATATTTAGCCCCTTAAGTTAGTACTTGGTAGAAGCACCTTTTGCAGCAATTACTGGTATGAGTCTTTTTGGATAGGTCTCTACTAGCTTTGCACAGTAGGATGGTGAAATTTTTGCCCATTCTTCACAAGAAAATTGCTCCAGTTCTGATCAATTTGTTTGGGATCGTCTGGACTGCAGTTTTTAAGTCTTGCCATAAATTTTTGATTGAATTCAAGTCAGGGCTTTGCCTGGACCACTCAAGAACATGAATTCTCTTCTTGTTCAGCCACTCCAGTGTGGCTTCAGCTTTGTGCTTCGGGTCATTGTCCTGCTGAAATGTGAATTTCCTCCCCAGTCTTGGCTAGCTCAAACAGGTTTTCCTCAAGGATTCGCCTGTACTTTGCATCATGCTTTCTCCCCTCTATCCTGACAAGCTTCAATTTTTGTCTCGTCTGACCACAAAACCTTTTTCCACATGTCTGCAGTATCATCTACATGCTTTAAGGTGAGGCTTTTTGAGTAACAGAGTGACATCCTGAACCAGTTTCCTGCTTGCCCGGCTGCTCAGTTTGGGAGGCCGACCTGATCTGGGTAGTGTCTGGGTGGTATGATGCATCTTCCACTTCTTAATGATGGGCTTGACTGTGCTGAGAGGGATAATCAGTGCCTTTTAAATTTTCTTGTACCCTTCTGCTCTGTGCCTCTCTCCCACTTTAACCCTGACTTGTTTCAGAAGCTCCTTGGTCTTCATGGTTGCTTTGCTGGATCACTATATGAGTCACAGCTTGAAAGTCTTTATATACCTGAGGGAAATTATCTACAAGTTAAACCACTTTGAGTACACACAGGCTGAAGTCATTTCACTATTTCTGTGACCTTTCAAACAAATCATTTGCACCTGAACTGATTTAGTGCTGCTGTAGCAAAGGGGTTGAATGCATATTCAACTGAGGTTAATCTGTTTTTCTCTACAAGTCTTACTTATGTATATTCTATGTGCATTTTTTTTCTTTATCAATATGGAGTAGTTCTACATGTAAAGTCTAATTTGAAAGCGTCGTGGAGTGCGCTCAGGTGCCAACAAAATGTGAAAACTTTGCAGGGGGTGAATACTTCTGCAAACCACTGTATAAAAATAATAAATTGTGTGTGTGTGATATATATATATATATATATATATATATATATATATATATATATATATCTATATATATATATAGAATATATTATATTTAAATCATAATTCACAGCGCTCTGTAACAGTGTACATTGTCATTGGTGTTACTTGTGTCAAATTACATCATAAAAACTAAACAGACACTACAATGAACTACTTCCTGGGGTACAAGGTCTCTGGAGGACAATCACATGTAATATCAAGGTGAGTCAAAACATTCTCTTAGTGTATTACAAATCTTTGAGGATTTTTATCGCAATTTTATTGGCATTTAATAACCTTAATTGATGTTATGCATTTTATGTGAGAGAGACTAAAGTATGGGTTTAAAAAGTCATACAGATTGCTCAATTATGGTTTTATGGAATTTGAACTGAATTTTCCACAAATTCTTCATTGGTGTTCCTGTCATTGGTGTTACCCTCTTCTATTCAATATTAAAAATATTATCCTCTATGTATTTAAATATCTTGAGTTATTTGAGACTGAAGCAAAATAAATAAATACTTTATTAATAATAATTAATATATAAATGGGTTGCCTTGGATAAAGGCAGCAGCTAAATAAATAATACAGTAATAATAGTGTTGTCAAGATACACATTGCAGTATGTAAGCTTCTGTGAACACACGAGATTTCCAAAGACTGGTGACTTAGGAAAATGAGATTTAAACAAACCAGTGGTTTTCTGGAAGGCCAAAAATGTGAATGTTGTTCCTTCTGATGGTCCATTTTGTGTTTATAGTTTAAAAATGCTGTTCTTGTATCTTTCAAGTCTCTTTCTTTCATGTTGAATGTGTCCTTCCACTTACTTATTTTCTGTTATGTTTCCTGAAGTCTACTTTCACCTTTCTTAATGTGTTCGGCCAGTACCTTCTGAGTCATTTGTAGCCTTTTCTGTTACTTTCATTTCTCGCAGTTCAACCAAGATGCAGTAAAATTTCATGTCGCCATATTCTGTTTTTTGACTCGCCTCTGTCAGAGTATGGTTTTGGGGGTCGTGTTTTTGGGTGTTTTGCTGAGATAGTCATTGCTGGCTATTGGCAGAGGCGTAATCATTTCAAGTTGAGAAAAAATATAAAAGAAAAAAAGAAAATAACGTTTTAGTTGAATTTTATCCTGAAATATTGCGATAATTGACAGGCGTTCTAAACCTTTACTCCTCACCCGTTGACTGCATTATGTGACCCACCTATACAGCTGTTGTTCACATTGCTTATTTGGAAGTAAACCAAATTTGGGTGTTTACACTTTCAGCAACTGAACCATACTGGATTGGAACCAACCCTCCCACATGTAACCCATGTGAGCATGTATGTATATAATATATTAAGTCAATTTCGTGTTCTAGACTACATTTAAAAGCTACGATTCGTCTTTAATATTATGATTTAGACCACCTCCATTAACGTGTAATTTAATGTAAGTCAATAAAACAGCAGACTGTACCTGTCAACCAGTTGATTTCCAGAGTAGCAGTTGAAGGTTACTTCTGATAAATGACCTAATTTGTTCACATATTGGAATGTATTTTTGACTTTTTAATTTTATCCCTGCCCTCATTTGTCTCTTTTTATAGCCATGTACCTTCTTTGTACTTATTATAATTCCCTCAGCTAAAAGTACAATATAAAGTTCTTGACCTTTTTTTTTTTTTTTTTTTTTTAAATACTTTATACCTTCCTTACTGCTCACAACTAGTCAACTAACTGGTGATTAAATATGCAGATTATTTGTGCAGCAGAATGTTTGATACTAGAGGGCAGAGTGCTGGCTGTGTTGCTATCCTGGTAATCGGTGTTAGTGTGGTATGACTCTTGGACAGTACACTCTTTTTTTTTTAGGGCAATGTTATTATGAAAATGACAGTGGATTTTTTGGGGTCTTTTTCCCCCCCCCCCCCCCCCCCCCCCCCAGATCTACAGAGACTGTATTGCACATCTTATTGTAAGAAGGGCAAGTGCAAGTGAAAAGTTTTTGGCTGCGTCTGCTGCAGGTAAGTTCCAAACTGCAATATTAGAATAGAAAATAGAATTCTAAATGGTGGTGTTATTAATATTTATTATAATTTTGTTATTGTTAATATGCATTTATATAAGGTCACCTTTTAACACTAGAACGACCATGACCAGTCAATTATTAAAACAACATAAATATTGTAATGAAAGGACAAACATCTGAATAGAAGTCAGAGTTTTATTCAGGAGTGTCATATAAAACATCTACACCACAGAAACACTAAATAAACAGACATTTGAACAGTAATGTGTTTATATACAGATGTGTTACATAAAGCGCAACCTCAAAAAATGATAAATGAAATAATACAAATATTTGAAAATACATTCTTTTTTTATGTAAACACTAACATGTATAGTACATGGACGTTTGTTGAAATGTACAAAACTCAAACTTTATAACTATATATATATATATATATATATATATATATATATATATATATATATATATATATATATATATATGCAGCTCTGGAAAAAATTAAAGACCACTGCAAAATTATCAGTTTCTCTGGTTTTACTATTTATAGGTATGTGTTTGGGTAAAATTAACATTTTTGTTTTATTCTATAAACTACTGACAACATTTCTCCCAAATTCCAAAGCATTTCTTTGCAGTAAGTGACAACTGGTCAAAATAACAAAAAAGATGCAGTGTTGTCAGACCTCAAATAATGCAAAGAAAATAAGTTCATATTCATTTTTAAACAACACAATACTAATGTTTTAACTTAGGAAGAGTTCAGAAATCAATATTTGGTGGAATAACCCTGATTTTCAATCACAGCTTTCATGCATCTTGGCATGCTCTCCATTATCCTTTCACATTGATGTTGGGTGACTTTATGCCACTCCTGGTTCAAAAATTCAAGCAGCTCGGCTTTGTTTGATGGCTTGTGACCATCCATCTTTCTCTTGATCACATTCCAGAGGTTTTCAATGGGGTTCAGGTCTGGAGATTGGGCTGGCCATGACAGAGTCTTGATCTGGTGGTCCTCCATCCACACTTTGATTGACCTGGCTGTGTGGCATGGAGCATTGTCCTGCTGAAAAAACCAATCGTCAGAGTTGGGGAACATTGTTAGAGCAGAAGGAAGTAAGTTTTCTTCCAGGACAACCTTGTACTTGGCTTGATTCATGCGTCCTTCACAAAGACAAATCTGCCCGATTCCAGCCTTGCTGAAGCACCCCCAGATGAGTCCAATTTTCAGCTTATCCCAACACCTGGTCATCTAATGGTTAGACGGAGACCTGGAGAGGCCTACAAGCCACAATATCTCGCACCCACTGTGTAATGTGGTGGAGGATCGGTGATGATCTGGGGGTGCTTCAGCAAGGCTGGAATCGGGCAGCTTTGGCATGAATCAAGCCAAGTACAAGGTTGTCCTGGAAGAAAACTTGATCCTTCTGTTCTGACAATGGAGCATTGTCCTGCTGGAAAAAACAATCCTCAGAGTTGGGGAATGTACTTGGCTTGATTCATGCCAAAGCTGCAAATATTTGGTTTATATTGCCTACATAAAGTGCATATACGCAACCAAAGCTGTGCGTTTACACACACACTATAAAGGAAATTACATGAATAAATAAACATTTGAATAGAATGGGTTTCATATACAATCGTTTACAAAGTCTAAGTGCTGGCACAAATCACACACATCCTGCGCTTTTCAAAATATGCAGTGCACTTACCGCAGACTGTGTTTGAGCATTTGGCACAGCTATCAGCAGTAACCCAGGCTTCTGCACCAAATGCCCCACAGGTATATACTAGTGCAATGAAAGTTTCTAATTCCTCCAAGGGCATTGACCAGGAATTATCTTGTAGTTGTCGGTGGGCTTCTGCTTCAGTGCAATATTATGTTCACCCCTTCAACTTGCAGCTACCAACACCAGGATTTATAATGTTCCAAATAGTGTCATCATTACCAGCCTCTTGAGTGCCAGGTGGTGCTGCCTCTACTGCTGGAGAAGCAGCTGCCTCAGGTGAAGCAGCAGCTTGATCAAGTGCAGGAACTAATACAGACAAAGTGGCTGGCATCCTTGCAAAGGCTGCCGTAGAATTGCTGCTTCTTCCACAGGATCTTCTGCGCCCTTGGCGTCACTTTTGCTGGAAGATTAATCTTCGCAAACCCAGTCTGCTTCAGAGCTAGATTCGTCATTGTCCATCTTTGCTGCATCAGAATCGTTGTTTGGTAAAATTTGCAGTAATTCCAAAAATTGCTTTGCTGTCCTTCATCGTCTTTGATCCATTTTCAATGTGTATTGGGGTAACAATCAATTTCTTAGAAAAATGACTGACTTGAAACAATAGAATTGTCAGAAGACCGTTCACTTGAGGAATGCAGACTGATATAATCAGCAAGTTCCGACTGATAAATACAAATAATACCACCACATTTAATTGTTATAATGTGTTTTTATATGCAACGGTCAATTTGACTGCTCCTGGTTGGAATAGGTATGACAATATTTTATCTCGCAAATTTTTGCAGCTATACGATTCTTTATTTGTCAGCGTAATTAGTGCATATATTTAGGAAAAGTCAAGAAAGCACAGCCCTGTATCTCAAACACGGACCATAATTTAAATTCCAAAAACAGTCAAAAGGACCGTCTTGGTCGTTCTAGTGTTAAATGATGCGTCCTTGCTTAAAATAACAAGTGTAAGTAATCCTGCTCTGCATATTGAACAGAACAGTAGTATTCATGCTATGTCTGAGTAAATATCAAGATGTTCGTTATTGAATAAGTACTCTTTTTCTACAATTGTATTAGGTTGTTTCGTGTACCAAAAACAACGATGCAGAATTTGAGAACTTTGAATCTGATGGAAACATGATTCCTGAAACAACGTTTTAACCGAATGTCAATTTTTTTTTTTAGGTTTAAGCCTTTGATAAAACATTATTTCAAATTAATAAATTCATCAATTTGCACCAAGTTACCTGTCAGTCTCCTTGTATTTCCCAGGCACTTTCTGATTGGGTGCTAAACTGCAGATACATTTCTACCCTTTATCACAATTTCTAGATTTATTCTGGATGTTGTGGGTTTTTCAGTATATTTAATCAAACATCTGATTCCTGTGGTTAAATAAGCCATCATCCGTTGGTCAGTCCAAATCCAATCAAAAATGTATCTGTCCATGTGTAGCTCATTTGTCTGGTTTCTTCCATTTAATTCCCTTTCTTGATAGGTAAATGGATACTACCTCGAGAGTATGTGTTTGACAGTGTTAAGCATGGCAGATGGCTGAAGGAAAAGTCTTATCGGTGGGATTCCTCAGTGTTGAAGGACTGGTCCCCGCATGAACTTCAGATCCTGAACTCTGCTAAATGCTGGCGTCAGAAGCTGACCAGATCCAAGATGCCAGGTGCTGCACGCTGGAAAGTTGTTCTGCTCATTGAAGATGATGAACACCGACAGATGTTTGAACGGTAAGGATCGTCACTTCTCTGAGTGGTACGTACTGGATGGTAATTAAATACACACTGTTCAATTGGTGTTTCTCTTGTTTTCCTTTTTTTTATAATAGTGTCTTGAAAGCTGGGAATGGCGTTGTGTATCAGTAGATATCTGCATCCAGCGAAATTACTCATGTTTTCCAGAAAAAGGTGGAAATTGATAAAGGACTGTCACAGAGACGGCCGAAGTGGGCGGCGTCAGAACCAGGAAAGGTAATGCAATACACAAAACACAGGACGGATGAAATGAAGTGATGAAGACGCCTGTTGGCGCCGGTTTAATACAAAATAAAAGGTTTACACAAACACGAAAAACACTGGACACGGCACTCTACGCCAAAATAAATAGACAAACGAAAACAGACTAAACTTAACAAAACGGTGCACGGACAGACACTGACAAACACGGTGAGCGGATACTTTCTCCTCTTTATTATTATTATTATTACTACTGCTACTTATTTCCTCCGTCTCCAATCCCGTTCTCCGCTCACAGAACACCCAACCGACAGTATGTGACAACGTGCATCTATATATACTATTGTGCTGGGATTCAATTACCAGTTAATTATTCACTTGAATCCCAGCACGTGAATTAATAAAGTGCAATTCCCCGTGCTCACATATTACTACATTTTACTTGCACGTGAAGTGCTGTGCAATCCTCGTGCCTAAATACACATATACATTTTTAAACACTCGTGTTACACAGACCCGTTTATATCCCGTGTACCAATGTCTATACACCAACATTTAAAACACACCACACGCAACACATAACAGATAATATACACAGGGGCGGGCACTTTGTTACAAGGACACATGAAGGCCTTAAATGCACCTTGCTAATCCATGAGCTACATAGGTGAATATTTGCATGGGGTAAGTACTACCATCACTAAATGAGAGGTTGGGTCACATCGACTGCAACACCCGAGTATATTATAGCTTTAATCTACCTGTAGTGGAGTTTGTACTCTTTATTATTTTCTTATAGTATAAAAAGTTAAATTGTAATAGCTGTATTGAAAGGTGGATCGCATGTATAATGGCAGTGGCGACCACATATTAATGCACAGTGTTAGATATTCTTGCATGTGAAGTGAAGATCGAGTCTGGTAAAGCTCTGAGTTCCTCTGGCCCCTTTGGATAATTAAAAAAGAAAGAAATAACATTTGCTTGGTAACGCAAAGCCCTTTTACCCCTACGCTGCTGAAGGAAAAAAGAATGTGCGTACCTTTTTTTTTAAGTGCACTGGAGACTGAGGTGTTTATTTAAATAAGGGCCCATAGCATTGTTTTTTTTTTTTTTTTTTTTTTAGTTTTCTTTTATCAGTAATTGTGCATAATTACATATACGGTTTTATTATTGAATTTACGATTGCTTTAGTTAGTTGAATGCTGGACACGACGGCCTTTTGAAGCCTGCTTCAAAGCCCAGGGCAATAAGAACCCAGGGCCCTTTGTCAACAGCTGATACCAGTAAGCATTAAAGTGAGCTTTTATAGGTAGAAACGGTATAACAACTGATAGGGGTGTTACATAAGAAATTTCAAGTGTCGCTGGGATCCGTTGTGCCCGTCTCATTGTTAGCATTCATCAGATAATCGGCCTCTGTGTTCATAGCGCAATTACTACATCGTGACCAGAGTCAGTTAGCCAGCCACACACCAAGCAAGTGTTGTTGCTTGGCTGGTGTGGTGGTGAAGGTTTAGATGTCAAACACAGGTATGGCAAAGTGGCTACGGGAGGGGAACAGGTGTAGCGGTGATGCGATGCAGGAGTGACAGGCAGACAACAGTTTCCAGTGCAAAGGTGCTTTTATTTATAATCCAGGTCTGGTGACCATAAAATAATAAATCCCCGGCTATACACAACGATGTGTAAAGCGCGGGGATAACAAAGCAGGGCACAGTCCCGAACAAAAATGAACGCACGGTCACCAGTCCTGGGTGAGTGCAGACGTGCTTGTGGTGCATGAAGACACAGGAATGTTGTAACTGTTCTGTGCAGTGGTGATCCGGATTGTGCTGACCCTGGTCGACAGCTCCAGATAGGTGAGTTAACTGTCTGGTGGTGCAAAACGTAGACAATTACAAAACAGACAAAACACAAAACACAATACGTTCTCTTTCTGCACGAGAGCTCCTCTCTCGGTCCTTCTCTCTGCTGAGCTTTTACCCAAACGAAGGAAAAGATCAGCGTTACCCTGGCCCCTATATGTAATCCTGCATGATATCTAGGTAAACGGTTGCAGCTGCCTTATTACTTGCAGCTGCCTCTCGTTTACCTTTCAAATCAATACGGTCTTACAACAGAGTCTCGCTTCTTTCCAGGCTGACCCACTTCCCTGACCCGGAAACGAACTGTCAGGCCAACCCTTCCAGATGCTTCTCTTCTCGTTCTTTAGCGCCCTCACAGGTCGGGAGGAAGATCCATCACCAGAACTCATATTTCCGTCACATATCCCACCGCTCAGAGTGGAGCCGAAAGAACACTTGGCTAAATCTACCTTCCCCATTACTCCCCCCTCCCGGGAAAAATAATTAGCATTTTGGTGGTCTTTCCCTGCACGGTGTACCATATGGTACATGAAGGGCTGCAATGCCAGATACCACCGAGTTATCAGGGCATTGCTGTCCTTCATTGTGCTTAACCACGTGAGTGGGGCATGGTCTGTGACCAGATCAAATGAGTGTCCCAGCAGGTAGTATCATAAAGAGTGAGTAGCCCATTTTGGCCAAACACTCTTTCGACTACGGAGTAGTTGCGTTCCCAAGGTAACATTTTTTTACTCAGGTACAATATCGGGTGTTCTACTCCAGCTACTTTTCGGGACAAGACTGCACCCAAACCTACATCCGATGCCTCGGTGTGGAGGATGAATCTCTTGGTGAAATTCGATGTGATAAGAGTGGGGGCCTGGCAAAGTGTACGCTTAATAGTATCAAACGCACCCTGACACTCAGCTGACCATTTAATTAAATTTGGAGCACTCTTTTTGGTGAGGTCAACTAACGGGTTAACCACTGTGGCGTACTCGGGGATGAAGCGGCGGTAATAACCGGCTAAGCCCAGTAGTGACCTCACCTGAGTCTTGGTTTTGGGGATCGCTGCATCAACCAAAGCCTGGATTTTGGTGACTACAGGTCTCACCCTTCCATTCCCCATTAAAAATCCCAAATATTGAGTCTCTGTTTTGGCAAACGCACATTTCCTCAAGTTAGCTGTCAGCCGGGCTGCCCTTAGAGACTGAAGAACGGCTGTAACCCTAGCCAAATGCTCTCGCCAGGTGGAGCTGTAAATCACCACGTCATCAATATACGCTGCTGCATATTAATGATGTGGGCATAAAACCTGGTCCATCAGTCTCTGAAAGGCAGTAGGCGCACCATGTAGCCCAAACGGCATGGTTTTAAAGTGGAACAGCCCTTCTGGTGTTGAAAATGACGTTTTCTCTCTGGAGCTGCGGGTTAAAGGGATTTGCCAATATCCCTTCGTCAGGTCCAGAGTGGAAATAAACCTCGCTTTTCCCAGTCTGTCTAAAAGTTCGTCGACCCGAGGCATGGGATATGCATCGAACTTAGCAATAGCGTTCACCTTTCTGAAATCCACGCAGAAGCGGTTGGTACCGTCTTTTTTAGCCACTATGACGATCGGACTGCACCACTTGCTCCTGGAAGGCTCAATCACCCCAAGCTCGAGCATATCCCATACCTCTTTGCGAACGCCACTTCGTCGATTTTCCGGGATCCGGTACGGTCTCTCTCGCACTGTGACACCTGGTGGAGAGATAATGTCATATTCAACTAAGTTTGTTCTGCCGGGCAAGTCGGAAAAAACATCGCTGAACTCCTCAATACGCTTACGCAGCTCTCTTTGCTGATCCGGAACCAATTGTTCCCTCATAGAAATCGCTCTTGTGCTCGGGGTCTCTGGACAGGGACCTAAATCATCCTCCATATTGCCTGGGGCTATAAATAAGACCTCCCTTGCCTGCCAGGGTTTTAACAAATTGACATGATAAATTTTACGTTCATTTCGGCGATCGGGCTGTTTAATTTCATAATTTACTTTCTATAGCCCGAATCACCTCATACGGCCCTTGTCATTTAGCACACAGTTTCGTTCTGAGGAGGGAAGTAGCAGCATTACCTTGTCCCCTGGTCGAAAGGTTCGAATCCGTGCATTTTTGTTGTAATGCTGCTGTTGTCGGTGCTGAGCCGATCTGAGGTTGTCTTGGGCCAAACGACCGACCAAATCCAGGCGATCTCGTAGTAGGAGCACATAATTCACTACATTTTTAAACGAACCTTTGTGCTCCTCCCACCCCTCCCTCAGCAGGTCGAGAATGCCGCGAGGCTGCCGGCCGTACAGGAGCTCAAAGGGGGAGAACCCCGTTGAACTCTGTGGCACTTCTCTCACCACAAAAAGGAGGTAGGGAAGAAGCAATGCCCAATGTTTCTGCCCCTGTGTTACGAATCGTCTCAGCATCGACTTTAAGGTCTGATTAAAGCGTTCAACCAAACCGTCCGATTGTAGATGATAAACGGACGCCCTGATGGTATGTATTTTTAATATTTTCTACACCTGTTGTAACGTCTTGGACAAAAAATTGGTCCCGTGATCGGTCAAAATCTCCTTGGGGATCCCTACTCTAGCCATAATCTGCGCTAACTCGGTGGCTATTGCAGCTGCACTAGTGGACCTCAATGGAACTGCCTCCTGGTATCACATTGCATAATCCACCACTACTAATATATGCGTGTACCTGGAGTCAGAAGGTAGCAAAGGGCTCATTATGTCCATAGCAATACGCTCAAAAGGAGTGGAAATAATCGGCAGTGGGACCAAAGGGGCAGGGCGCACTCGACCTGGCGCTACTCGTTGGCAGTCTGGGCATGTGGCTACATATTTCGACACATCAGTATGAAGACCGAGCCAATAGAATCGAGCCAATATTCGTTCCCTCGTCTTCTCGGATCCGGATTGTGCTGACCCTGGTCGACAGCTCTGGATAGGTGAGCTAACTGTCTGGTGGTGCAAAATGCAGACAATTACAAAACAGACAAAACACAAAACACAATACGTTCTCTTTCTGCACGAGAGCTCCTCTCTCGGTCCTTCTCTCTGCTGAGCTTTTACCCAAACGAAGGAAAAGATCAGCGTTACCCTGGCCCCTATATGTAATCCCTCATGATATCTAGGTAAACAGTTGCAGCTGCCTCTTACAACAGAGTCTCGCTTCTTTCCAGGCTGACCCACTTCTCTGACCCGGAAACAAACTATCAGGCCAGCCCTTCCAGATACTTCTCCTCTCATTCTTTAGCGCCCTCACAGGTCGGGAGGAAGATTCATCACCAGAACTCATATTTCCGTCACACACGTTATTAGTGATTCTCCCTGAGATGTTGCCACCCGGATGCACCAACTCATGGAAGTTGGTGGTGGCCAACAGAGAGTACCCCCACCCTGCTGAAGTGAATGAGGCATCCAGTTTCAGAGAAAAGCTGAATGAGCTAATGCAGGGAGAGGGAAGGAACCTGCAAGATCTTGGTGAGATGTGCACGCCTGAGGCGGGGAAACCTACAGATCCTGAAGCCACTGTTCGTGCCATGGGCGAGGTGGTAGAGAAAGCCATGAAGCCGCACCCTGAGCAAGGTGTATACCGGAGATTGCTACAGTTTTCAGGAAACATTCTGCTTCCCCCTGGGGAAGAGACATTTGATGAACGGATGGACCAAACCTTCCTCTTGGTCCAAGATAGTGACTGTTCGAGTCGTGAACGGATGAGGAGGCTTGGAGAAAGCCTGAAAGGAGCAGCGCTAGAAATCTTTCAAGCCGTGAGAGATGCTGATCCTGACACCAGTCCTGTGGATTACCTTCACGCTATTGAAAAAGCGCATTTGGAGTTCCTGAGTCAGATGAAGACCCGTATTTCAAGTTTAGAACGTCAAGGAAAATTGTCAGATTTTCTGTGAAGGCTGGAGATATTGTTAAAGTGCACTGTGCATAAAGGAGGCATTGAAAAGGATTGTGTAGTTGATCTCACTCAAGTTGAACAACTCATCAGAGGAGTGGCTGGATCGGAAATGATGCTAATTTATTTACGCCTCAGGGAAAGGAAGAGTGATCCACCACCCTTCTTGACTCTATTAAGCGAAGTGTGTGACGAATAGGAACAGGAAGCCGCCAGACATGAGTTGGAAGTTAGAGCAAAGAAAGTGTAACTCAAAGACAAGCCAAGTCAGAACCGTTCTAAGTTGCAAGAATTGTGTGGACAAGTCAAAGAGTTACAAGCCAGCTTGGTAGCATTAGCAACACAACAGCAGGTCTCCAACGCAGCGGACCAACACAAGATGGCCAAACCTTTATCATGTCAGGCTGAGAAGGATCGTGAGATGCAAAATTTGAAGTTGCACATACATGCCTTGGAACAGAAGATTTCTGTTCTGACATTGGCACCTTCAGCATCTGCAGATGAAGAGTGACAACACCAGATGTCTTAACAGGATCACACTAGGTCAAATGTGAGTTGCTTTCCAACTAAAGTCAAAGATAGTTTCTTCAGCTATAGATGTGTTGAAGATGGACAAATCAAAGTGTGATGCTGCAGAAAATCTTCACGAAGTGACACAGAAGTTGATTCCTTTGCTGCAGAGCACAGGAAAAGACAAACGGAGTCCAGCGAAGGAGCTTAGTGGGCCCTCTAACTTTTAGATGAAAAGTAAGAAGGCAATACCAGCCTTGAATAGCAACTATCAACTTCCAAAAGAACTGATAGGCCCCGTCTGTCGTGGAAGTGAAGATGGGAGGACATGCGTGTAGAGCATTGTTAGACAATAGCTCTCAAGTGACGATAATCTTCAAGAAATGGTACCGAAGATTCCTGACCCATCTGCCCCTACAGCCAGTTAGATGGATTAGCCATTTGGGGTTTGAGTGACACCAGTTACCCCTACAAGGGATATGTAGTGGTGGAGTTGGGAGTTTCCTACTGTCGTAGCTGGAACCAGCCAGTGTATTGAGATTTTGGCATTAGTTTGCCCTGAACCCCAAAGCCACGACAAGGTACCTGTCATAACTGGAACCAACGCTAGCAAGTTGCAGTGGCTGGACAGATTATGTGAAGAGTCTGCCGGACACAATTTTGTGAACACTTTGCACATTCACGCTTTGTGTAAGCAAGCCTACAAGAAGCAGAAAGAATGGCCAAATGACATGGTGGGCCATGTGAAGTGTACCGGCCTGAATACTCTGACTGTAGCCCCAAGAAGTGAATGCTGTGTGTCTTGTAAAGTTCATATGTCGACAGGGCGACCTGAGGGCATTGCAGTTGTGGAGACCCCGGACTGTGGAGCGCTACCCAGGGGATTGATGTACAGCGTGGGATACTGCCTGCTGAGTATCTGAAGACTAGGACTTTGACAGCAAAGTTGTGGAATGAGCCCAACAGGGAGATTGTGTTGCCTAGTGGGACAGTAATTGCTCACGTGTACAAGACTGATAGGGCCACCGTGGCCAAGAGAGCAAGCAGTTCAGTACAGAGTAGTGGACATAGTTTCTATAATCCATTCGTTAACCTCCTGGTTTCATTATGACATGACATTTCAAAAGCAGGAACTCATGAATGCATAATCTGCAAATTAATAAAAATTCTCTCCATGTAGGCTGCCAAG
Organism: Polyodon spathula; assembly: GCF_017654505.1. Classification (NCBI taxonomy): domain Eukaryota; kingdom Metazoa; phylum Chordata; class Actinopteri; order Acipenseriformes; family Polyodontidae; genus Polyodon; species Polyodon spathula. Next base: position 6,745,472 of record NC_054534.1, read on the forward strand.
ACGGAACTGGTTTACATACTGCATGCAATCCTGGGAGTAGTAGTGGAGTATTGGATTCGAGCAAACCTGAACTGGCATCTGACAGAAAAAGAAGTGAAAGACTTGGCTGAATATCTTGTTATGTTATGTGAAGGTGGGTACAAAGAGGCCTCCTGCTGCTGCTGCCGTACAGTAGTTCATCCCGCAGTGAATGGGTGTCAATTAAGATGAATTGGTATTTGGAAGATACATATCACAATTTTGTAACATAATTCTTGTATTAAGTTTGATTTGTCAATATACACTAAACACTTTGATGGTAGGTAGTCCAAGACTAGTGCTAATGTGGGATTGCACTACCAGCCATAAATGTTGTGGTTCTTTTAATATTTTGTCAGACCCACAGCTGAAAGCTGTTATTTATAAATGCCGGTTTTCACCTCGGATGGAAAAGTGAACCTTGCAATTGAAGCAATTCTTTTGTAGCTGCATACAGTTTTTCCAAACCCACACCTCTGTAATGCCAAAATTATCTTTCTTAAATTTCACAAAAAAGGTGCAGTGAAATAGCATTTATATTTTTGTCTTTCAGATTTCTCCTTCATGGATTTAGAGACACTTATCACACACCAGCAATCCCCCTGGCTGAACATGTTTACCGCTGATGCCATCTACAGAAATTTTTGTTTACAGAACAGCGTTGCATTTCACCCAGAGCCTTTGTTTCAAATTGTAAGTTTTTTTTGTTTTGTTTGTTTTTTATGCTCCCCAAAGTTGTGTTGATTACTAATTGAGTATCCCCCGGAGGGAGTGCTTATATGAATAACTCTTGTTTGTGTCCCGCTCTGAATTAAAACTCACAAATTACTTGTTTCACAAACTATAAACAATCCAGGGATAATATACCCCCTTGGAGAATTAGTTGGGTGCCTTTGACCTCCTATTCAAAAGTTTTGCATGTGGCAGCAGGCTGAATTGATTATCTTCAAACTGATGTATGTTATTGCTTTACATATAAAGGTTGCTCTACATACATATATTTTTTAAGGTAACAGTCATTCCCTGTTCATTACAGTTGTGCAAACTTTGAAAAGGGCAATATACACTATTTCTTTTACAAAATATAGAGTTTCAAATACTGCTAATAAGAATAAGGACTCTGGCCTTATTCATAAAACACATATATTTGTATCTAACACTGCTGATGCATATCCCAGCTAAATCAGGTTGAGGTGTTTTGTATGTATCTAGAGAACCTTGTGAAGAATCTGTATCCAGTCTTAAACTGCAATTAGGCTCTTTTATTGTCTTATTATTCCCCGCTAGGGATGTATGCACCAAGTCAAGCAGCTACACCGTGATTGGAGAAACTTTGTCGGCTTGGTGTTTAAAGACAAAATCTGCTTTATAGGTTATTTAATTCCCCCTCATTGCAATGGACGAATCTCTGATTTCTAGAAGCGGAGTTCTGCTCCCTTTGTTTGTGTAATGTTTTCAAAGAAGCTAAGATCGCGGTGACCTACTGTAAAGTAACTTGTGTTTATAGGAGCCTAGCCCTAAAGCAGCTTTCACACGGGACGTGGCGCATGCCGCCTCCTTGAGCTCTGCTCAGCTGTAGCTGTGGAAACAATCAGTGGTACTGTGCATCTGAGAACACAATACCTAGAACAATGAACAGCAAACAAAAAGATAATTGCAATTGCCCTGCTCTACTGGAGAAAAAACATAAAAGTAAGATTGCTGTGGATCCATGACATCCTCAAGAAAAAAAAAAGTGTGACGAATATCATCAGCTGATACAGGAGTTCTGGTTTCGTGAAGGCAGATTTCAAACCTACTAATGTTGTATTATACAACTCTGGAAAATCTGAAATCAGAACTACGAGCTTTGCCTCCATTTAATTGTTTTTATTAGTAGTATTTCTTCCTCGCAAAGGCGCCTCCTACTTTCTCTTGATTGGCTGCTGGTAGTTCATTTTATCTCCTGCGCACTGCTCTGCGGTGCCACTTGAGTGCCACTCCGCCTTCATTGAAAAAAATTGCTTTTGCCGCACCTTGTCTGCTCTGAATGCCCCTTAAGAGGGGAAACAAAAAGATGAAGCGTAATAGCTCTTGTAGCTTTCCCTAAATCTAACCTTGAGAGGACATTTTATTTAAAATTTTAAAAGAAAATGCTTTGGCCTCAAGAATCACAAGGGATTAAAATCAATTGTCCAATTGCCCAATTTGTTTGTAAAGGTTGAGCTGTGCTTGGCGGGAGCTTATATTAATTAGAAATGTGCCATCAAGGTGAGAAAATCAAAGATGCCTATTAGACAGCTAGCTGTGGACTTGGCATATAAATTCAGTTTTTTATGTCTGATGTTCCCCACGGTATCCCTCACCTGGATGTACGACTCATCAAACCCCTATTGATGACACCTGCCAGGAGAGGCGGAACTAGAGCAGCTGTGCGTTCACCTTTAGCCACTACCTGTCAATGTCTGCTCGTGGTTCAGTGGAGTTTGCTGCCTTTACTACGGCAGGGTTACTCCCTTCCTGTCAAGATCCATACCCTCATCACCAATTCAAGTCTCCAACTGTGATTTGACTCACAGCAGCAGAGTGCAGAGCCATCAACATGGCAGTGCTTTGGATACTAATAAAGATTGGTATCCACTGTATATTTGTATTAATATACAAATATATGTTTGTCTGTGTGTGTAGGAGGGGCATGTTATTTTACAAAAAAAACTCCAAAAGGAAATACAAATGTCCGTACAAGATGGACAATAGGTGGTGTGGGGTTGGGTGGGGGGGTGGGTATATTCCTACAAAATAGCATCATATTAGCAACACAAAATACCCCTCTACTTTTTGAACCATAGGTATCTGTGGTTCAGTTAGGAATCATAGTTTATTATACAAGTTGTGGAACAGTTTATAGCTGTGCATCATTTATTGTGTATGCATGCTTGTTGTTTATCTTTTTTTATTTGTTTATTTTATTAAACTAAGTTAGTCTTTAATAGTGACAAACTACAAACTGTAAGGGATTATTTTAACATATCCACAATCCACTGTCCATCACTAGAACTGCCTACAGAGACCATCTCCAGTTTCTGGTCGGAATATCAGATTGTTGCGTGCTGCTGATGAAGTGGTGTAATCGAGCAGCAGTGGAACTTTCAAATAAGAAATCAAACATTTCCTCAAAGTTCAGGCAGTGACAGGGGTGCTGGGTGATTTTGTAGCAATACTACCTAATTGATAATGATCCAAGGAGGTCAAGTAAAAAATATCAAAACAGTGATGTGTGTTTAAAACGATTTTACAACAATAAACAGTATGTAAAGAAAAGGCTGTAATGCTTTTTTTATATAAATTGTATTGTGTGACTCAACGGACCCCAACTGTCTTCGGACATGATGAAGAGATAGCTTTAGACATCTCCCTTGAATATTGTGAAATTTAGTGTACCGGCTGTCTTTTTCCTGTTTGATGTTTTAATGTGAGAGGAGAAGGGGTTAAGAACCTGGTGTTTGACAGTAAGGTTGTTCACTAGAAGGAAACTGACGGAATTGCACCAACACTTCAAGCTCATGGAGTAAATGTCCTTGCTCCCCCACTAGGTCTCCTCATATGTAACAGCCCTGGGGAGACTGAGCAGTTCTGGGCCAAGCCAAGCGAGAAACCCTGGGGAAAGAAGATGGGACCGTGGCCTGGGATTGAACCTCACACACCAGAGTTCACTCCCAGTGATGACAGCCAAAGCCCTGCCAATGTGCTGCCAAATCTCCCGTAAGTAATACTTATAACATCACCATGTTCAAATGTCTAGTGGAAACAGCCTCATTTTGAATAAATCACACTTAACAACTTACAAAATGGGTTATTATTTTTTGTAAAACCATCACTATTATCAAATACTGTATGTGACCTTGCAAGAAAGATCAAAATATACAACGGTAATCTTTAAACCATCTTTATTCAAATATAGGTTTCTTAGTGCATAGATTTGAATGATGCTTCATTTTTACAGCAATACTGTAGAAAACAACTAGGCTGAGCAGGGTTCTTCATAATTTAATACTAGAAACATATTGTTGCTTGCCTCTATACCTTTCTCTTGCTTTGGTTTTCTTTACCCCCCCCCCCCCCCAGTGCCTTGCATCATGTTTGAAAAAGCAGACTGATCTTAGGCAGGCACATGTTGATAGTTGTCAAGTGTGCCTTGAGTCGTCTCCAGTTGTACACACTTTGCAAATTTGATGTGTTTGTCTGTTGTTTATTTGTTAATAACTAAAGTATGCGTTATTAGACAACATATGACACCCCCTCCAAACCAACATGTTCTTCTTTCTAATAAGAAATCAGCCTTCGAGTACTGAAAACATTTTACTTAGCTTGGAGATTCAACTCTTTGTATAAAACAACCCAATTATAAGAAAACAAGTCTTTTATTTTGTAAGCACAACATTCTATCCTTGTCGCCATTCTGTCAAATGTCTTAAAGGTAGCCAATTTATGCCAAAAAGCATCTTGACAGAATAACTCAAATTATCTCTGAGAAATGCGTTTAGAAACAGCCTTGAAGTAGTTGTGAAGTTATGTGAAACTAGTTTTTTTTTTACTTTTGACTAGTTTTTAAAAGGCCTCCTAAGGCCTTCTGGATTTATTTAGATTTTTTTTAACACATAATAACCAGAGATGCAAGCTCAAACAATACTTGTAATAGTAATATTGTCTGTCCTACTATCTAACAAAAACAATACGTACTGATGCAAATTGAGCACCCCACCCCTCCCATCACCTCTACATAAAGGTGTAAGATCAGTGTTACAGAAACATCAAATGAATGTAATTACTCTGATGAAGGCATTCACCAAAACATATGTTCACTATTGGAATATTTGTGTCCCATAGACGTTTTCTCCTGATTTTGATGGTCTTAACCGATTTACACGTAGTCAGTAATTGCTACAGACTGATTGCAAATTACAGCTGTATTATTTTCAATGGGCTGTTTCCTTTTTTTAGGGCATTTAAAAAGTCCCTCGGAGATTCCAAGTTCCTCCCATCATACATGAACATTCTAAAGGGGCTGCAGAAAGTTAACCTGGCTGGTAAGATCATTTTACTAATGGTAATTGCATGGTGTTAAGAGTCTTATCCAAACCCTGGTAGGGTATAATCAGTGCTCCAGACAAATCACTGTTCTGACCAGTATCGACATCTAGCCCGCTTGGATTAGCACTTCTACTGTAATTTTGTGTATTAATTTAATATAATTCTTGGTAGTTTTAAAGCTGAGGCAATCCATTGATGCATCGTATCGTGTGAACACCATCAATAGTCAAGTCTGTGCATCGTTTCTATGTAAAGGTTTTAAGCAAAAATGTGAGTTTTAACATGGGATCACATCTGCATGGAGTCTTCAGGGTGAGCAACAGAGCTAGTTAACAAATATGGACCGTGGTGCAATGCTTTCCGACGTTTGGCAATTAATTTCTAAAATAGAAGACCGCAAGAAAGTAAAGTACAGCCTATGCGACAAGTGTCTGAGATATTCCAGAAACACAGCTTGCATGATCATTTAATGAGATGGGACCCTGCAGAATTCCAAACAAAGTCTGACCGTGGTAAAAACAAACATGTACCACCAGTTGCTTCTTTTTTTGAAAAAAAAAAAAAAACAAAAAAAAAAAAAAAAAACAATCCAAATAGCGACAGAGCGAAGCAGATTACAGGTATGGTTGTGAACGTAATGACCCTTGTAAGGCCTGTAAATATTGTTGGGGGAGCTGCGTTTTGAAAACTGGTTACAAATCTTGCACCAGGCTGCCAAATGCCTTGCCGAAAGACGGCGTCCAAGTAAAATATAAGCCATGGCCCCATGCTTCTACAGATGTTCTTTGTATTGCTTCCCCACTGGTGCACTAGTAGAGGCTACTTGGTTCCGCGTATGGATTGGCACCTACTTTGTTTAAGCTTTCAGGCTGGTTTGGAAGATGCAATTATGATGTAGAACTTCGAAGATGAGAACATCAGAGTAACAAATATGGGGAAATTAAAATTGCACACTAATGTACTTGTGGCAAAGATAGGGAGGTTGTACTATAGTTACTGTACCTTCCATATCCAGTGAGAGGTTTTTTGGTGGATCAACACTGTGACCCAAAGACTTTATAATGTAAATTGTACAGAGTTTTAACTTGAACTCATTTGCCAGTGTTTTTGACCCTGAAGATAACTACTCTGTGAGTGCAGAGTATTGAAAGTGGGTAAAGTTTTCAGTTTGGTAACCTGTGGATAAACGTGCCAGTCTAGTGGAGCTGTAAGTTTGGAGCACATCTCAGAAGTGTGTTTCTTAAGTTATAAAGCAAATGACAATCTAGTAGCACATACTTTGTGACCAACATTCCTGTTTCTAAAAAACCTTCTGCACAGCCGGACGTCCTGTTGAGAGGCAGTAAACCATTTTTTAGCAGACCTATTTATAGCTTTACTAAAATATGTACTGAATACCTAGTGTACAAGAGAAGTGCTATGGAATAGTTAGTATGAAACACTAATAATTTTAGTGGTGGTGCAATCGGCAACCTAATTTCTTATTCGATTATTCTATAGGCATTTATCAATTATAATCGATGCATTGACGTTTTATTTTGAAAATAAAGAACAAAAATTACTGTTTTGTTAACAGAAGATCCAACAGCACTTGTGCATTATAGTTAAACAAAAAGGCACAACTTGCATTCAAATTAGAACAGTTCAGAAAAAAGAAATACAAAGGACTTGAGTTTTTAACAACTGAAAAGAATAAGTGTGCGTCTGCTGCAGATGTCCCTTTAACATTGTAATAATAATAAAAATTACTATGTTTTAACAGAAGTAATTTCTATCTGAACTATGGTTGTTCACTACCGTTAAAATGTTATGTCCAAAGCAAAACATTTTAAGGAATCACACAAATCCTAACTAATTTAACTACTGTACTATTTATATAATATTGACATGTAATCAAACACAACGTGCTATGAAACAAAAGAAGGTAATCCGTAGGTTTTTTATAGATTAAAAAAAAAAAAAAAACATATTGCCTTAATTCTTCAATCAGAAAATGTGAACACAATAGGCCTACTTCTGATTTGGCTTGTCCAGCGCAAATGTAGAGGCATCCTCGACCTTTACCATAATGTGTGCAATCAATATATATATATATATTGGGTAAGATTTACTGGAATGATTTTCTTACTGTTGGATTTTTACTAATGATAATTAGTTCTTATTCTTTTGTAATTATTCCATTTTGATATATGTATGTTTTTATTCAGATTGTAATGTCCTTTTTACCAGCAATTAATATTAATCATAGTCTATCATTGTAGGACCAATTTTATATTGGTTTATAAATGGATTGCCTAATACAGAACGAAAGTAATGCTGTTTGTTGGTTGTCCGGAAAACGGTCTGAACTAATCTCTAATTTTGTTTATATGGGCTATTATCTGAACCTAATTTGATGCTGTTTGGGTGTGGTTACCTTCAGGGACTGCCATTCCTGTTCTTTTCCACACTTTCTGGCTTCTCTGACCTAATTTCCTTCCCCCAACTGTAAACACATTCTCAGCACACAGGACCCCACCCAAACTGGTTATACAAAGCAGAGGTTTTACAAAGGAATACATTAATTTATAACAATGTTTATCAATCAAACAGATACACACAGGTTATACAAAGTAAATGCTATATAGGAAATTAGGGTTATTCCAACGCTTAAAACCCACACACATAGATTCTACACAGTCATAGATTATATTAGAAATATAGGTAATTAAGATTATTCTAACATAAGCGTCATGTACTTTAAATTGGGAAGAGATTAACTGGTCACTTAACCACTTGATTCAACCCTGGAGGGACAATACTGAATAAGGAACTGCATGCCGTCTCTATAGACAAGAAAACAACAAACTAACAAACAAATTCTTTCATGGCTAATTGTAAACTAAGCATAGGGATGCTATTTTATGGTCAATTTAGTTTAAGCTTTTTTTTTTCTTTATTTAAGCCTGTTGTTTGTATGGATGGTCAGTTTCTATCAGACATATAAATGTGAATACTTGTTGCACTGTCCATAAACACTGTAGGCACTGTATAAAACTACCGTAGCCTCCTTAGGGAATGTGTTAAGGGACCCTGACCTACCAACTAATTGTCTGTAGGTCATCTTGGATGGTTTTCTCATGGTATGGTTTGCTCCAAATGCCTGGATGTGTTTATTTAACCTTTAGTGATAATTACCTTTCATTAAAAAAAAAAAAAAAAAAGTGTGCTGATTGTCTAGATGGATTTGTTTTATTAACCCAACTAACCATGTATTTTGGTATCTTAATTAAAATTCAAAGTGAAAAGCGTTGCTTTACAAATACAATGCACGTGTTACTTTTTATTGGTGTGGAATGTCTGGTTTAAGAAAATATATAGAAACTGGCGCCAGATTGTGTGTCCTTGCCATGCTCGTAACTGCTGAGCTTGCAATTACCCCTGTAATGGAACTGTTGTATCCAAGTTGCAGCCATTGAAGTGATTTAACAGTGCTTCTATTAGGACTGGCATTTGTGAGGTTTTGTACACGTGGCTAAGGCCCAATTGTTAGATATTATAATTATTATTGTTGTTAATATTATTATACATTCACCTCTGTTTCTATATTTGGAAGTTTGTTTCTGTGAAAGCTTGTAACTTATAACTTGGGAACTGTTCTATGGATTTCCTAATGGTGGTGGAATTAAACCTGTTCAATAGCAAATTGTTAATACAATGGTACTGCATGCATATATTGGTATGATCTGCTGTGTGCAGCAAACACTCTTCTTCTTTCAGTATAATTCTATTTTCCATGGTCTATCAAGAGATATTTAACCTCTGCAGGACCCAGCTTTCCAGTGTGTCAGGCTGGGCTGAGGCAACTCGAGAATACAATTCAAACATGTTTTTTTCACCTGTAATAATTTTTCTAAACAAAGATGTTATGCCAGATTTGCTTAAACAATTATTCAGGCAGTCTCAAAACAATTATTCAGGCAAGTAAACATTAATTTCTAATTTTCTTTTTAATTGTATTATTGTATTTGCTTACACTTTCAGTATTTAGTGGGACCTTCCTTTAGTTTAATAACAGTTTGCAGTCTTTCTGTCATACTTTGTCAAACTGTCTGGTTCAATGCTGTTCCATGTCTGCTGTAGATTTCTTCCATGATTTATCCTTAGATTTGACTGTTCTTCCCTTTATCCTAGAACTTACTTCATCTCACAGATTTCACCCAGTCCACTTTCTTTATCCTGGAACCTACTTCATCCCACACATTTCACCCAGTCCACTTTCTTTACCATGGAACCTACTTCATCCCACAGATTTCACCCAGTCCACTTTCTTTATCCTAGAACCTACTTCATCCCACAGATTTCACCCAGTCCACTTTCTTTTCTGCCAACCAGTCTTGTACAAGTTTGTGTCAGGAATACTGATCTTGTTGGAACTGAAACTGTTTTAAATCCCTGCTGATTTCTTCAGATGCCCCTGTAGAATACCCCTGTACATTTAAAATCCTAGCTCTTCAGATTCCTCTATAGAATACCCCTGACATTTAAAATCATAGCTCTTCAGATTCCTGTGTAGAATATCCCTGTACATTTAAAATCCTGGCTCTTCAGGTTCCCCTGTAGAATACCCCTGACAGTTAAAATCGTAGCTCTTCAGATCCCCCTGTAGAATATCCCTGTACATTTAAAATACTAGCTCTTCAGATCCCCCTGTAGAATATCCCTGTACATTTAAAATCCTGGACATTCCTCAGATTCCCCTGTAGAATATCCCTGTACATTCAAAATCTTAGCTCTTCAGATGCCCCTGTAGAATACCCCTGTACATTTAAGATCTTAGCTCTTCAGATCCCCCTGTAGAATACCCCTGTACATTTAATCTTAGCTCTTCAGATCCCCCTGTAGAATACCCCTGTACATTTAAAATCATGGCTCTTCAGATTCCCTGTAGAATAACCCTGTGCATTTAAAATGCTGACTCTACTTCAGATCCCCCTGTAGAATAACCCTGTACATTTAAAATCCTGGCTCTTCTTCAGATCCCCTTGTAGAATAACCCTGTTAATTTCTCCATTCATTTTGTCTTCTATTAGTCCAAGTTCACCAACCCCTGAAGCTGCCATTCATCCCCAAACCCTTCTGATGGCTTTCTCCACACCACTGTCCCAACTGAGCAGAACAAATTAAATTTTGACTCATGTTGAAAAAAGCTTCTCGTTTCTGGACATATTTTCTTCTTGTTGACTGAGCTGATGAAGGGCTTCTTTCTAGCAACCTGGCCATAGAACCCCCTTTATTTCACTCTATTTATTACAGTTTGTGCTAACATCTTCACACAATATCCTTCAAATAGCTGATCCACAACAACTGAAGCATGTACTTTTATGTTTCTCCTGATCTTGGCAACAATGGCATGGTTGTGACACTCTGTGTTGATTCTTTTCCTCCCTCTGGAGCAAAAGCAACTAAAGGCCATCGCCTCTTCTATTTTTAGATGACTTCTAGGTACTACCAAAAGTTCACCATTCACTGATCTCAAAGAGCAACTAGCAGCATAAGGTGCTAACAGTTCCTGTAAATATAAGGGATCAAAACCATGAAAGACCTTTTGAGTAGTAAGCAGAATTTCAATCCTGAATTTTACAGGAAGCCAATGCAGCGATTTAGGAATCAGTAATATGTTGTGAACAACGTGTGTGAGTTAGCACTCTGGCTGCTGCATTTTGAACCAGTTGGCGCCAATGTAATTTAGAATCGGGAAGGCCAGCAAACCAAGTATTACAATTATCTAACCATGAAATAACAAAATCATGAACCAATATCTCCACATCTTTACCAGATAGAATAGATCTCAACTTGGCAATGTACCTGAAATGATAAAGTGGGGTCTTTGCAACAGTGCTGATGTGGGTATTCACACAGTTTTGAATCCATAGTAATAGATAGTCAAAAGATTACTATCAAAGGGGATTTTAGTATGGGTGGATTTAACTAAACTGTGTCTGGAGCCCAGTTATAGCACCTCTGTCTTATTAGGATTTATTTTTAGACCATTTATAGCCACCCATCATTGATGGGTGCATAGCGGTGCAAGCTGTAATTTCCAAAATCATATAAGGGACAGGAAATGCTTCTTCACAGTGTTTTCACCTGAGTCAATTTGAAAGTAAGGGGAACCGTTCCAATTGTCGGTGAGGAGTTCACAATAGGAAATAGGACCCAAAACAAGAAGACCCTTAACTGGTTAAGGGTACTCCTTGCACACGGACAGCGCCAGACTACTCTGCTCTCTTCGCCATTTTGAGGCACAATGACATTATTCTAAAAACAATGACTGTTATACTAACCTGTGTGCTTTTTTTATTTGCATAATTTCAATTAACACCTGAAAAATATTGTTAAGAAATGTATTCTAATGTATTCCTCTTCCTGATTAATTGTTTTCAGACTGCCTGAAAAATGATTAGAACACATCTGATATAAAATCTTTATTAAGAAATGTGTTGGAGGAGAAAAGGGGTTTGAATTGTATTATATACTGAATACAAATAAGCAGCTTTTTTCTTTACCACATTCAAAATTTGTATAAAAGATTACAAAAAAATAAGAAACGCAGCACTGCCTGAATAATTGTTGTTGTAGTCACTAACAAGGTCACAAAGTGAATCGGTGGCCACTGAGCAATTCTTTTGCTCTCAACATTGAACCACACAACCTCTCCCACCCTTATCTTAATACTGACAGAAATCACAACGATTCAGTTCTGTAAAATGGGGTCAAAAAACAAAAAAGGCTTCTGGGGTTACATAATTAGATTTTAAAACATCCAGAGAATTCCTGGTAAGCTTCAGTTTCTTACTGACACTTGCATTTCAAAAGCCGTTTCTCCTAGATGTTGCCCTGAGTACAGATGAGGTGTTTCAATCCCGGTACATTTTCATTTAATGAAATCTGAGTGCATGTTAAGTTTCCTACTTAGTAAACTCTGTCTAAGGTGCATCTTGTGCTCATTCCTTTTTTATGTGACTTGAAACCTCATAAGGTGTATCTTTTTGTTGTTTTGTTTTTAACATATAAAAGATGTCTTTACAATAACACACTAGGCTTTATCTGTGCAAGCCAACATTCTGTACAGCCAGATGCCCTGTTGAGAGGCAGTAAACCATGTATTAGCAGATTTGCAGTTTGGTATTATACTGGCAAGTACAGAAGCACTCATGCATGGCCTGAAACTTTCTTCTGAAGTTCAGCCATACATGAAATAGCCACCTCTTTCCCTCTTTCTCTCTCTCTCTCTCTCTCTCTCTCTCTCTCTCTCTCTCTCTCTCTCTTTCACGCTGATATTTTCACGATTATATATTGTATAAAAAAAGAGGTACACAAAAAAAATATAAATAAAACCCTTTGGAGCCTTTTGTGCCCGGGTGTTGTAGTTTGCTGATTTAAACATCACGTGGCACATTTGTAATGCCCAGTGGAGCTTTTGAACCCTCAGTCTGAAAAATACTGTTGTAACCATTGTGCTAAGGCTGTGTAGCAGAACTTCATGACTGGAACAATACCGGCAAGGAAGTGATTTTCTAGCAGATCCAGTGTTGACTTTCACACTATAATAGAAATGGAAATTGAAATGCCCTACCAATAAAAAGAAAAAAAAAAGTCGAAATCTGTTAGCAGTTTTTTCTTCTTATTTTTAATCTTTTCTTTTTCTGCAATCTCGAAGAAAGCTCTGTTTTTATTGTGGAATATTTGTGATTTTAGCTGGTGCCTGTTTGCATTTGCTTTTGAGAACTGCAAAGGAAAGCTAGCCGGGCACACCCTAATTTGGATAATTGTTTTGTTGCAAGGAGAGACAGTGTTACACAGATCCTGCAAACAGAACAAAGCTGAAAGATTGGTCAGTGCCCTTTATGTTCCTGGGGTTGACAGTAATGTTAAAGGTAGGTCCTTGTTAATTTCTAGCAATTATTGAAAAATCAATCCGCTCAAACTGAGCCAGGTTTTAGCCAATCTGTGCATGCTTTTTTGTTTTAAAGTTGCATATATTGTGCATTCAACAAAAGGCTTTTTTTTTTCTTAAACAGTCTCAGTTGATTTTCCAAATTTGTTTTAAACGGGTTATTTTGTAAATGTATCTACATACTTTTGAAAAGCATATATATAAGCATTATATATATATATATATATATATATATATATATATATGTGTGTGTGTGTGTGTGTGTGTGTGTGTATACATATAATGTACATATGTGTGTGTGTGTGTGTGTGTGTGTGTGTGTGTGTGTATATATATATATATATATATATATATATATATATATATATATATATATGTGTGTGTGTGTGTGATTCTTCTTTTATATATAATATTTATAAAGGTGCACTGATAAAATGCTGAAAATGACTGGGAGTATGGGGGCAAAGGTCACATGCCCAGTGGTAATTGAAGAGCTCTTATGTCTTGTATTATGGTCCCTGGCTTGAACAATATCCCCTTCTCACAACTGAATGTGTTTTCCTTTTTAACCACTGTGAAAGAAAAGGCTTTTGTTTTCCAGTTTTACTGTATCGCTCCTCCATTTAAATGCCAAGAGCAAGACTAAGAGGCAAAAAAACATCACTGTGATTGCTTTTCAAAACATTATTAGAATGGGTTGGTATTTTTTAATCCCCCCCCCCCATACAGTCCAGTTGGCTTTTTTTTTATTAATGAATCTGTATTGTGTTTTCACAGTGAGAGAGTGAATAAATCAAAAATATATATTTGGCTCTTTGTTTGGTTTAGCATTGCAAAGGTTTTCACTTTATCCTGATAATACTTTATGGAGTGCCCTGCGTTTTCCTTGTCCCTACTTATTATTTCCATTAAATTGTTTTAATAGTAATGCAAAAACTGCAAAATGGCCTTCATATTATGTTTTGTCTTTTACAAGGAAGCAAGCTGCCTGTGAAATGCATGTATGTTTAGTCATTTTATGAACCTCCAGTGTTGATTTGCTTTGTAAGTTGACTGATTTCATTATGTGTGTGTGTGTACATGTTCATTCAGACCATGCAGGCTGGACCCCCTTGCATGAAGCCTGCAACCATGGCAGCATTGAGTGTGTGCATGCCATCCTGCAGCACTGCCCAGATGTAGATCTTCTTACCCAGGTGGACGGGGTGAGCCCTCTGCATGATGCCCTCATCGTTGGAGAGTTGGACATTGCCAAGCTGCTCCTCAGTCAAGGTGGTAAGCATCCGGTTCTGCAAACCAGCAGGCACAATGCTTTCCTCTGTAACACTTTCAAACAAAGTGGCACAGAATAATAGTGCTGTTCATGTGATTTTATGAGGGCGTTAGCCATGTGTTGTGGTTAACATCATTAAGATTCAGTAGGAAACCCTGGAAACCTTGGCGCACATCACATGTGGTGTATTATCAACCACCATTGCAAGAAACACCTCACCACTGGTCAACTTCAGCTGGAGTGACCATTATACAGTACGGTATAACTCACTGCCCACTAAATGAATATATTTTATCCCTGGGAGTATAATATACCCCTCCCCTCCCCTCCCACTTGGGGAATGGCTTATTCAGAGTGGCTGTAGTACCCCAAACATGATCTGCTTACTGGCAGGGTTGTGCAATTTAAAAAAAAAAACCTTTTTGTCCAAGGGACCAAAATCTACTTGTCCTTAAATCTACTCGCCCCTTCCCCATCACACAAAACACATACAAATCCCAAATAGTACACACATGACCACAAAGTAAACTCAGAACTAATTTTATAAATTACAACACAATAGTTTCTAATCCGTTAATACCTTAGCGACTCTTAGCAACAGAACGAACTTAGAAAAATAAATTAATTAATTAATTAATTAATTAAATAAAAACTATTTGTCCAACAGGCAGAGTATAAAGGCAAATCTTGTTGTCCTGGATGTCGGGCAATATGAATTGCACACCCCTGGACTGGGTATGACATTTTCTGTTCATTTTACCCTCAAAAATAGGCTTCTGGCTCAGGACTGCCAGGGACAACATTACATTGAATACTGTACTGTATCGTAAAATTCACACTGGTACAGCTTTCCTAGAAAAAAGGAAAATCTTTTTTTTTGGAGGACCATTATACTTGATGTCTTGCTCACTACAAACAGTTAATTTTTCAAATAAAATTTCTCCTCTGCTCAATAGATACTACTCTATGATGTTATAAATCATTCATTTCCGTATATATATATATATATATATATATATATATATATATATAATATATATATATATATATATATATATATATATATATATACACACACACACACACACACACATATACACACAGAGCCTATAGTAAATATTCACCCCCTTTGGACATTTTCACAGTTTGTTGTGTTACAACCTGAAATCTTGATGCATTTAAATGGGATTTTGTTCCTTTGATTTACATAACCTACTCAACACTTTGAAGAGGCAAAACAACAGCTAATGAAAAATAAAAAAAACTGAAATGTCTTGGTTAGATAAGTATTCACCCCCCTGAGTCAATATTTGGTAGAACCACCTTTGGCATCAATTACAGCTGTAAGTGTTTTGGGGCAAGTCTCTAACAGGTTTGAATCATGTAATATTTGTCAATTTTTCTAGCCAAAATTGTTCAAGCTCTGTTAAGTTGGATGGGGATCGTTAGTGGACAGCAATCTTCAAGTCTTGCACAGATTCTCAGTCGGATTCAAGTCTGGTCTTTGACTGTGCCACTCAAGAACATTCATGTTCACTCAAGTGTTGCTGAAAGGTGAATCTCCATCCCAGTCTTAGGTCTTTTGCAGACCAAAGCAGGTTTGCCTCAAGGATTTGCCTGTATTTAGCTCCATCCATTTTGCCCTCTACCCAGATAAGTTTCCCAGTCCCTGCCGATGAAAAGCATAGCATAGCATGATGTTGCCACCACCGTGCTTCACAGTAGGGATGGTGTTACCTGGGTGATGTGCTGTGTTGGGTTTGCGCCAGATATAATGCTTTGCTTTTAGGCCAAATAGTTCAATTTTGTTTCATTGGACCACAGAATCTTTTGCCACATCTTTTCAGAGTCTCCCACATGCATTTTTGAAAATTCCAAGTGAGATTTTGCCTGGGTTTTTTTTTTTGCAGAAATGGCTTCCTTCTTGCCACTCTTCCATACAGGCCAGATTTGTGGAGTACCTCAGCTATTGTTGACATATGGACAGTTTCTCCCATCTCAGCCACGGAACACTGTATGTCTTTTAGAGTTGTCATTGGCTTCTTGACAACTCTGACCAATGCCCTTCTTACCTGGCTGCTCAGTTTGGAAGGACGGCCTGCTCTAAGCAGATTCTGGGTGGTGCCGTATACCTTCCACTTCTTAATGATATACTTGACTGTGCTCCAAGGATATTTAATGCCTTTGAAATCTTTTTATACCCCTCCCCTGATCTTTGCCTTTCCACAATTTTATCCCGGAGTTGTTATGAAAGCTCCTTGGTCTTCATGGTAGTATCTTTGCTTTGAATGCACTACCCAACTGTGGGACCTTACAGAGAGATTTTTAATCTGAAATCATGTGAACCACTTTTATTGCACACAGATGGACTCAATTTAACTTGCACCCGAACTTATTTAGGAGTGGCATAGCAAAGGGGGTGGATACTTATCTAATGAAGGCTTTTCAGGTTTTTATTTTTTCACACATTGAAAGTGTTGAGTAGGTCGTGTAAATCAAAGGGAAAAAAAGATTTCAGGTTGTAACAAAACAAACTGTGAAAACGTCCGGGGGGGGGGGTGAATGCTTACTATAGGCACTGTATACACACACACGCGTGTTGTAAATCCTGTATGCTAGGGTTGCGTCAGTGACCAGTTCTTGAGGTTTGAGGTACCAAGTAGGCTGTCCCCTCGAGTTATGTAGAAATAGTACTTTAGTTTTTTGTTTTGCATGATGACTGACAACAAAAAAATGACAACATTGAGAAGCCTCGTTGTTGGGGTTTTTTTTTTTAGTTGCTGTTTTTTTTTCTATACATAATTTTGAGAACAGGAGTAAAGGGACTTCAAGCCGTCAGGAATCGTTCTGCATTCTAATCTTCTATGGCACCAGCAGAGTGTTGTTGTTTTTAGTGGAAGCTCTGTCTGACTGCCCTATTCATTTCACATACAGCAAATCACTGTTTAGTGTGGTACATGTTAAAAATATGAAGGATCAACAAACACAACATTTTTATCCTTTACAGAAACATGAGTGAGTATTCTTAGGCACCTATCAAAATTTTTTACTGAAGATGCTGTTTTTCCTGCCTATATTGTTTCAAGCATCCCTGTGCTTATGTGTTAGGAACTCCTCTGCTTTTTCAGTAGCGCATATTTCATAAATAATTTCAGATTCAGACTTCATATTTTCAGTGCATTGAGAAATCACTGGGCACATTGACCTGTAACTCAATATAGCTTCCATATTGTAGTCATGTGACTTTTTGGTGACTGGATGATAAACACTTAGATACTGGCTTCAGGTTCATATATAACTGATTCTGTGTAGGTCAAGTTGAATGGTAAAACAATAAGTTACCCATGCTTGTGAATATAAGGATACTGCAGTTAATCTACTCAAGCCCATAGTGTGTGTTTGTTTCAAGCAGAAGTTACCAAAAGCTAAAACTAAAAAGTGGTGAATAGGTTGAGCATGTTTTTTTAATTTATTTTTTTATCCCTAAATGCCAAGTTATTGTCTATAATAGTGAACAGCGTTACCGGCGCTGTGCTTCAGTGCAGGAGGTCCCGAGTTCATGTCCCACCTCTGCCTGTGAGAAACTCCTGCCTGCAAGATCCAAAAATGTTACAACAGCAATAAGGCGTGGTTTCGGGACTGCACAGGAGGTAAGATTAACAAGCTAACTTCGATGACTCCCTGCTGTCATGTCTTTTTTGCTAAAGTAGAAGTTATACAATAAATATAAAGTAATTAGATACACACAGAAAAGCGCAGAGAAGTATGTCTGATGTGTCAGCTGACAGGCTTTCCTGAGGAGATATTAGTGGAGAGAGCGCAGCAGAGATTGATGGTTTTGATTTTCCTGCTTGCACCACATGCTGATGCAGCACTCCTTGCTCGTTGATTTTGCCTGTATGTAGGGAAACCGCCACAGTATAGACACATTAAACTGTTTCTGGAATTTTTTTTTTTTTTTTCATTTTCAAAAGAGCACAGTCTAGTGCTCTGTTTCAAATTCCTGAAGTTGCCTTGGGCTACCAGATACCTCGTGGGCTACTGATTTGCTCAGTTAGTAACCTAACAGGCAGTCAGGGCTGTTACTTCCCCTGTGGTTGGTTATATAGGAGACGTAATTGCTGTTTTTATGTTTAATTTGTTTTGTTTTGTTAACACTTGCATATATAGAACCAGTATTTTAAAGAAAAAAACAGTAAGGCAAGGTTAATGGTAGCGTGATGTGAACTATTTAAACTGTACTGTTTACAGAATAAAGTCAGTTTCATGTTTGAGGACGTACTGTGTTGGCTCGAAGAAACAGTATGTCTCAATGATGGTCTTGCTTATGTGGAAACAGTGTGTTTTTTTTTTTGTTTTTTTTTAAACCATACCTAAGATAACATTAGGTATTGCAGTGTAGACTTTGTGCCTATTGAAGTCGGTGAAACTAGATGAACAGTATGAGGTTTGCTCATGTCACCTGAACCCCAGGATAAGTTTACAACTGTACATGCAGAGTACGGTGTACTTTTAAATAAATAAAAAAATAAATACAATTATATAGTGAATTATTTTTTTGCGGGGGTGGGTTGTACAGCTATTTTCAGAATGTGACTTTATTAACTAAAGGAGTCACAAGCTGTCTAACTATTTTAGTTTCACTGTTAATAATAAGGCTGTAATCTCCTGTAGCTTTATAGAGTCGTAACTGTTTGCTGCTGATTTTGTATTTTCTGTCAGTCGCCCTTTGGGCATTGTGTGAGCAGCTATTTTTTGGCTTTACACGACTCCATGTTATGTCCTTCAATCAACACCTCAAAATAGCTTTCTCGCAGTTACAAATATATATTTTTAAATTACTATACAGCCTGCCACGCCAGACCAAAAACTGAATTGTCAACCTTATTCATAAAATTGAAAAATATGTGTCACAGCCACGGTCTTCCAGACATGTACTTGCACATCTTAGAACCGTGCATTGATGTTTTTCATACACTCATCCATAAAAAATATGCTGTAGTGGTTATAAAACTCTTTCCGTGGAGCATATTTTCATAAGGTTTACTGAAATTAAGACTTATTTTTGTTTGTTTGTTTATTTTTGAGTATTATGTATTTACTTATTTAATATATATTATTTTTATGAAAACACAAAAAAATCTAAATGAAATTTGAATAGAAATAAGTAAAACTGCAAGAGTACTGTAGTGTACAATGCAGGCGTTGGGTAGGTCTGTATCAGAGGTGTCTGGAGCAAGCCTCTGTACTGTAGTGTACAATGCAGGCGTTGGGTCGGTCTGTATCAGAGGTGTCTGGAGCAAGCCTCTGTACTGTAGTGTACAATGCAGGCGTTGGATAGGTCTGTATCAGAGGTGTCTGGAGCAAGCCTCTGTACTGTAGTGTACAATGCAGGCGTTGGGTAGGTCTGTATCAGAGGTGTCTGGAGCAAGCCTCTGTACTGTAGTGTACAATGCAGGCGTTGGGTAGGTCTGTATCGGAGGTGTCTGGAGCAAGCCTCTGTACTGTAGTGTACAATGCAGGCGTTGGTAGGTCTGTATCGGAGGTGTCTGGAGCAAGCCTCTGTACTGTAGTGTACAATGCAGGCGTTGATAGGTCTGTATCAGAGGTGTCTGGAGCAAGCCTCTGTACTGTAGTGTACAATGCAGGCGTTGGGTAGGTCTGTATCGGAGGTGTCTGGAGCAAGCCTCTGTACTGTAGTGTACAATGCAGGCGTTGATAGGTCTGTATCGGAGGTGTCTGGAGCAAGCCTCTGTACTGTAGTGTACAATGCAGGCGTTGATAGGTCTGTATCGGAGGTGTCTGGAGCAAGCCTCTGTACTGTAGTGTACAATGCAGGCGTTGATAGGTCTGTATCGGAGGTGTCTGGAGCAAGCCTCTGTACTGTAGTGTACAATGCAGGCGTTGGGTAGGTCTGTATCGGAGGTGTCTGGAGCAAGCCTCTGTACTGTAGTGTACAATGCAGGCGTTGGGTAGGTCTGTATCGGAGGTGTCTGGAGCAAGCCTCTGTACTGTAGTGTACAATGCAGGCGTTGGGTAGGTCTGTATCAGAGGTGTCTGGAGCAAGCCTCTGTACTGTAGTGTACAATGCAGGCGTTGGGTAGGTCTGTATCGGAGGTGTCTGGAGCAAGCCTCTGTACTGTAGTGTACAATGCAGGCGTTGGGTAGGTCTGTATCAGAGGTGTCTGGAGCAAGCCTCTGTACTGTAGTGTACAATGCAGGCGTTGGGTAGGTCTGTATCGGAGGTGTCTGGAGCAAGCCTCTGTACTGTAGTGTACAATGCAGGCGTTGGGTAGGTCTGTATCGGAGGTGTCTGGAGCAAGCCTCTGTACTGTAGTGTACAATGCAGGCGTTGGGTAGGTCTGTATCGGAGGTGTCTGGAGCAAGCCTCTGTACTGTAGTGTACAATGCAGGCGTTTGGTAGGTCTGTATCGGAGGTGTCTGGAGCAAGCCTCTGTACTGTAGTGTACAATGCAGGCGTTGGGTAGGTCTGTATCAGAGGTGTCTGGAGCAAGCCTCTGTACTGTAGTGTACAATGCAGGCGTTGGGTAGGTCTGTATCGGAGGTGTCTGGAGCAAGCCTCTGTACTGTAGTGTACAATGCAGGCGTTGGGTAGGTCTGTATCGGAGGTGTCTGGAGCAAGCCTCTGTACTGTAGTGTACAATGCAGGCGTTGGTAGGTCTGTATCGGAGGTGTCTGGAGCAAGCCTCTGTACTGTAGTGTACAATGCAGGCGTTGGGTAGGTCTGTATCGGAGGTGTCTGGAGCAAGCCTCTGTACTGTAGTGTACAATGCAGGCGTTGGGTAGGTCTGTATCGGAGGTGTCTGGAGCAAGCCTCTGTACTGTAGTGTACAATGCAGGCGTTGGTAGGTCTGTATCGGAGGTGTCTGGAGCAAGCCTCTGTACTGTAGTGTACAATGCAGGCGTTGGGTAGGTCTGTATCGGAGGTGTCTGGAGCAAGCCTCTGTACTGTAGTGTACAATGCAGGCGTTGGGTAGGTCTGTATCGGAGGTGTCTGGAGCAAGCCTCTGTACTGTAGTGTACAATGCAGGCGTTGGGTAGGTCTGTATCGGAGGTGTCTGGAGCAAGCCTCTGTACTGTAGTGTACAATGCAGGCGTTGGGTAGGTCTGTATCGGAGGTGTCTGGAGCAAGCCTCTGTACTGTAGTGTACAATGCAGGCGTTGGGTAGGTCTGTATCGGAGGTGTCTGGAGCAAGCCTCTGTACTGTAGTGTACAATGCAGGCGTTGGGTAGGTCTGTATCGGAGGTGTCTGGAGCAAGCCTCTGTACTGTAGTGTACAATGCAGGCGTTGGTAGGTCTGTATCGGAGGTGTCTGGAGCAAGCCTCTGTACTGTAGTGTACAATGCAGGCGTTGGGTAGGTCTGTATCGGAGGTGTCTGGAGCAAGCCTCTGTACTGTAGTGTACAATGCAGGCGTTGATAGGTCTGTATCGGAGGTGTCTGGAGCAAGCCTCTGTACTGTAGTGTACAATGCAGGCGTTGGGTAGGTCTGTATCGGAGGTGTCTGGAGCAAGCCTCTGTACTGTAGTGTACAATGCAGGCGTTGGGTAGGTCTGTATCGGAGGTGTCTGGAGCAAGCCTCTGTACTGTAGTGTACAATGCAGGCGTTGGGTAGGTCTGTATCGGAGGTGTCTGGAGCAAGCCTCTGTACTGTAGTGTACAATGCAGGCGTTGGGTAGGTCTGTATCGGAGGTGTCTGGAGCAAGCCTCTGTACTGTAGTGTACAATGCAGGCGTTGGGTAGGTCTGTATCGGAGGTGTCTGGAGCAAGCCTCTGTACTGTAGTGTACAATGCAGGCGTTGGGTAGGTCTGTATCGGAGGTGTCTGGAGCAAGCCTCTGTACTGTAGTGTACAATGCAGGCGTTGGGTAGGTCTGTATCGGAGGTGTCTGGAGCAAGCCTCTGTACTGTAGTGTACAATGCAGGCGTTGGGTAGGTCTGTATCGGAGGTGTCTGGAGCAAGCCTCTGTACTGTAGTGTACAATGCAGGCGTTGGGTAGGTCTGTATCGGAGGTGTCTGGAGCAAGCCTCTGTACTGTAGTGTACAATGCAGGCGTTGGGTAGGTCTGTATCGGAGGTGTCTGGAGCAAGCCTCTGTACTGTAGTGTACAATGCAGGCGTTGGGTAGGTCTGTATCAGAGGTGTCTGGAGCAAGCCTCTGTACTGTAGTGTACAATGCAGGCGTTGGGTAGGTCTGTATCGGAGGTGTCTGGAGCAAGCCTCTGTACTGTAGTGTACAATGCAGGCGTTGGGTAGGTCTGTATCGGAGGTGTCTGGAGCAAGCCTCTGTACTGTAGTGTACAATGCAGGCGTTGGGTAGGTCTGTATCGGAGGTGTCTGGAGCAAGCCTCTGTACTGTAGTGTACAATGCAGGCGTTGGGTAGGTCTGTATCAGAGGTGTCTGGAGCAAGCCTCTGTACTGTAGTGTACAATGCAGGCGTTGGGTAGGTCTGTATCGGAGGTGTCTGGAGCAAGCCTCTGTACTGTAGTGTACAATGCAGGCGTTGGGTAGGTCTGTATCGGAGGTGTCTGGAGCAAGCCTCTGTACTGTAGTGTACAATGCAGGCGTTGGGTAGGTCTGTATCGGAGGTGTCTGGAGCAAGCCTCTGTACTGTAGTGTACAATGCAGGCGTTGGGTAGGTCTGTATCGGAGGTGTCTGGAGCAAGCCTCTGTACTGTAGTGTACAATGCAGGCGTTGGGTAGGTCTGTATCGGAGGTGTCTGGAGCAAGCCTCTGTACTGTAGTGTACAATGCAGGCGTTGGGTAGGTCTGTATCGGAGGTGTCTGGAGCAAGCCTCTGTACTGTAGTGTACAATGCAGGCGTTGGGTAGGTCTGTATCGGAGGTGTCTGGAGCAAGCCTCTGTACTGTAGTGTACAATGCAGGCGTTGGGTAGGTCTGTATCGGAGGTGTCTGGAGCAAGCCTCTGTACTGTAGTGTACAATGCAGGCGTTGGGTAGGTCTGTATCGGAGGTGTCTGGAGCAAGCCTCTGTACTGTAGTGTACAATGCAGGCGTTGGGTAGGTCTGTATCGGAGGTGTCTGGAGCAAGCCTCTGTACTGTAGTGTACAATGCAGGCGTTGGGTAGGTCTGTATCGGAGGTGTCTGGAGCAAGCCTCTGTACTGTAGTGTACAATGCAGGCGTTGGGTAGGTCTGTATCGGAGGTGTCTGGAGCAAGCCTCTGTACTGTAGTGTACAATGCAGGCGTTGGGTAGGTCTGTATCGGAGGTGTCTGGAGCAAGCCTCTGTACTGTAGTGTACAATGCAGGCGTTGGGTAGGTCTGTATCGGAGGTG
Source organism: Polyodon spathula (assembly GCF_017654505.1). Classification (NCBI taxonomy): domain Eukaryota; kingdom Metazoa; phylum Chordata; class Actinopteri; order Acipenseriformes; family Polyodontidae; genus Polyodon; species Polyodon spathula. The sequence continues at coordinate 6,769,088 of NC_054534.1, forward strand.
TCTGGAGCAAGCCTCTGTACTGTAGTGTACAATGCAGGCGTTGGGTAGGTCTGTATCGGAGGTGTCTGGAGCAAGCCTCTGTACTGTAGTGTACAATGCAGGCGTTTGGTAGGTCTGTATCGGAGGTGTCTGGAGCAAGCCTCTGTACTGTAGTGTACAATGCAGGCGTTGGGTAGGTCTGTATCGGAGGTGTCTGGAGCAAGCCTCTGTACTGTAGTGTACAATGCAGGCGTTGGGTAGGTCTGTATCGGAGGTGTCTGGAGCAAGCCTCTGTACTGTAGTGTACAATGCAGGCGTTGGGTAGGTCTGTATCAGAGGTGTCTGGAGCAAGCCTCTGTACTGTAGTGTACAATGCAGGCGTTGGGTAGGTCTGTATCGGAGGTGTCTGGAGCAAGCCTCTGTACTGTAGTGTACAATGCAGGCGTTGGGTAGGTCTGTATCGGAGGTGTCTGGAGCAAGCCTCTGTACTGTAGTGTACAATGCAGGCGTTGGGTAGGTCTGTATCGGAGGTGTCTGGAGCAAGCCTCTGTACTGTAGTGTACAATGCAGGCGTTGGGTAGGTCTGTATCGGAGGTGTCTGGAGCAAGCCTCTGTACTGTAGTGTACAATGCAGGCGTTTGGTAGGTCTGTATCGGAGGTGTCTGGAGCAAGCCTCTGTACTGTAGTGTACAATGCAGGCGTTGGGTAGGTCTGTACAATGCAGGCGTTGATAGGTCTGTATCGGAGGTGTCTGGAGCAAGCCTCTGTACTGTAGTGTACAATGCAGGCGTTGGGTAGGTCTGTATCGGAGGTGTCTGGAGCAAGCCTCTGTACTGTAGTGTACAATGCAGGCGTTTGGTAGGTCTGTATCGGAGGTGTCTGGAGCAAGCCTCTGTACTGTAGTGTACAATGCAGGCGTTGGGTAGGTCTGTATCGGAGGTGTCTGGAGCAAGCCTCTGTACTGTAGTGTACAATGCAGGCGTTGGTAGGTCTGTATCGGAGGTGTCTGGAGCAAGCCTCTGTACTGTAGTGTACAATGCAGGCGTTGGGTAGGTCTGTATCGGAGGTGTCTGGAGCAAGCCTCTGTACTGTAGTGTACAATGCAGGCGTTGGGTAGGTCTGTATCGGAGGTGTCTGGAGCAAGCCTCTGTACTGTAGTGTACAATGCAGGCGTTGGGTAGGTCTGTATCGGAGGTGTCTGGAGCAAGCCTCTGTACTGTAGTGTACAATGCAGGCGTTGGGTAGGTCTGTATCGGAGGTGTCTGGAGCAAGCCTCTGTACTGTAGTGTACAATGCAGGCGTTGGGTAGGTCTGTATCGGAGGTGTCTGGAGCAAGCCTCTGTACTGTAGTGTACAATGCAGGCGTTGGGTAGGTCTGTATCGGAGGTGTCTGGAGCAAGCCTCTGTACTGTAGTGTACAATGCAGGCGTTGGGTAGGTCTGTATCGGAGGTGTCTGGAGCAAGCCTCTGTACTGTAGTGTACAATGCAGGCGTTGGGTAGGTCTGTATCGGAGGTGTCTGGAGCAAGCCTCTGTACTGTAGTGTACAATGCAGGCGTTGGGTAGGTCTGTATCGGAGGTGTCTGGAGCAAGCCTCTGTACTGTAGTGTACAATGCAGGCGTTGGGTAGGTCTGTATCGGAGGTGTCTGGAGCAAGCCTCTGTACTGTAGTGTACAATGCAGGCGTTTGGTAGGTCTGTATCGGAGGTGTCTGGAGCAAGCCTCTGTACTGTAGTGTACAATGCAGGCGTTGGGTAGGTCTGTATCGGAGGTGTCTGGAGCAAGCCTCTGTACTGTAGTGTACAATGCAGGCGTTGGGTAGGTCTGTATCGGAGGTGTCTGGAGCAAGCCTCTGTACTGTAGTGTACAATGCAGGCGTTGGGTAGGTCTGTATCGGAGGTGTCTGGAGCAAGCCTCTGTACTGTAGTGTACAATGCAGGCGTTGGGTAGGTCTGTATCAGAGGTGTCTGGAGCAAGCCTCTGTACTGTAGTGTACAATGCAGGCGTTGGGTAGGTCTGTATCGGAGGTGTCTGGAGCAAGCCTCTGTACTGTAGTGTACAATGCAGGCGTTGGTAGGTCTGTATCGGAGGTGTCTGGAGCAAGCCTCTGTACTGTAGTGTACAATGCAGGCGTTGGGTAGGTCTGTATCGGAGGTGTCTGGAGCAAGCCTCTGTACTGTAGTGTACAATGCAGGCGTTGGGTAGGTCTGTATCGGAGGTGTCTGGAGCAAGCCTCTGTACTGTAGTGTACAATGCAGGCGTTGGGTAGGTCTGTATCGGAGGTGTCTGGAGCAAGCCTCTGTACTGTAGTGTACAATGCAGGCGTTGGGTAGGTCTGTATCGGAGGTGTCTGGAGCAAGCCTCTGTACTGTAGTGTACAATGCAGGCGTTGGGTAGGTCTGTATCGGAGGTGTCTGGAGCAAGCCTCTGTACTGTAGTGTACAATGCAGGCGTTGGGTAGGTCTGTATCGGAGGTGTCTGGAGCAAGCCTCTGTACTGTAGTGTACAATGCAGGCGTTGGGTAGGTCTGTATCGGAGGTGTCTGGAGCAAGCCTCTGTACTGTAGTGTACAATGCAGGCGTTGGGTAGGTCTGTATCGGAGGTGTCTGGAGCAAGCCTCTGTACTGTAGTGTACAATGCAGGCGTTGATAGGTCTGTATCGGAGGTGTCTGGAGCAAGCCTCTGTACTGTAGTGTACAATGCAGGCGTTGGGTAGGTCTGTATCGGAGGTGTCTGGAGCAAGCCTCTGTACTGTAGTGTACAATGCAGGCGTTGGGTAGGTCTGTATCGGAGGTGTCTGGAGCAAGCCTCTGTACTGTAGTGTACAATGCAGGCGTTGGGTAGGTCTGTATCAGAGGTGTCTGGAGCAAGCCTCTGTACTGTAGTGTACAATGCAGGCGTTGGGTAGGTCTGTATCGGAGGTGTCTGGAGCAAGCCTCTGTACTGTAGTGTACAATGCAGGCGTTGGGTAGGTCTGTATCGGAGGTGTCTGGAGCAAGCCTCTGTACTGTAGTGTACAATGCAGGCGTTGGGTAGGTCTGTATCAGAGGTGTCTGGAGCAAGCCTCTGTACTGTAGTGTACAATGCAGGCGTTGGGTAGGTCTGTATCGGAGGTGTCTGGAGCAAGCCTCTGTACTGTAGTGTACAATGCAGGCGTTGGGTAGGTCTGTATCGGAGGTGTCTGGAGCAAGCCTCTGTACTGTAGTGTACAATGCAGGCGTTGGGTAGGTCTGTATCGGAGGTGTCTGGAGCAAGCCTCTGTACTGTAGTGTACAATGCAGGCGTTGGGTAGGTCTGTATCGGAGGTGTCTGGAGCAAGCCTCTGTACTGTAGTGTACAATGCAGGCGTTGGGTAGGTCTGTATCGGAGGTGTCTGGAGCAAGCCTCTGTACTGTAGTGTACAATGCAGGCGTTGGGTAGGTCTGTATCGGAGGTGTCTGGAGCAAGCCTCTGTACTGTAGTGTACAATGCAGGCGTTTGATAGGTCTGTATCGGAGGTGTCTGGAGCAAGCCTCTGTACTGTAGTGTACAATGCAGGCGTTGGGTAGGTCTGTATCGGAGGTGTCTGGAGCAAGCCTCTGTACTGTAGTGTACAATGCAGGCGTTGGGTAGGTCTGTATCGGAGGTGTCTGGAGCAAGCCTCTGTACTGTAGTGTACAATGCAGGCGTTGGGTAGGTCTGTATCGGAGGTGTCTGGAGCAAGCCTCTGTACTGTAGTGTACAATGCAGGCGTTGGGTAGGTCTGTATCAGAGGTGTCTGGAGCAAGCCTCTGTACTGTAGTGTACAATGCAGGCGTTGGGTAGGTCTGTATCGGAGGTGTCTGGAGCAAGCCTCTGTACTGTAGTGTACAATGCAGGCGTTGGGTAGGTCTGTATCAGAGGTGTCTGGAGCAAGCCTCTGTACTGTAGTGTACAATGCAGGCGTTGGGTAGGTCTGTATCAGAGGTGTCTGGAGCAAGCCTCTGTACTGTAGTGTACAATGCAGGCGTTGGGTAGGTCTGTATCAGAGGTGTCTGGAGCAAGCCTCTGTACTGTAGTGTACAATGCAGGCGTTGGGTAGGTCTGTATCGGAGGTGTCTGGAGCAAGCCTCTGTACTGTAGTGTACAATGCAGGCGTTGGGTAGGTCTGTATCGGAGGTGTCTGGAGCAAGCCTCTGTACTGTAGTGTACAATGCAGGCGTTGGGTAGGTCTGTATCGGAGGTGTCTGGAGCAAGCCTCTGTACTGTAGTGTACAATGCAGGCGTTGGGTAGGTCTGTATCGGAGGTGTCTGGAGCAAGCCTCTGTACTGTAGTGTACAATGCAGGCGTTGGGTAGGTCTGTATCGGAGGTGTCTGGAGCAAGCCTCTGTACTGTAGTGTACAATGCAGGCGTTTGATAGGTCTGTATCGGAGGTGTCTGGAGCAAGCCTCTGTACTGTAGTGTACAATGCAGGCGTTGGGTAGGTCTGTATCGGAGGTGTCTGGAGCAAGCCTCTGTACTGTAGTGTACAATGCAGGCGTTGATAGGTCTGTATCGGAGGTGTCTGGAGCAAGCCTCTGTACTGTAGTGTACAATGCAGGCGTTGGGTAGGTCTGTATCGGAGGTGTCTGGAGCAAGCCTCTGTACTGTAGTGTACAATGCAGGCGTTGGGTAGGTCTGTATCAGAGGTGTCTGGAGCAAGCCTCTGTACTGTAGTGTACAATGCAGGCGTTGGGTAGGTCTGTATCGGAGGTGTCTGGAGCAAGCCTCTGTACTGTAGTGTACAATGCAGGCGTTGGGTAGGTCTGTATCGGAGGTGTCTGGAGCAAGCCTCTGTACTGTAGTGTACAATGCAGGCGTTGGGTAGGTCTGTATCGGAGGTGTCTGGAGCAAGCCTCTGTACTGTAGTGTACAATGCAGGCGTTGGGTAGGTCTGTATCGGAGGTGTCTGGAGCAAGCCTCTGTACTGTAGTGTACAATGCAGGCGTTGGGTAGGTCTGTATCAGAGGTGTCTGGAGCAAGCCTCTGTACTGTAGTGTACAATGCAGGCGTTGGGTAGGTCTGTATCGGAGGTGTCTGGAGCAAGCCTCTGTACTGTAGTGTACAATGCAGGCGTTGGTAGGTCTGTATCGGAGGTGTCTGGAGCAAGCCTCTGTACTGTAGTGTACAATGCAGGCGTTGGGTAGGTCTGTATCGGAGGTGTCTGGAGCAAGCCTCTGTACTGTAGTGTACAATGCAGGCGTTGGGTAGGTCTGTATCGGAGGTGTCTGGAGCAAGCCTCTGTACTGTAGTGTACAATGCAGGCGTTGGGTAGGTCTGTATCGGAGGTGTCTGGAGCAAGCCTCTGTACTGTAGTGTACAATGCAGGCGTTGGGTAGGTCTGTATCAGAGGTGTCTGGAGCAAGCCTCTGTACTGTAGTGTACAATGCAGGCGTTGGGTAGGTCTGTATCAGAGGTGTCTGGAGCAAGCCTCTGTACTGTAGTGTACAATGCAGGCGTTGGGTAGGTCTGTATCGGAGGTGTCTGGAGCAAGCCTCTGTACTGTAGTGTACAATGCAGGCGTTGGGTAGGTCTGTATCAGAGGTGTCTGGAGCAAGCCTCTGTACTGTAGTGTACAATGCAGGCGTTGGGTAGGTCTGTATCGGAGGTGTCTGGAGCAAGCCTCTGTACTGTAGTGTACAATGCAGGCGTTGGGTAGGTCTGTATCGGAGGTGTCTGGAGCAAGCCTCTGTACTGTAGTGTACAATGCAGGCGTTGGTAGGTCTGTATCGGAGGTGTCTGGAGCAAGCCTCTGTACTGTAGTGTACAATGCAGGCGTTGGGTAGGTCTGTATCGGAGGTGTCTGGAGCAAGCCTCTGTACTGTAGTGTACAATGCAGGCGTTGATAGGTCTGTATCGGAGGTGTCTGGAGCAAGCCTCTGTACTGTAGTGTACAATGCAGGCGTTGATAGGTCTGTATCGGAGGTGTCTGGAGCAAGCCTCTGTACTGTAGTGTACAATGCAGGCGTTGGGTAGGTCTGTATCGGAGGTGTCTGGAGCAAGCCTCTGTACTGTAGTGTACAATGCAGGCGTTGGGTAGGTCTGTATCGGAGGTGTCTGGAGCAAGCCTCTGTACTGTAGTGTACAATGCAGGCGTTGGGTAGGTCTGTATCGGAGGTGTCTGGAGCAAGCCTCTGTACTGTAGTGTACAATGCAGGCGTTGATAGGTCTGTATCGGAGGTGTCTGGAGCAAGCCTCTGTACTGTAGTGTACAATGCAGGCGTTTGATAGGTCTGTATCGGAGGTGTCTGGAGCAAGCCTCTGTACTGTAGTGTACAATGCAGGCGTTGGGTAGGTCTGTATCGGAGGTGTCTGGAGCAAGCCTCTGTACTGTAGTGTACAATGCAGGCGTTGGGTAGGTCTGTATCGGAGGTGTCTGGAGCAAGCCTCTGTACTGTAGTGTACAATGCAGGCGTTGGGTAGGTCTGTATCGGAGGTGTCTGGAGCAAGCCTCTGTACTGTAGTGTACAATGCAGGCGTTGGGTAGGTCTGTATCAGAGGTGTCTGGAGCAAGCCTCTGTACTGTAGTGTACAATGCAGGCGTTGGGTAGGTCTGTATCGGAGGTGTCTGGAGCAAGCCTCTGTACTGTAGTGTACAATGCAGGCGTTGGGTAGGTCTGTATCGGAGGTGTCTGGAGCAAGCCTCTGTACTGTAGTGTACAATGCAGGCGTTGGGTAGGTCTGTATCGGAGGTGTCTGGAGCAAGCCTCTGTACTGTAGTGTACAATGCAGGCGTTTGATAGGTCTGTATCGGAGGTGTCTGGAGCAAGCCTCTGTACTGTAGTGTACAATGCAGGCGTTGGGTAGGTCTGTATCGGAGGTGTCTGGAGCAAGCCTCTGTACTGTAGTGTACAATGCAGGCGTTGGGTAGGTCTGTATCAGAGGTGTCTGGAGCAAGCCTCTGTACTGTAGTGTACAATGCAGGCGTTGGGTAGGTCTGTATCGGAGGTGTCTGGAGCAAGCCTCTGTACTGTAGTGTACAATGCAGGCGTTGATAGGTCTGTATCAGAGGTGTCTGGAGCAAGCCTCTGTACTGTAGTGTACAATGCAGGCGTTGGGTAGGTCTGTATCAGAGGTGTCTGGAGCAAGCCTCTGTACTGTAGTGTACAATGCAGGCGTTGGGTAGGTCTGTATCAGAGGTGTCTGGAGCAAGCCTCTGTACTGTAGTGTACAATGCAGGCGTTGGGTAGGTCTGTATCAGAGGTGTCTGGAGCAAGCCTCTGTACTGTAGTGTACAATGCAGGCGTTGGGTAGGTCTGTATCAGAGGTGTCTGGAGCAAGCCTCTGTACTGTAGTGTACAATGCAGGCGTTGGGTAGGTCTGTATCAGAGGTGTCTGGAGCAAGCCTCTGTACTGTAGTGTACAATGCAGGCGTTGGGTCCGTCTGTATCAGAGGTGTCTGGAGCAAGCCTCTGTACTGTAGTGTACAATGCAGGCGTTGGATAGGTCTGTATCCCAGGTACCCCTTGGACAAATCTGATTGGAGATCAAGTCTGCAGCTGTGTTCAGACTCTCTCTGCAAAAACAAAACCATAAATAAAAATAAATGTATCAGTGAAGCTGTGCTGAACAGAGTCATTTAACAGACCGCCGTAAGGCTAACACGTGAACGTGTACAAAAAAAAGTTGCCAGGGTGTAAAAACATAAAAAACTAAAAGTGACATCCGGTCAACTTAAGGTGCAGGAACAGCATGTGAGCAATTATAAAGCTGTGTTTTTATTAGCCCTTCTAACTTTGTCTTCACTATGAATTTGAGTGGCATAGGAGAAAAGCATAGCACAGAACATTGTGTGCGAAATCTTATTAAAATCAATACTGAAGACAAAAAGTACAGATGTTTGATTGCAAAGTCTAGTAACCCATCCTACCGTTTTATACCTTGTGTGTTTCTTAAAGCTATTGTTGCCAGTTTCAGACTCTTCCACCGTTTGGGATTGCAGCATCATACCTGCAGGGTTAAATAAACGATGCAAGTGAAATGTGTTGGCTGTGACACTGACCCCTGACCTACAGTAAGACAGCTACCATACTGATGGGATGTGACTTTGTGTGTTTCTGCTGTCTATAGGCAGTGGACTTTTAGTTATTGTCTTGGTAGACAGGTGCATTCTATGATTTATCTTGCTTAAGTTCCATTATCAGTGTTCAGTAAATTAATCAATATTATAGATTACATGTTTGACATAGTGTCTTTTATAGTTGGTACAAAAAAGTGCACAGAACATCCCTGTTAATTGTGAAAAACTATTCATGAGAGTACTGAACAAGTCTTATACTTCACATGCTATGGTGTGAATCAACATATCTTGTTAATTATGCTGGAATTTAGGCTTTAAAAAATACAGAAATAAATAACAGTAAACAAAAGTATATTAGGTCAAGAGACTTGCCCTCATGGTCATCCTGTGGTGGGTTTGTTTTTTTAACAAATATAAGCCAGATTTTTCTTGAATTTATTTTACTGTGTTTTTATTAGTGCTGGGACAAATATCTGAATATTCAAACAAATGTTTTTGACATGTATTCGGATACAAAAATCAGATGTTCATATTTGCTAGAAATGACAAAAATACCTTGCACTTATTTACCATCTCACCAGAAGTTGCGCGACAGTTTAAAAAAATAGCAAATGAAAAAGAGCTCAGTGTGATATGTGAGATTTAATATAAAAAAACACAGAATCAACAAAGCAGCTCTTGAGCCTCTGTTTAAAAGTTTTAGACAGCAAAAAGTAGACAAATGTCATTCTGAAATGCCTCGCTTAAACAGTAACTAACTTGCTGGAAATGTTGAATATTGATTTTTATATAGATTTGTATATATTGTATATTTTTGTCATGACTTTCTGTTATGTGGAATGTAATAAACAAGAACCAAAACTGAGTGTTTTTTGCCCCTTCATTGTACAACGGCATTTCCACGTTTTGTTTTTGTTTGCTTGTTCAACTACCTGTTATTACATTATGAAAACATATCTATGCTCATGTTTACTGTGAAGAAACAGCAATGGCAGGGAATGAAAAAAAAAGTAATAAAACATGGTGTCAACTTTATGTGCTATTTTTTGTGGGGAATAAACAAAACAACGTTTAACTTGAACTGCTATTTGGCATCCTTTGTTTTATTGTTAATTCACTGGGGCAAAGTAAGGCCTTCACCACATGTTCTTTACTCCTGGGATATTTTTCTACTTTAACACCTTGCTGTAAAATAAAGGTGCACGCGCAGGGTCACAGCCACGCCTCCTGCCCCTGCTGCTATGCTGTCTCTGCCTGCGTTCTATGCAATACAATTACTTTTTTTTATACTTTTTGAAAACGAACAAATATCCGAATTAATATTTAAATTGTGAGCGAATATCCGAACCAGAAAATTCTATGTTTGTCCCAGCACTAATTTGTATTGCATCTTGTAATGTAGGTGGGTAAATAAATCCCTGTGCAGTGAAAAACCCTGCTGGATTAATATGAATGTATCTATCTAGATATGGTCTGCCAGTAGATTAGCTCATCAAAACAGCATGAGGGCTTGTGGTCCAGTGGTTAAAGAAACAGGCTTATAACCAGGTGGTTCCTGGTTCAAATCCCAGCCACTGATTCACTGTGTGACCCTGAGCAAGTCACTTGCCTTCTTGTGCTCTGTCTTTTGGTTGAGACGTTGTTGTAAGTGACTCTGCAGCTGATGTATAGTTCACACACCCTAGCCAAGTATCTTGGAAAGAGCTTTGTGATGGTGGGCCACTATGGAAGGTGCTATATGAAGATTATTATTATATCTACGTAAAAGTGGCTCCATAGACTCTTCATTCACCTTGTCAGTAATAAAGCAGTCTCTGATCTTTTGACCTCTCCATTTCATATTCCTTCTCATTAATGGTGCTCCTTTATTAACCATTTTTGGAATGAGATAACTGTAGCATCCATGCTTCTATAGAATTTATCAGGACCACAACCACCGTGATGACAGAAGAAACGTGCTTTGACCCTTGGCCTGTGTCACCCATACAAAGCTGTCTGCGAGACCTTTACTTATTCCTCGCATTACAGATGTCACTCACCATTTCAGAGTCGCCAGTGGACACAGGGATCACAAAGGATGCTTTACTACCCAGGTTACTGTGGTCACTGTTTTATTTATGGCACTGAGATGCTAACCCTTTCCTAGTTGCCCTCTAGACTTCCTGAACCTGGGGTCTGTGCTGTCTGAATTATTGTCTGGAGACGTACAGTACACACCACTCAGACTGCCTAATGGTTATTATGGGGCTATATTTTACCTCTGCTGCTGCTTGATGTTTGATTAAGGAATGGACTATCAGAGCATCACTAGAAATAACCTTGCAGATGTTTTAAATGACCCATATGAATGAATTTATACTCCAGTTGTTGTACCGATTTGTAGTTGTTTGTTAAATGGCTTGGTGGTAGTAAATATTACGGGAGTGGGGTAAGTAGGTCTGTGGACAGCATGATTGGAAGGTCACAGGGTCGAAAGCAGTTTTTGTATAGTCTTTTAATATTTATTTTCAGTAGTAGCAGACATCATTGAAACATCCTGAAACATGTTAATTGTGCAAATTGTCACTTAATACGATAACAAGCAGGGATTTCCAGGTACAATAGAACAGCAAATGAGTGGCATGAAAATAATATTCTGTTCTCAAATTTAAGCCTGGCGTAATTCTTTTATATGTAATTATTTGATTGAGGATATTATTCTTGCAGAATCTAAAATGACTGCAGTTTTGTTCCAGGAGTTTTAGCTGTAACAGACTTCCTGAAATAAGAAAAGCAAACAGAACTTTCTTTCTCCATGCGTTGTACCAGATATCAGGTTTTAAAATTAAAATGCATGTAAGTTGTGGCGAGCAATGATATGAAAATTGTATATTGATATTGTAATAATAATATTGAACTCTTCCAAAACACAGAAAAATATAATAACACAGTTGCAATATCAAACATATATAGACGTTAACAGATATTTACATATGAAAAGCAATAATTTGCTTTAACTTAGTGGTGCTTTGCTTCACAATATCCATAGAGAAAAACAAGGTGTTGTATTGTTTTACTATTCCATCATCAGCCACCTCAAAACCAAAATATTTCTGTACTTCACTGCGCACAGACTAGCCAATCTGGCAGTAATTGAATCTTCAGCTGCTCTGCGTATAAATGCAGTCTCAAAGTATTAAGTATGGTATCATGCTGAATTTTGCATTATTTTGAGATGTGTTTTGATGTTTTAAAAGTACATCTCATTTATAATGCTGAAAGTTCATATTTAAAAAAAAAAAAAACATTAATAATAGCGTAAGTAATCACACAGACAAAATGCAATGAACCGCTGTCACATTCGTATATCTTAAATAATGCAAAACAGATGGCCAATAGTGTTTTAATGCAGCATGAAATAAAATGGTTAAATAATACTCGAGTGTGTGGTGTTTGCCTGTGAGTATCACAGTGATTGATATGTACAGTATAGGGTTTGTTGTATATTAATGTAAAATAAACTTGATTACACTGCATTTGTATTTTTAGCAGTATTATCAGTAAAAAGTATGTCTCTGTGACCATACGTTCTTTATTTTTTTAATCCCATACTCTCACAAAATGGAAATTTTTATCTATCATATCAAAATATTGATATCGGTGTCCATCACTACATGTAAGCTACAACATGTGTTTCTTCATTTGATATATAATGAATGAACCGATTTAATGAATGGAAGGGCACGTTAGATACAATTTATGGAATTATTTTGCTATCTACTGTACAAGAGCTGTAAGAAAAAATCTTACAAACCCATTGCAACTCCTTGCATCAGAAAATGGCATCATTCTCCACAGAGCTCTTGTTATGTACATGCATCTAGAAGTAATTTAAAAATTACAGTACTTCTGTATGTTTTATATGAAATTCTGTATTCATTACCCATGTCATTTCCTCTTCCACTTTTAATATCCTTCACTGCCTCATCAGTTTTCTTTTCCTTTTTCAGTTTGATTGCCCACTTTGTAAAACCTCTCGCTGTCTTTGCACAAAGCAGTGCAGGTAACCAGGGTTGAGTTCCTTCAGCTTGCCTATTTCAGTTATTGGACTGTTACAGTTTTTACAACAATCAATTCATAAATACAACGTTGATACCATTTCCTCAGTTCCCTCCAGTGACAGAAAATTACATTGTAGTTGTGCAATCATTTGACTATGAAACATTTCTCTTCATAAATTGTAGTTTTTAATCTTCACAACAAATAAATAAGTTGCACCTATTAAGTTGTTGGGAGGTGCATATCTTGTTACACTAACAGTTTAGGGTTTGCAAATGGGTGAATGCAACAACCAAATTTGGGGATTTTTTTGGTATTGTATTTATTCACAGTCACAATTGGTCCCTGGAACACAGGACAGAAACCTCTGATCCAAAATCACATGGGTGTGCTTAGACTGAGATTACTGGGATCGGAACTGTCAGTCCCCTGTTATAAAGGCAGTGACGTGAAAGGTGCCACGTCGGTTAGACTTTCTGTGGGTTAGCTTGGCAACATGTAGATTCCATTTATTTCACTTAGTAAAGTTCCGGAACTAAAAGGAGAATAATGCACCAAGATGTGATGGTCTTTTAAAAAACAGGGTAACTAGATTTTCAATTCAGTTGTACTTTTAAGCACTAATTATGTTTCTGCTCTATCTATCTATCGATCGATCAATCCTTATTTTTCATTTGGTTACAGTTTTTACAAAGTTGAAGCTTAAAACATTAATTGAGCCTTGTGGCTTTTAAAAATGTAATTGGATAGATTTTATTTTTTGTTCAGAATTATACTGTGTAAGCACATGACTGTTTACTTATGTCTTTTGGGGGATTATCTGATCCCTGTGCCTGTAGCTTGTCCTAGCAATTACTGAGTGATGAGACAAATAGTGGTCAGTTTCACTCCACTTGCTCTGGAAAAGTTGGCAAACATTTGCTGCTGACATCCAAATTTCTGAGGAAATATAAGACAGACGGTTTCAAACTGTTACTAAATTATCTTTAATAACATTTACCCCTGTGAACAAGATGTTTCTCCTCAGTAGACTGTCCAGTTAAAATAATTTAAATAAACCTGTCAAGATAGAAGATGTATATTTTATTTTGTTTACACTAGCGTGTACTATATTAGCACAGGTCTCCAATCCCTTTGCTATGAGACAAGAAAAGAATGCATACAGGGCATATATTTTTTCTTTCTTTTTCTCATTTTATTTGTAGTCTTCTCCTGCCCCCTAAAGGAAGGCTCTGGCTGGCTGTGTTGGTAGCGTCTGAGAGGCATCGATTCCTCTTTTCATCCAGCACGAGCCCTGGCACTGTGTAATTATCAAGGTTCACATTTAATCTCCCAGGTGTTTTATTCATCTCCAGAGCCATGCCTCTGACACATCACGCCAATACCTGGACTCACTTCAATCGGTCTCAGTGATGTGAGAGCCAATATCGTATCAAGCCCAACTTCTCAAAGGGACGTGGCAATGCACTGACAGATGTGTATTTTACGGGCCATTGTGAAGAATAGGCAGCGGCTGATTCTATTGTCCTAGGGGAGGAGATCTACCAGCGCTAGCATTCATCAAGGTCTACTGGCAACTGTACAGGCTGCACACAGACTCATCTTTGCCTTTGTCACATTCATGGTTTGGGCCTGTCAAGCCGTTTGACACTGCCGTGGTAGGGACTGCATCAGCTGCTCATTGTGCAGTCATTCAGTCTTGATGATTTTGATTTCAGCCGCAGATGCTTTTGCATTTAAAAAACTTTGCCCATTAAGTCCTATACTGAATTCATGCTTGAGTTACTGCATTTTAATAACAGACCCCTGCAGTTACTATGTGCTGAGGCACATTTGTCTCAGTTCTGTACATCTTTACTTTGGCTGTAGTGCAAATGAACCCTTTCACTGATGCCTTTTTGTTACCACATTATTATCCTGTTGGTTTATAATGCAGATCTGCGTGTGAATATATAAGTATGTTTTATTTTATTTGTCTGTCATTAGTTTCAATAATAGTTGACACTAGCTGTTTATCTTACTGTGCATCGTCATGCTAATGGAATCGTGATGGATTCCAAGTTGAAGGCCAAATGTTCTTGATAAAAAAAAGTGATATTCTAACTAGTGCTTGGTGCCACCTGGTGGCAAAATATTGTTTTCAAGTCCATTCATTAATTTTGTTCATTAATCCAGTTTATATCCTGCCCTTCATGTTTGTTTTTGTTGAGTTCAATTTCAGAAAGTCATAAAACAGTGACAGTGACATTTTAATCACCATTTTAGTGTTTGCCGCATCTTTTTTTCTAATATGTTTTGTAATTCAGTTTCTGTTAACACACAGTCAGTGTTCATCCATTTTCTCTTGTGAAGAGTGCAGAGGAGCAAGGTGTTCCTTTGAAAAGGGGTGGGACTGACAGTGATGTGTACCAATCACACAATAGACCGAGACTATTGACCAGTGGTGTAAGGGTGTTAGGGCAATAGTTCAATCTATTCCTCCTATGATGAGGTTTTAACCAACCAAAGGCCAGGATTGCCAATCACTGATTCATATCTACATCAGTACAAAACTACAAAAATCTTCGAGCCAAACTTCACTTTTAATGGCTTACCAAAAAAGTTTCCATATGGACATTCATAATCACATTCTCAACATTTTTCTTCTTCAAAAGGATTCAGTTTGTGACTTCTGCTGATTTTTATACTTTGTTTGTTAAAAACTTGGTGATAAAACAAATACACAACGTTTCGACACTTAACGTGTCTTCATCAGGTTCACTTCAAATCGAATTTGACTAAGGGCCATTCACTGAATGCTGCTCTGGTTTTAGTTAACCGACTTTTCAACCTGTAAATGAACTTTAAAAAATTGCTTGTAAAATCACGAGTGACCTGATTGACTGAAAATACATTGAAAGTAAAGCAGATGTCTCTGAGGCTAAAGATCTCATTATCCTGCTCACACCTGTATATTTAATATTATTATAGACCATTTTATAAGCACACAACCCACAGTGTAAATTAATTTAAAAAAGCAAATCAGTTATAAACTATTATGTATTTCTTATACATAATATTGTATCAAGTTAAATAAGAGATACTGTACATTTAGTTCTCCAATTGTTAGTATTTAGTCATCAGTTTACAGAGAATATATTCATCAAATATTGCCAAAGCAGCTGTCGTAATAGATGTATTTGGCATTTCTGTTCATTTAAACAGCGTCATTTTTCACTATTAATAATAATGTAAAGTGCAAAATCCCTTCTTCATGCAATATATTGTGGTGTTCCCTCAACATCACTGGCAGGCTGGCTGTCTATCTAGCTAATATCCAGGGACGTTTTATGAAAATGGCCCTTGAAACTGTTGTCACTGTTTAGTGTTCCAGAGCAGGTCTGTGGATACTCACTTTTTTGTTTGAACTCAATTAGGTAATTTACTTAAAATTTCTTCCTTAATGTGACTTGACTAGGCCGTCAATATGTAACCAGTTAATTGTTTCAACATACGTGCTGAAAATGGTTCTAAATGCCCCCCTAGGTGCTGTGAAAAGCAGCTGTTCCATCATGTGCATGTAAATGCTGTTCCTGTTTATGCCCCTTCATTGTTCCTGCAGGAGCCATGTTGTTACAGCAGAGGGATAAGAGAGGACGGACACCGCTGGATTATGTCCATTTTCAGCCATTGAAAGAGGAGCTTTGTGCGAGAGGGCAACTCTCCCAGGGACAGCCAGGGTGAAAAACTGTTGGATGGTGCCTTCTTGGAGATGTGCTCCTGCCTCCTGAGCTGTATGATAATTAACTACCTGGTGGTGTACAACCTGCCCATGCATGGCAACTTTGAGTCCAGTGAAGAGGTGAACTCACAGCTGGCTCGCTGTGTGGCTGTTCACACCTTTGAGAAGGTGATCAGCATGTGGAAGGAGTCCCGGCTGATTCGGCATGCTAAGGACATAGAGACCTTGCTGAAGATGTCAGAGTATTACCAGCAGGTGCCTCACGTCCTCAAGAAGGGCTGTGGGACGCACAGTGAGATTCTGCTGGCGTACCTGCGGGTTTTGGCATTTCAGAGTGAACAGCTGATCAAAAAGCAGGGGTGACCACAAGCGCAAGCCTGGGAGTCCAGCCCTCTGATCGTTCAGCTGAGGCTAAACAGATCAGCAGTTGTTATCTTGGACGTTGTCATTACTTAGTCAAGCAACACAGTTCTCACTGATTACTTGGTTGCATTAGAGCACCCACTATTTAGCCCTTTTTACAAGCTGGGATAAGGGGATGTTCCTAATAAAAGTCTTTATTTATGCATAGTGTATAGCTGAGTGAATTGTCTTGCACTTACACTGTTTATTGTTGAGCAGTGTCCAGAATGTTGATATAAATCACTTACCTTTTTTCTGTTTTGTTTTGAGCTGAAGATTTTATTGAAATCTCATGAAAACTGTTTCTGAACTGCTGAATTAAATGTGCCTGATTTGAGTGGAGAGAGGGTGTTGAATGTAAACAGTACTAAAAGCAAGCAAGTTTAGTCTTTTGAGTCCTTAATAAGCTGGTAAAAAAAACAAAAAAAAACAGTACCTTTTTTAACACTAAAATGCATTTTTTAGATGCCAATTTAAAAAGTCTGTGTAACCGGTTGCAGGTTGAACCGGTGATTCTGAAAGGTGAGTTATTTTATAACAGTAATAGCAGAGTCTCAACTGTAAAATTGTTATTAGATTGTTATGCTTCTTGTTGAAATTTAAATATGGTGCCTTGATAAGTATTTCCAATAAAGTCTTATTTTAACTTGGTAGTGCTTGAAAACTATTACAATTAGTTATTTTCTTATTTTGTTTCTTGTTCTCACACATCAGTTGCTGCTTTTTTTTTTTTTTTTTAAATGACTTACAAGACATTCTTGACTAGAGTTTGTCTACTACGTTCCCAGCATATTTTACCAATGCCTGTGTCTTTCAACACATCGTTAAACAAACCCCCCAACATCTTAAATTACAAATATATCAATAATCCGTGAAGTCTCAGGGGCCAAGGTTATGGGTTTTCAAATACTATTCCATTACTGTGCCTTTATGTTGATGCTACTGTATGAGTGCTCTTGGAAACAAGGGAAAGGGGATTGGTGTACGTTTGTCTAGATTTGCTTTAACTGGATTTGCTTCTAACTGGATGCCCCAACACTGTGTAGAACATGCCTGTGCTGAGTTTCTAACAGCGGTACGGTTTATGATAAAGATAATAACAGACATACTTCAGCAGGGAAGGCAGTGATGTTAATGTTGGTAGGTACGGTCTGTGTTTGCAGAGGACCCTACATGCTTAAACTAATTCAAAACTGGAGAAACCTTGCTTCTAAATAAAGTGTATGTTACTGGGAGATTTATTTAGGAACTGCAGAAATGATAACTTTGATGTACTGCTGTATTAACACTGATCATCCATTTTACTAAATATTTAAGGCTGACATCTCTGTGTGAGGCCTCCTATTGCCGCTGCTGCTCCTGGCGACTGAGATTGAGCATTCTCATCTGGATACCACGTGGAGTTAATGCTAAAGCTGCCCTCCATCAACTTCTGGGGTGGCTCACTTGTTTCCTGATGAGTCTTTTCAACTTTATGCATTAAAAAAGAGGGTGCACGTGGAGGATTAGAGGGTGGGTACATTGCTCAAAGATTGTCTACCTTGTTTAAATGTGCAGGATGGGAATGCTTCAGTTTATTAATTCTAAAAAGGTTTCGAACTAAATGTGAATTTGCTTCTTTAGCAAGTGTAACAAAGATGGCTGTAGTGGGTGACTTCAGACCAGGAACCAACAAATAAACAGAGAGGTGGAGTTTGGTGAAGCTGAGCGATTGTTTTTGCTCAGCATTTAATAATTGAACAGACAGAAAATAAAAGATTGTAATGACAAACAAAACACAAGACACGGCACTGGCAGCCAAAACAAAGAGACAAACAAAAACGAACTACACAGACAAACACGGTGAGCTGCTATTATTTACTTTGATTATTATAACCTCCGTCTCCAATTCCGTTCTCCACTCACCGAACACACAACCCCGAGAGTGAAAACATGCTGCTTTTATGCAGCTGAACCGAGACTCGATTGCTAATCAATCATTCAATTGGAGTCTCGGTACAACTGCACATGAATTAATGAAGTGGAATTCCCCGTGCTCGCATATTATTACATTTTACCTGCACGTGAAGTGCTGAGCAATCCTCGTGCCTAAATACAAATATACATTTTAGACCCATTTATATCTCGTGTACCAATGGCTATACACCAACATTAACACACTACACGTAACATACAACACCGAAATACACACAAGGGCGGGGCAAAATTGCCACAGCAAGACAAACTTAGTGACCCAAAACTATGTTTTTGCTTTACTAGGTGCCACAGCTGTCAAGGCTAACCTGCACAGACCATGCTCAGTATCACACTTCAATTTTTAAAGTCATAAGAAAAAAAACTAAAATGCAGTACAATGTTAATCGGCATATAATTAGTGATGACTTGAAAATATATATATATGGATGACAGAGATCCAGAAAGGTCATTGATCACTGTGTGTATTTCTGTATTGAGAATATTGTTTTTCACCTTTTGCATTTACACACTGTATAGAAAAAAAGGTATAACAATTCAGACAAGAAACTCCTCAATTTCATATTATTTTGTAACTTTATGCATAGGGAAATCATTTACAGTTTATTGTAATACTGCTATACTAAATGAGTATAGCAGTATTACAATAAAGTAGTTATCCCCTCATAAATGTTGTAAATGACATGAATATAAATGCTAGCATTCACAATATATTATGACCTCTGTCTTTTGAAGCATGGTATAGTATATTACAATGTAGAATTCTACAGCTGTACATGGATTTTGCATTGTAACCCTGTACATAAAGGCAACTGCCAAATTAATAATAATAATAATAATAATAATAATTAATAATAATAATAATAATAATAATAATAATATCACAGTGGGTTTAAACTAAAAAAGTGGTCCCTGTATTAAGTGGTATGTTTGACCTCTCCTCCAGTAGTTCAGTTACAGAAAGTCACACCTGCCTGCTGCTCTAATAAAGCTTGGCTTTTTTGGTATCTATCTAACAACACGTCTCTCCAAACTGAATCCGTAGTCTGGTAGATTGATCTTCAAGACACTGACCTTTCCATTGGTATCTGTCCACATCTGTGTGTGTATCCGCACATACCTGTGTCACACGTCTCCATGCTCTGGATATTGGGTATGCAGATTTATTGATCATTATACTGGATTTACAGCCAAGACAGAGTGATGTACAATAATGACAATGCTGTTCACCTTTCACTTCATTAAGGGTATAGACCCACACACTAACACATAAAAGAAAGCACAGATGGATTCCTGTAGTTTTGTTTTTGCAGCTATACTTGGCAAACACGGAATCGTTGAGATAAATAGTTAAAATAAAAATATTTAATATTTTCAAAATAAACATACAATAGGTGTGTGGTTTTTTTTTTTTGTTTTTTTTTTTTAATCTTTTCACTTCACTTCATGTAAAATAGTTCAACAGCAAGCAAAGTACGGACGGCAGTGTCACAGACTATGCTGGGATTTTTGCAGCAATGACTGACCAGATGGCATGCCTTCCAAAACTAAATAGCAATTTTTACCAGAAAAAAAAAACAAAAACGTAGAGTCTGCCAGCATTTTATACAGATGACCTTGACTGGGATTAGAGCACAAAAAATTAATTCTACATAAATAAATTATATAGGCATGGAAAAAAAAAAAAAATGGGACCCAAAAGTAAGAATTTTGAACAGCACATACTTCGTTGCGATAAATTCTTCACAAGCAGAGCTGCCGTCTTAATGTATCAAAGATCAGTTTAATAGAAGGGCTCTATACCTATCTTTTTAACAGCAACAAGTGTGGCAGTTTTAAGACTGGGATACCCTGGCAGTAACCACAGTCTTTTCCTATAGTATTTGAATATGTTCTTAATGCTAGATTTAAAATCACCTGCCTTAGAAAACATTGCGAATGAAAAATTGCAATGGTTGTTTCAAACCTAGCTTTAAAATGCAACACTTTACTTGCCAGTACTTATATTGCAATTACACTCAGTTAAGTACACGTGTAATTAAAGTGCAACTATCATTTTGTAATTAGGCATGTTTAGGTTGATCATGTAGTAAAGAAAGTGATTACATGTGTTATAACATGGTTATATTGGCACTTGAGTATTAGCAAACAAAAAATGGACATTTGTTGGTTATGATTGAAAATTTTATATGTTTAACTAATCAGGAATGCATGCCATTGAAGAAGGACTGGTGATTTTAAATCACACTTGAAACAGTCAAACCCTGCAAAGGTGCCCCCCACCCCCATGCCCCATACACACCCCAAATAAATAAATACATTAAAGTGCTCTGTATAATGGTAATTATACTTTTCTGAGTCTGTACATTATTTACAAAAAAAAAAAAATAAGACGAATAACAAGGAGGAGCAGAATTGCCTGCTGGTCAAGGACAGTCATTTCATCTTCTCAAAGCTGCGAGGCGAGGCTCCTTGGAGGAGGAAGCTGGCTACCCAGGGTTGTTTTTCTTCCGTTTAGTCGGGCTGTGACCAGGCTCTTGTTTCAGCTCTCGGTACTGCGCCTGTTAAAACACGCAGACACACATGCTGCAGTCAGGTGGAGGGGAGCAAACTGGGAAAGGCTTGGGAATGTGCCTGGAAATATTCCTTTATAGCTGTATGAAAGTACCAGCTGGGAAGGGAAGAGACAAAAAAAAAAAGAATCAAAGAAAGCAAAAATGATACTCTGAAAAACACTCTGCCAGGAAACACTGGGGTTTTGTACGTTAACTCTTTGCAAGCCTTGGAAAGTATAAGTTTAAATTTCCTCAAAAGTAACTACTTATGTTACATATAGATGGGAAATGATAAAAACTACTGTGAAAAGACTATTACAACTGTAAAAGGATGAATGTAAATAGATAAATGTTTACTTAAATGGCCTGGAGATAAAAAAAATAAATAAAATAAAATAATAATAATAAATAATAATAAATAATAATAATAATAATAATAATAATAATAATAATAATAATAATAATAATGATTTTTGTTTGTTTGTTTGTTTGGCCAGTAACACCACTCTCGCGTTACTGTCCATTTTGCCCACGGCCCTTACTTTGGGGTGCCATGTGTACAAACCCCCCCCCCCAAAAAAAAAAAAAAAAAAAACATTAATATCTTTTCTTTCCAGGTTTAACTTAAATCTTGTATTTTTTTCCCCAAAATTATAAATGCTGTGAAAATAAATATTTTTTAAATGTGTACATTCAGATGTAATTTATAAATCTTAAAATATTTAGAAAGTTTTCAACATTTAAATGCTAAATCTTTATTTTAAAATATATTATATATTTTTGTATAATATAATATGTGTGTGTTTTTTAAAGATCATTTTTTTGGACAGCCTATCTGTCCCCTGACATTTCTGGGGTAACGAGGGACAAACTATACCTTCTTTAAATGTATTTTCTAATATTAGAGACTGACCGGTAGGTCTGTCCATTTGTATCATGATGCTCTTTCTTTCTCATATTATATAAACATGAATATTTGGATATGGATGTTTTGCATTTTGTAAACTTACTAAATATTTTAAGACTTATAAATGATATCTGAATGTACACATTTAAAAACAAAAACTATTTATTTTCACAACATTTATAAAGCTGGGTGAAAAATACAAGATTTAAGTTAAATCTGGAAAAAAACATATTTTAATGCTTTTTTTTTTTTTTTTTACACATGGCACCCCATACCTTACCGGGCTAAATAAGTATAGGTGTACAGTCAACCCTATATTTCACACCAACACAAACTCATACATTTACCATGACTACACCTTTTTAGTAATATTATATATTACATTATTTAGTTTTATATATATGGTTTTATAGGATGTAAAGGCTTGAATCACTGTTCGCGTTGATGTTAAAATCATATAAAATATTTTGAATGTATGTATTTTACCATCTATAAGCATACTATTTCACCGTAAGTTTTTATTTATTTATTTATTTATTTTTAGAAGTGTAGTCGAAATTTAAAAACTATTGATTTCACACAAACACAAACTCTGCTTCGTTGCATTTGAATAAATTTACCATGACTACACCGTGATTGTGGGAAACTTGTCAGAGACAGATTTTCAACCTTTTTAGTTATTTACATGTCCATCGAGCTAGCTACCAATACAGCTGGATTCTATTATGAATTTGCTGTGTCTGTGTTGATATTAGAACAAGCTGCTCCGTCGTCCTCAGACACAGATACAGACAGTGTCACTCTCTGTCATGTCAGAGTAGGTCCGTTGTTTATTCTAGGGCAAACTGACATCACAGGTCTTGCCCTCACGTTCAAGGGGCAGATTGCAGTTTGTCTTCTGATCTGCAGGCGATTCAGATTTGCGGCTAAAATCATGGATTAAAGTCAGTATATATATACTACCGCATACCCGCAAATATCATGTAAATAACAACTGTGAAAATTACAGGACATTTTCAAATTCCTTTGCCTATCACATTTAAGACTATCTCTCCGGGTACTGCCGCTATTCAGCAGAGAGTCCTAACATGACCTTGATATGACATCAACATTAGGTCAGATATAAATGTCATGGTCACAACACATTTAGCAAGTATAGTTATATAACTGCAAATATGAAATTCATATCTTTAATGAGTGTCCACGACTAAAAATATGAACTTCCAAGCTGAAACAAATGAAAAAATGAAAGAACATACCATAGGTATCACAAGAAAAACCCTTCAAATGTACAGTATGTGATCACATGACATGACGAGACATGAATAAGCTGAGAGCAGCAATCCTGAGAAAGCAGAAGGATCTCAGTGACTGAACAAGTGCTATGATAATGACAGCCCATACAAATGACTCTCAACACAGGGGCTACACTGACCAACGTGTCCTTCAAGACAGTCTCCCGGGTGTGAAGCCTTTGCCCAAAGCACATTAACCATGGGCTGTTAAAGTCACTCCCTAATTTGCTGGCTAGTCAATGTACAGTTTTTATACCTTGGTAGGGGACTCTGCCCTCAGAACCAGTGTATAGCTGAGTATTATGAGTTTTAAACTAACCTTCTTAGGCATCAAGCCGAGTTTTATATCAAGCATTAAAGAAAAGACTGAAACAAACAAAGAACAAAATTGGTATGGCGTGGGGAGATCTTTCTAGAAATACTGGCAACACAGCAGAAGAATAAAAGATCTTCTTGGTGGCAGGCGTCTTAAGATTTACATTTCCTTGTATTATAAAGAGCGCTGTTCCGAGGAAGATAAGTCAGTAAGCTAGTTAAAATCTGAGGCTGTGGTTTGTTCGCAAACTGGAAAAGTTGACAACAACAATGAACCTTCACCGGAGACGTTAAGTAAAGAACAGTGTGCAGCTCAAAGGCTGCTCCACCTTCCTTTCCCCATGTTGACAGCTGGACTACAAAACAATGTTTGAAGTCTCTGCTTTGGTGGATCTTATCATGCAAGAGCCTACAGTTGAGCAGTGTCAGGCAACGTCCCAGGACTCGTGTGGAACATTTCTGTCTTGCTATTCTTAAAGGGGGGGGGGGGGGGGAGGGGGGTGTTTAAAGCTACATCAGCAGGAGAAAATAAAAGAGAAAAATTTTAATGATGCTATAATATGCTGTTTATAAAACACACGTCGCAGGCTTCATCTCTTGTGATGCCAAGCCCAGTGTTACAATAGTAAACAATATCACAGCTACGGCTTCCTCGGCAGGAAACTGAAGCTTTGAAATCTACTGCAGAGAGAAAAGCTGGCGATACACGTCAAGGAGAAAGTTCTGCAGCAAGCCTACAGCATATGTGTTACTTTTGTTTATATGTAATTACCTAATTTATGCTAACAGCAAATAGATCAGGTTTCAGTCTTTTACCAACAACATGTAACTATACAAGTTGTCAACTAACTTAGCAACACTTCTGCAACTCACAAATATCAGCAGACAATAATGGTGAGTTCTACTATGCTAACGGAAACAAAATGTTATAATTTGTGCCTCATATGTGCCTCAGTTAAAGACTGTGTGCTGTGAGGAAGTTCTCAAGAGAAATAATTACTATTTCATACCACATTCTTGCTCTATTTTGCTCTCATGAAAATGTACCCCTTTGGCCCAGATCACTAACTGGCAAAATATACTTTAGACCTTCCACTGACTGCTGGTAACATGCCCTCTGGGGTGCTGCCAGGGCTGCTCCTCATTGTTTGAAAGCCTGCTGATTTGTGAGGCATGTTATAAAATGCTATGCTAATCTTCCAAGGAGACAGTACCTTGGGGTGAACAACTCCTGCAGAGCATTATTCAAGAACAGAGTCGTCAGTGTTGTGAGCACACATTGGCGGCTGTATTTATGGAGTCTCTACTAGAATGTCGGTTACAGTTGTAATGAATTGGTCATTGAGGGTTATTTCAGTGACAGCAGAGTAAGAAAAAACATGATATAAAATTGTCACCATCGTGCATCAGTTTTACTGTGTTTATTATGCCCAAGTAAATGAATGTTTGTATGATAAGCAGTGGAAGTTGTGAATCTTTAAAACCTGTTAGGCGTGGTGTGTCTATCCCAGGCCCAATCCAAGGGCTATGGGTAGAAGCATTAATGTATTCACATAGCCAGCTTGTTGTGCCAAAAATATAAGCTAGATTCAGAGAGTTAAATACACCTTGCATACTTTACATAACATTGTACACTAATGAATGCTGATGCGTAGATAACAGAAAGATATTATAAATAACAGAGCATTAGAAATACCATCTTGCGACCTTTCTGAATGCTGCAAATCTTTGTTACCTCACATGAAAAAAAGATAAAAGCACCTACCACTTGTACATCTGAAGGAACTCTGGAGAGGAAGTCCAGCAGCTCGTTGTTGTCAATTGTATACGGGTCGCGAAGTTTCCTTGTGAATTTAATAACGCCTAGGGGGGAAAGGCTTAGTTAGCACCTGGAGGGTATAAATAAGTGCACTTTCCACCTGCATTATGGAAGCTGCAACATGGAACATGACAGATTAAACTAGGACAGCATCAAAGGCTCCTCAGAAACTGTCACCAGATGCTTCAGAAATGAAACTGGCTGAGACTCTAAGTTCAGTGTGCTGAATTTCTTTTCTTTTTGTAATCACCACAATCACAATTACCAGCAGCGGGAGTAATTGAAATGTAGTTACACATTTACTCCAAACACGTATTAGAAAGATCTCCTGAAATTAGAAGATGTTACAGCTGAAGACATGACTACAGCTGATGATGTTTGGCTTGTAAAAATACAAAGTGACAAGGTTTCTAAAGGCAAGGAAGCTTGTGTACCTGCAAGTGAAACTACCTGGGGAATAAAACTGACTCAAAAACACAAGCATGTGTCTGTTAAAGTTGAATTCATTGTTCAGCACTGCTTGTTACCCAGTGGCTAATGCTTTTGACAATGACCTCAACTTACCCCAGGCCAACACAATGTATCTCAAGGGAATGAAGTAGACGATAATGGTGGCGACAACGAGAGCCACAATTGCCAACCAGCTGAGGAAAGGAACGGTCCAATTGAATGTACTGAAAAGACATGGAATGAAACAACATTTCAGGTCAATGATTGGGCAAACTTTTAAAATGATAATACGACATCAGGCATATCCCTTGCCAGCGTGAAGAAAACATGGTATGATTATTTGCCCGTTGACTATGCTCCATACGCTATACCATAATGATGGGCCCAGGTGAAGTCTACAGAGGTGAATGTGTCACAGTGTCACATGATCATCCTGAAAACAGGAAGAGCAGGTAATGGCAAAACAACAAGGATTCTTTAAGCAAACTCAAAGTCAATAAGAAACAGTTTGTAAATAATGAAGACATCTCAGTATTGAAAATAACGGTATATCAAGGTAAGGCAAATGTGAAATAGCCTATGACCCAACCTATAACTACTGATATCACACTTCTAGGTGCTCCTGCTACGTAAAGTCACAGCTGAGGTGTGACTGAGACACATGGGGATCAGGAGGTTGTACAAGGTCACACAGTAAACCCAGGATTCCCTCATTCTTCGTGCCTATCTTATCATCAGACCATGCTGACTCCTCCATACACGTTATGCTATGGAAGGAAAGGGTTACCATCTTCCCAAAGTCTCCCTCACATTCCCCACTGATGAAACTACAAGGAGACTCCTTCAGACACACTTTATCTTGTTGGCTGGCAGCTTCTTGTTTCACTGTATCTTTTTTAGACAGAAACTTCCTGGGCGTCTCAAAAGAAGGACGATTTTTTCACTTCAAAGCCACCTTAAAGCAGGAAGGGCTTAAGAAGATGAATGACCAAGATATCCCAAACTCCTAGACCTTTAGGGAATAAAGGCCAGTGTAAAGGGATGTAAGTAATGATAGGCGCTTGGCTATACATCATCCAGTGTGGCGCTATCCCGGCACCCTAAACAAGGGAACATTTTAGGCAAAAGCAACCTGCTGACTTACTTCTTTATACGCTCGGCGTATGAGGCCACCTCATCCAGAGCATTCTGCACACTGATGCAAACATCCTGTATGGCGTACAGTCTGTTCATGAATCCTTTTCTTTCAGAGTCCTAGAACAAATGAAGAAGCACAGACGCATTGTGAAGTCCCATAAAAAGGTTTGTGAAAGGATCCATGGAAATTCTAAGTATTATAATGATCATTTTTTTCAAAACATATGGTGGGTGTACTCAAGTGTATTCTGATGAGTTTGAGCAACACTTCTACATCTAGGCAATAAAGCACCTGTCTAACGGGTTATATACAAAATATACAACCCTCAGCCAGACAAAATCAAAATTCTCATACAACATTCTATGTTTATCTAGGGCTGAGATGAGCTATTACAGCATTGCATTGCAGAATTTTGATTACAGTTTTTTTTTTTATTATTATTATTATTTATTTATTGAAAGGTAGAGAAAAGTACATTATTTCCAATGTAAGCTTTTTTTCAGCAGTATGTTTTACTGTGAAATGTAGATACAACAACTTAACATGGTGCCAAGGCCTTCATTCTAATTCAGTAGTTGGATTACACTATTAATTATAATTATGTTCTCACTATACAGTAGTGAGTAGCTGGGTAAATATACCAAGTTTTAAAACAAGGTAAATGTCACAGTGGCTCCATTTGCTCTGCCTCTGAGCCTTCCTACATTACAATCCCAAAAGAACTACAGAGATATGGAGTGTGGGCAGCGGGATGAAAACACCCCTGGTTAGGGTTGCTGAAAGCAGTAAATATGGGAAACCGGGTGCCAGTATTTATTACAGTGCAGTAGAGAAGTCAGGAGAAATATGTCAGATTCTCAAAGCTACATTATTTACTCAAAGCTGTCATGAGCATTTGTTGTTTTCCATAAAGCAAACCTGCACACGATAGGGCTAAAATAAAGAACTGCCATTTATTTAGAAGTTTGAACTGTAAAGTTGCTTCTTTTTATTCATTTTTTTAAAATTGTAAATGGAGTTACAGTCGCCTCGGGAGAAGCACAAATATTCTGGAAAAGCGGCCGTCCCAATGAAACGACAGGCATGGAGTCACACTTGTTTGTTTCTAAATGAAAAGAAAAAGAATGAAATCACACTATGATTATAAATGTTGAATACATCATGTTTTATTCCTGAACACAATGAATCGCTGTTTTTTTTTTCTACATGAGGCAACTGCGATGTTGACACGGCAACTTTCTTTGCAACAGAAGTCTGAGAAACCACAGGAGACAATCTCTTCTTCAAGAGTTCAACGTGGTTAACGCAATGCATCCCATTGCGTTATGTATCCCAATTAAACAAAGTGACGTCCCAAATAAACAACATAATTAGCATTGGGAAGAACAGACTCCCAGAGTTGTATCCCATTTAAGCAGAAATCCTCATTTATCAGGATCCCAATTAGGCAGCGCCGACTGTATTTCCTTTCAGAAAACAAATGGCTAATGATGATGAGGAGTAAACTAGCTTTGAGAATGTAGCCCATATCCATTGCTATAATATAATTACACTTATAAATTATAAAACAATTAACCACATCATAATTGTATGTATTGTGAAAATGAAATGCACAGAGCCGTTGGTGCAGTGCTCTGCTCCACGGTTTATTCACTGCTAATTAACTGGGTGCCAACTGAATGTGCTGTAACAGCTGGCAGTCCCAATGACAAATAAATCAGCTGGTATATAATCCTGGTATTGGTCGCTGTAGGCCGTGACCACGCTGAAATAAAAGGGTGTACAAAATCACAGGTCTGACCGCTCTCATTACTCCAAACTCTCTCTGCCCCAAGTAGGGGTGCCTACCTTTTATACCTCCCTTAACCCCTACCCCAATCAGTCTCTGTGCCCAGGTCCTATTGTGCAAGTCACTGTCCATTTATTCCTATGGTAACACCCCTCAGTGTTCGGTCTGTGATGTGCATCAACACCACCTAGCTGTCAGATCAGCTTCACAGACTAGTAGCCTAGTCACATGAGCCCTGCAGCCTGCCGAAGTTACATAACTTATCTGTCACTTAAAATGTTCTCTTTCTTTCAATGCATAAATTATTTAATCAAACATTGGAAAAAATGTGTACAGTCCACCTGTTAGACAGTTGATCATAAGTGGTACTGTAACTATGTAAAAAGGTACAGTATCAATTGTTTATATAATTTTCAACTGAAGCTTAGCTGCAGCTCACAGATTTGTAGCTGGCTGTTATTGTGACAGCACAAGCTGCATGATAGAATAATGTTTTCTCAATTCCTAAGGAAATCTGAAATATAAAGCTTCGCTCAGGTGTATGCAGGAGTGAGTGCATTCAGTTGTATTTTTTAGTATTAAGCAAACATCAATCAGTTCCTTCACAGTACTTGATCCTGGAGGGAAGAAGTTAAAACATTGTGACAAGATAATGGAAAAACTGCGAAAAAGATTTGTACGGAACATAAAATAAAATGCAAACATATACTCTTAACACATTATTAGGAGGCTAAAGGTTAAACATACTTTTAAAGGAAACTGTAACCTCCAGTTTAGACACCAAGGTTTGGGATTAAATGCACCCCATTTTACTCATGCGACCCTTCTGAACCACGTCCCCATTAATCTGCTTCTCTGCTTGCCCCTGCACTCCTCACTTGATTTATAATCAAATAGTGTGAGAAGTGAGCAAATAAAACAGTGCCCTCTGTGGCACTCCTGTTAGAGAAATAGGGATCCTTTTATTGTGTCCTGGAGTCATTTTTCTTTACAAGACAACTCTTTTTTGTGTGCCCATCTGTTCCAAATTAGGCATTTAAAAAAATAGATTCTAACTCTTAGTTTCAAATGGTATGGAAGGAAATATGTTGACATATTCCAAGGGAGGCTCAGACAAAACAGCCCTGGAAAAGTGGGGGTTGCCACTGGGATCAGGGTTCGACTATGTCTAAACTAATTCCACATGCCCCATGAACCAATCACTGTTTTTTATTACCTGCCCCTTAAATTCTTTCTTAAAAGTTTTTACATTTCTTTTTTTATGGCCCTTACTGCCTAGTTTCTGGAAATAACCATCATGTTAATACTAGACATCTTGATGTTGTCTAGCGTCAATTTGATTGCCCTTTAATTTCAATGAAATGTTTTGTTTGCTGTGGGTTTACGACATTCCACAAAATTAAATGTCAGTGTCTTAAAAAAAATCATTGGTACTAAAGGGCTATGGAGAGTGCGTCATCCTACTGCCAAGTTTCGCTTATAGCCCCCTGGGACCTTAAAGGTACAGGCGGGGCAGGCGCTGCTGAATGTTCATGCAGTGACTCTCCATTTTCTCCGAGTCCGCCGATCACTTACACCAGAGACGACTTCTTCCTCGGGGGAGGAGAAGGAGAGGCAGAATGAGGAAGACTGTGAAGACTGCTTCCGACATGGGCTTTCCCGTGTGTGCCTTCCGCTCTCCCTTGGCACAGAGCCATAGGATGAGGATGCAGCCTCCTCTCTAACAGAGGGTGATGGAGGAAGAGTGCTGTGCAGAGGCAAGCGATGGAGAGCGCTCTGTAGAGCTGAGCACATGTGCCATGCTCGTCCTGCATAGACAGGCTGGCCTTGCATGTCTTACAGAAATCAAACCGAGGCATGATGCAAACAGCTAGCAGTGTACAGTAGCTGCCTCAGCTGCTAAAAGACAGCGACAGGGCTGTTCAAGAGCCAACAAGACCTGCTAGGTACAAGACTGGGGATGTAAACACCGGTCAGTAGCAGGTCAGAACCGGGACGGTTTTGGTGATTTGAGCACCGAGTTGGTATGGTACGGTCCAGGTTCGGTACAGTATGGTACTGGGAACAGTGCAGGTCATAAGAACATAAGAAAGTTTACAAATAAGAGGAGGCCATTCGGCACATCTTGCTGGTTTGGTTGTTAGTAGCTTATTGATCCCAGAATCTCATCAAGCCGCTTCTTGAACAGGGTGTCAGCTTCAACAACATTACTGGGGGGTTGGTTCCAGACTCCCACAATTCTCTGTCTAAAAAAGTGCCTCCTATTTCTATTTTGAGTTCCCCTTTATCTAATCTCCATTTGTGCTCTCTGGTCCTTGTTTCTTTTTACAGGTCGAAAAATCCCTTGGGTCGACATTGTCAATATCTGTTAGAATTTTGAATGCTTGAATCAGATTGCTGCGTAGTCTTCTTTGTTCAAGACTGAATAGATTCAATTATTTTAGCCTGTCTACATATGACACGCCTTTTAAACCTGGAATAATTCTGGTTGCTCTTCTTTGCACTCTAAAGCAGCAATATTTTGTAGCGAGGTGACCAAAACTGAACACAATATTCTAGATGAGGTCTTAACAATACATTGTAAAGTTTTAACATACTTCCCTTGATTTAAACTCAACACTTTTCACTATATATCCAAGCATTTTGTTTTTTGTTGGCCTTTTTATATCTTCCCCACATTGTCTAGATGAAGACATTACTGTGAGTCAACATAAACTCCTAGGTCTTTTTCATAGATTCCTTCTTCAATTTCAGTACCTCCCATATGGTATTTATAATGGACATTTGTATTGCCTGCGTGCAGAACCTTACACTTTTCTCTATTAAATGTCATTTGCCATGTGTCTTCCCAGTTCTGAATGCTGTCTAGACCATTTTAAATGACCTTTGCTGCTACAACTGTGTTTGCCGCTCCTCCTATTTTTGTGTTGTCTGCAAATTTAACAAGTTTGCTTACTATACCAGAATCTAAGCCATTAATGCATGGGCATGCATTTCCTTGAATCCCTACTGCGTTACGTTTGAGAATTCATCTTTTTTGTGGGACTTTGTCAAAAGCTTTCAGGAAATATAAATAAACCATGTCATGTGCTTTGCAATTATCCATTGTCGATGTTGCATCCTCAAAAAAATCAAGCAGGTTAGTTAGACACAATCTCCCTTTCTTAAAACCACGCTGACTGTCTCCCAGGATACGGTTACCATATAGGACATTTTCCATTTTGGATTTTATTATAGTTTCCATAAGTTTACATATGATACATGTCAGGCTTATTGGTCTGTAGTTACCTGGTTCAGTTTTGTCTCCCTTTTTGTGGATTGGATGCCCACCTACGCACGCTACTGGCAAAGCCACTCAGACAGTACCCACATAAGACTGAGGGAAGCCTGCTTGTTAGTAAACTAAAAGCCCTCGCAATGGTGCTGCGAAAGCTGACACCAAAACGGCATCGAGTTGCTGTGGGAGGGATTGCCCAGCAGCTGCTCTCACTACACATGTGCCGCATCACGCAATGCAGACCAGCCTACGCGTTGTCCCTTTGAAAACAGAAATATAATGAGAGAAGAACAATACGTCTCTCATAGAATAATACAGTAACACAATTACTTAAATGATACAAACCATCTCGTAATATTGGCCAAAGCCAAAACGAGAATAAAAACCCCAGCTGGAGCTATTGCAGTCTGGGGGGAGAGCACAAAGTCAGCAACTTACGTGGCTTGATCCCTGGAAAGGGGCGACCAAAGCCGCTGGCTTCAAGCAGGGCACAAAACCGTAGTGGTATGTAACAAACAACAGGCTGTAGTGCTCAAATACATGTAATTAGTAAAATGAATACAGAGATTATTTGTAATATCACATATAAATTGTGTGTAAATTTATAACAGAAAAACGAACATGTACTTATCTGAATCGGCTCTCCTGTCAGGTCAGTTCTTGAAAGAAAAAATGGCGCTGAGCTCTGTGAGTGCAGTCGTTTTATACCCTCGGGAGCGGGCATGACTGTGTCACAGAGGCTCGGTTAAGCAGCTTTGGTATGTTTTATTCCAGCTTCGGGTCTTTAGGAGGTACTTCAAAGGGATCAGTGATACAAGACAGGCAGACACCAAACAATTCTTATAGAAAACAATGAATTCTGTGCCAGGAGGTGTCATATACAGTGAGGCACAAACCCCACCACATGAAAGAGTAAACACAAATGCTGTTCCTATTCCAGGAATTATACCATTAAAAGATGTTGACCCTAGACTCGGAGGAAACTATCTATCTATCTCTCTATCTATCTATCTATCTATCTATCTATCTATCTATCTATCTATCTATCTATCTATCTATATATATATATATATATATATATATATATATATATATATATATATATATATATATAATAATGTATGTTTTAAATTATCTAATATAAAATGATATAAAAGAGGGATTGTTTTCTGGGGTGCTTTGTGTGAAGATCTGCTCTCTGGGGAAATATGATGGGTTGGGAGATGAATGGCACAGTATAATTAAAAAGAACCTCCAGTGCGGGCAGTTTGATTCTAGCCCAGAAAGTGCCTTCGCTGTAGGGCTGTCTGGAGACTGTTTGGAGACCCAGTGTAATTGAAGTGCATTGCGAGCATCTCAGCTTTTATATGTAGTAAGTGCATATGTTAGAAAACCATGTGAAAAGTATAAATAACATGGATTGCTGGTGAATAAATGAAAGATGATGGGCCTTAATTTCAAAGCATTACTGATGAAAATTCACCAGTATTGTGCAAAATTGAGAAGCAAACAATTGTAGTGGGTAAGAGACCCATGATTACATCACTTGAATGTTTGATACTAGCTTAGAAAAGTCAATTGCTTTTTTTCTCCTTAAAAAAATAGCATTTCACCTTTGAAAATGTAGTCCACTGTGTGTGTATGTTGGGCTAGCATCTTTGTACAGCCCTTACATTGTTAAGTATTCCAGAGAGGATGGATATACTGTATTGACACTAAAAAAAGACAGCATTTCAAATGTCTTGTGTTCCAGAGACTTGACTATAACACTTTTTAGTAGCTTTGCAGTTTGTGGTAGATTGCTTAGCGGAGAAAGTCACACAATCATGATCTGATTAATCAGTGTTAAAAACAGGAAATATGTGCTAAGCACACAGCATGCTCTTCCTGTTGTGCATCAGGCAAGTCAGCACTCGCACAAGTAGCAACCCAATCATACAAGTGAAGCATGCTATTGCACTTCATCATACAGCCAGGAAATCCATATTCACATAAATAGCATTGGGCTCGGTCAATAATTAGGTTATTAATAAAGACCAGAAATGAAATGAGTAATGCGCCGGGGAAACAGCATGGTGGCTCAGTGGGTTCAGGCAGCTGCTGTGCTTCTGCAGGGGGGTCTGTGGCTTCAATTACAGCATCTGGTTTTAAAAGGTGAAGTGGAGGCTACTAATCAAGCTGCTTGCACATTTATATCTTAAAAACAGCCTTGAGCTTATTAATAAGAATCAACAGCAACTACAGAAAGAGAGGTTTTAATTTTACACAAACTTCCATTTTAACATACACCACTCTGCCTAAATTGTACCACAATGCACTGCTCCAAAACAATTATAGATGTAGTATCACTTCCTGTGTCACACCAGTTTCAGTCGTAACAGCTTGCGAGTAACAGATACTGAATAACACTGAAAAAGCAAACAGATACTGAATAACACTGAAAAAGCAAACAGATACTGAATAACACTGAAAAAGCAAAAAGATACTGCATAACACTGAAAAAGCAATTTAGTCCAAGTTATGAAGTGCTATAGTTTCCTAAAGTGTAGAAAACAACAGTTCAAAACATCCAGACCCCCTATTCATCTCCACACCGCGGTGTAGCCACCTGCAGCAATGCTGCCGCTCTGATCGAAAGGAGTGCTGTATTATAAGAATGGAGAACAAGCGTTCCTTCCACTGCGGAACTAAACTGAACTCAAACAAAACAAACCGTGGAAGCAGAAAGATTCGATTAATTGCAGCTGCATTGAACATTGTGAATTATGAAGAGCCTTTGCTTACGTGACCCAGGCCATCATATACACCTCCACTTGAAATGACAAACACAACATATGTTCCGTAATCAGGTGCAGGTTGTGAAGTGACCTTTCCATTCCCTTTACAGTAATGAGGCTGATTGCAGAGACCTGTATTCCAGAGCGCACAAGTGGAGCAACATTGCCACAAGATTACATACAAATTCAAGTACCCCACGGCACACAACTGGATAACAAACATACCATAATTCAATGGAACAGTGCAACCAAGTGCACAGTTCAGCAGTGTTTACCCGATGAATGGGATTTTACCACAATGTGCTTTGAGACAGGATTCTAGGTCAAATTGGTAATACAGATTTCAACACTGTCACCTGGTCTACCTCTCAACTGAAACTGGACATATAATATAATAATAATAATAATAATAATAATAATAATAATAATAATAATAATACCTGGCAGACCTTTAGATACTAAACATTTTTTTAACTGGATAAGGATTTCAACACTGTCCTCTAGCTTGAAAAGTGTAGATTGAAGAAAAAGAAAGTTCAAAATAAATTAAAACCTGTTTACTTCCACTTGGCTGAAATGCTGAACTAAAGCCTTTTTGCAGTTAAAGTACTGTGTCATATTATAGAGTCTTAATTCAATAAAATGAACATCACTGAACTGTGAGTATGAACATGAAAAATATAAGTATTATAATACTGTATATAACTCTGGGTCAACTGACCATTAAAACACATGAGAGAAGTTTGGGAACGCTAAACGGCTATTCAGCCCATCAAGGCCTGTCCCTTGTTAGCACACAATCCTCCCCTAAGGGAGAAACTAATTCAAAAGCACTCTAGCCTCTTTTTAAATATTCCCAATGTTTTAGATCCTTGTATGCCACCTGGTCGGCTATTTCATGCTTTTATAGCTCTGTAAAAAATGCTCCCTCCCTTCTGTTTTTTTTACTCAGTTTCCCTTTATGCCCTGTTGTGCTAAATCTGAAGTAATGTCTTGGATTAACTTTATCTATTCCATTTATGATTGTACAGACTTCAATCAAGCCCCTTCTTTCCCATCCTTTTTCTAGGCTGAAGAGATTTAATTACTTTAACCTTTCCTCATACAGCAGCTCATGTCATTAAGTCTTAGGATCAGTCTAGTTGCCCTCCTCTGTACCTTCTCCAGTGCAATGATTTTTGTAAAGAGGTGACCAAACTTGCACACAGTATTCTAGGTGGGCTCTAACTAGGGCATTGTGTAATCTTAGCATAACCTCTCGACTTGCATTCCACACTTCTGCAATACTGCCTAACACAGTGTAAAGATGACCACTGACTGCCTCCTCTGTGCCTTCATACTTGTGTATCATTGCAGTAGTTTTCAAGTGGCAACAGGATTCAATATTTCCATTATGAAATGCAAAGATGCAGTTCCCACAGAACAAGGACTTGAAAATCTGTGCGAGAGGGAAAACTGGGGCAGCACTTAGGAGCCGGCTGTCGAAGAATTCTTTAACCCATATGCAAGCGTGCAGGGCAGAAGAGCATGAGAGAGGTTTGCCTGAAGCTGCCTATGTTCTATAATAAGAGACATCAATTACATTTCTCTGAAGGGCCTTGGTAATCACATTAAACATACTGGATTGCAAAGTTCCATGGGTTTGAAAATATGAGACCCCCACCAACTACTTAGATTTGTTAAGCTCCAGTCCTTTTGCTTTATTGCTATTGTAATGCCTGCTACTGTACCATTTATAGATTTCAACAACAGAATATTCATTGATTGTATTGAGATTGTATTGAACAGAACGAACTGGAAACAAAACAAAAGTCCCCCCTTCCTTAGTGCGCCACTCCTGTAAAACTGGAATCACTAACTTCCACAGCCCTGGGATTTAAACTTGGTGGCAAGACAAAATCAAAATCTCAAACAAATACATATTGGTCACTTCCA
This sequence comes from Polyodon spathula, assembly GCF_017654505.1. Lineage (NCBI taxonomy): Eukaryota > Metazoa > Chordata > Actinopteri > Acipenseriformes > Polyodontidae > Polyodon > Polyodon spathula. The sequence goes on from NC_054534.1 coordinate 6,805,477, forward strand.
TCATTGTCCCTTGCTTTAGACGTGTTTACTGAAATATACCATACTACTGCAGATGCATATTAAAAAAGTAAAGGTAAAGTCAAAGTGTGGTAAATCAGAGAGAAGCACTGGTAAAAACCATGGAAAATCATCACTCGTGCTTGGGAAAATCATGATTGAATTGCTTGTGTATTTTAACTTTTCCAGAACAATTTACCACTCAAACAATGGGGACCCTAATGTCTTGATCATGTTCATCAATCAGTCTGTCACGCTACATGTGCACAGGATAACTGCCTTGGTTTTGTAGCAATCTTCACACTTTCAACATGCACTTTTTGTATCCTTTTATGTACTGTGCAATTATTAGGTGAATATGGGGACCCTCTGTATGTGCATGCACTTAGAGTGATAAAACTGGAATTAACTAATTCTAATCTTTTGGACAAATGGGCTTAAGGCAAAAGTTGAGGAATGAAACCTCTCTTCATGTCAATGGGTTTGTGTGAAAGTGCCTTGTATTCCTGAACTCTGTCTACTGTGTGGAAAATCTTTAAAAACTGAAAAATATTATGATTCCCAGATTTTCTGAATAAAATCAAAGACTTGCATCTTTCCAGAAAAATTCTTTCTATTAGTAACTATAATACAAAAACAGGTTGTGTTATGGATATAACTGTGTTTGGCTTGTTGCCAGTGCCACATGAAAGAAGCAGATGCTTTGTTTTGAAGCTAGGTTTTAATGCATTATTTATTTCAGAAGTGATCCTCAGGTGAGTAAGGGGAATACTTTCAATGTTGAGTTTATCATTATTATCTATATCTGTTTTTATCTGGTTTTGTGCTTCTTTTGAGCTTGCCTGGATAATCCTAACTGCCTATACTGAACACCCTGCCTTTTCAATAATAAAAGTTTGGGCTGAAGTGAATAACATTAAGTGCACTACACACTTCTCTGATTGAAGGTGAAGGGATACGTGCTGTAGGGGTATAGGAGGTAGTGTTTGGGTTGAGCAGACCACTGCTAAACACACTAGGTTTATAGCCTTCATGCTGTAGGAACAGTGATTTTTTTCTCCAGAGCTGAGGCAACAAAGACACATTCCTCAAATATCAAAATGGCAGCCATATCAAAATAAACTTACTTTAATGGTGCTCATAACAAGAGGAGGGCCTGCTAATATGTTTTAACAGTAGTTCTGAAAATATGCAGTTAATTCACATACCTATTCTGCAAATGAGTGGAACAAGATGCATATCCTTACATCATGATTAAATAAATACTGTTGAAACTATTTGACTTAAATTTGAAGTGTAGCCACTTCGGCCTAGGGCTGTCTACCAATGAGGCCCTCATGCACAGATACAGTACATACAGCTGCATATAAATGACTCTTTATAATATGCACTGTATTACCTGGTAATGTTGAGTAAAACTACACTACAAAACCAGTTTCTGCAATAGCTTAAATCTATTACGGTTAATTCTGTCAAAAACTCTTGAGCTAAAACAACCTTTTCCTGACCGACCAATAGTAAGCTGCTCTACCTAGAATGGGCATTTCTGATGTCCAGTGGAACCATCCTCACTCAGAGAGCACAGTTCCCTGTCAGACCACAATCACCAGCGTAGTATCCCACCATATGTTCTCGGTTTAATTCACTGTTGGAGACAGCCCTGTGGCTGCACCCTTCTGCCACTGTAAGTTATGAGCTTCAGAAAGTTGGTTTATAATATATCTAAGGCTCATCTCTCATCAGTATCATCTTCATTACAGGAAGCAGCAGCAGAAGCTACCATCTCTTTACAGTTTGAGCGGCGCCTCTACGGCCTCTTGCCGAGGCGGCCTATTAGTCACACGTCCATCATATCACAGTAATTATCTACGGTACTCCTCACCCTTCATTCTCTGGCTCCATCTCCTGGTCACTATTCAGTGCTTGTCTATTGCCATTGGTCTTGCTATAAGGTGTCCTGCTCACTTCCATTAACGCCCCTCATTGAGTGAGGGTTTAGGAATTACGTGCTCATAGAAGGTGATGGACAAACGCCTCTCAGGCCGAGGTTGCTAAGCATTGGTTTGCGATTTGAATATTGTTCATGGGAGCTACTTATACTTGTGAACCAATCCCCACAGGTAAAATGGTATTGCAAGATGTATGCCATTCATTATGATAAATTCCTTTTATTAGAACAGAAGACATCTAAAAGAGCTGTAGAGTAATCCAGAAAAACATATTTTAAAATACAGTACATCAGGTAAAACAATAGGTAAAGTAAAGGCAAATGTCTAATAACATCTTACAGTAGAACTGTCAAAGCACTGTCAGACAAAAACAAACCCAACATGTTACACTACAGAGAAGCATTAAGACTGGACTTAAACCCTAAATATGAATGAACAGGTGGTGCAACAAGGAAACTATTGCTATTTATCTTGTGACATGACTAGAAACATTACAGACCTGTATTCATTCAAAACTAAAATTAAGCTTTATGTTTTTTGAGGATTTACTACAGCTTTTTAGGATTATAATTTGCTCAAAATAGAAAGAAGGTTAGAAAGGTTGAGGGAAATCTATGCCTTTCTTTTGGACTTCTGAAATACCATCACACTTACCACCATTCAGTGCATCAAACCAATGTCTATCACATACATAACCTGGAGGAAGCAAGCACCCTTAGCAGGGATTGAACCCGGGACCTTCTACGCCAGAATAAATGACAATTTCACTACAGAGATAAAGGGCCAATTTCTTTAACGCTGTCTTATCTGCCTACTTCTGTCTTCTAGAAAGAGCCTATTTCAAACATACTAAAACCTCACTGTGCCTTTTGCACCTGCTTTTGTTTTAGTATTTTTTTGCATGTTTAAACAACAGTTCTGTTACTGACTGAAAAAATTTTTTTTGTTATTTCGTAAAGCTTATCTAATTTTTAGAGAAAAAAACTGGGAAAAAAATTAAGCTTTTCAGACTTTTTTTTTTCATTCTCTTTAGCGCTAGGAAATCTTCATACCCAAGGACATGCATGAAATATCACAAGCTTGAATAGCCTGGAAACAAGTTTGCAGTCACAGGTTTTAAAGTATTAAAATAATCCCAGCACACACTTTGGTGCAATTACATACCACAACAGAGCAACCTGGGGGAATCAGGGGGAAATCTGTCAGACTTGCACGTTTATTTTTCCATGTGTTATCTACAGATAAGCCATGTTGTAATTTTAGATTCCCACTGACATAGCTGTGCATGAATTCAGATCTGATTTTGCATTACATGGTGCAAAAAGGTGATATATTTTGGCTAATGTAACCCATTAGAAAAGAAGACGCATTGCCAGCGTGTGAAATCTGAAGCCTGTGATTAAGAAAGTGGAGAGCAAGGGGTCATCCTGATGGAAGGACAGCATACACACCCACCCCAAGGCACTGAAGCTGTGATAATGGGGAAGCCAACACCCTGTGTGCTGAGTGCTGCACAATCCAGACTCTTTGTAGTATCATGCATTACAGCTGTTTTGTTAGTCTATTATATTACCATTACTGTCTCCTAATGCTAATCGAAACATGATTAGTGTTTTTTTTTAATTTGATATTATCTTCATTCTCAGCCTCACAGCAGCAATAACAAACACCTTTGAAACATATCTGTGTTTTTTGTGTTCTGCAAAACTAACAATCCACTCTATGGAATCTATTTTCATGTTAGTGGGGTATATGCCCATTATTATACAAAACAATACAATTGCAATACTTGTATATCTCTGCACAAGTTATAAACACCATCCTTTAGCAAGCACTGGGACACAGGTGCTCCAGTTCTGTTCCGATATGTGGAACAGAAATATCTTCCATCTACTTATAAAAATATGCAGTAAATGTAGGGCACTCTTTTGTTTAAATGGTTTGTCCCTCACAGTTTATTTTTGTTATGAAAATGGTCATGGCTTTTAAAGTTAAACACACTTTTCATAAAATACAGGAATGCATCCTTTCCTAAAAAAAAAAAAAAAAAAAAGTTAACCAGACTCAAATATTATAATTAATTAGAACAAGGGCTTGTTACCAAGAGGATCCTGGTTCAATCCCAGCCACTGACTCACTATGTGTGACCCTGAGCAAGTCACAAAACCGAGGTCCTATTGGAAGTGACTCTGCAGCAGCAGTTGCTGATGCACAGTTCACCCCTAGTCCATAAGCTGCTTTGGATAAAAGTGTCTGCTAAATGACCAGTTCATAATAATAATAATAATAATAATAATAATAATAATAATAATAATTAGTTTGCAGGCAAGTGCATTGCAGTCCAATCATTTATGTATTCATGAATATCACATTGACTTCTTTGTTTGCAGCAAGATTCCTTCTCTTAGGACTTAATGTAAGTTCAATGAAGTAACCTGACGTGAGATTACTTTATATAAAGTATACCGAGAACTAACAAAAAATAAATACATGTGCAGGCTTGTTGGGCTGAGGGGAGGCGCTTTGTTGCCCATTCTATAGTATCCAAACTGCTTGCAACAATAAATAATGATTCCCCTCGTCAAGTGCCTTCATGCGCAAATGATTGTTTTTTCTCAACAAATAGGTTGCAGCAATGCTAAGCTGATAGAAAGGTGGTGCTGTATACTGAGTGCACTGCATGCTGTACCAGTCTCACTAGTAACTGAGGGGGGAGGGATAAACACAAACATATGAATAGGACCATCACAAACACACGTGATTCTTTTGATTTGTCCTTTTAAATGGCTAAACTCCTGCCTTGTCTAGAACTCAACCAAACCCAATAAACACACAGCTCTGAAGAACCAACATGGTGTGCTTTCCTGAACTGCTATTGCTGGAGGGGTTACAGACCCACCTTCAGCAATGAACATGCTGTTCAAATCAAACAGCAATGTGCTTCCTAAAATAGAGATACAATTAAGCCCAATTATACTCACTTTACCTTGTCATCATAACCCCAGGTCATGAAGTTTGGTTAATTTAGTGTAATTTTGAACTTCTAATATAACCATGTTTCTGTCAGCACTTTTAACTGGGTTGGAAGCTCAAACTTTAATTGAGGTATTCACTTCCTGCGGCCTGCACTAAAACAACTTTATAAAACGCTGTGTGTATATACTTCTTGAGACCTACTTAGATATCAAATATACACTGTGTCAGATATCCATGACCTACATCTGCTGGGTGCAGAGCATCCTCTTAAATGCTCAAGCATACTGTGGTTTCACCTTTTTACATTTTCCCAGTTTTTCTCAACCAGATCTAGAGGTTTCAAAAAAAAGAAAATGATTTGATGTCAACCTTGTGAACTTTTTTCATAAGAGAACTGTAAGTTTATAGCACATCATTAACAACAGCGTCATATACCACAGGAAACTGGAAAATAATGTATTCTTTTCAATATTAAGGAACGTGTAAACTCTATTCTAATTTGAAAGTGTCCAAAAAGCTATTTTGACCCCTGCTGCTTCTGTCATTTGACATTTGAACCTGCTGTTAGTGTAACATTACAAAAGCTCCCCAGAGAAGTCTGGTAAAGTTAAAGATGTGCACATTAAACCCTATTAACAAGACTGGAGTGTGGAAGAAACACAGACTTGGATTAATTCACATAATCTGATGGAAAATAGAAATTACAAAATAGGCGTGAATTCCAAAATGTAAACCGTTCAGAGCCGTAGTAACAGTTTGATAAACGAAATGTACTAAAGAAATACTTTTGTTTTTCTCTCCCCTTCAGGTACCTGCTTTACAGCCAAACAGTCCTCATCAATTAGCTGCTGGCCTGCCCTTTCATTGAGACTAAATTACTAATATCTACGTTGGCTCCAAAGAAACACTTTTCACAATCACTCAACAATCCGCTAAGTGAAAACACATGTAGAGGTTTAGGAAGAGCCTGCAAAGGGTCCTCGTTGAATGGAAAACAGGTGCTCCAGTTTTGTGCCATGTAATACCCCATTTAGCCCCGGCACCAAAGGTTACCAAGGTAATAGCTGCCTTGTGGCGCACAAGGAAAGCTCAAGCACTGGCCAAGGTTAAACATCTGGGACATATTTCACATACTTGCAACATATGCTTCAGGTTCAATTAAAATGAGGCCTTGGCATATTTATTAATCTTTTTACTTTCATCCTATAAAAGGCCTCCTCTGACCTGACCTCAGTATTTTACAATTTGAGCAAACAGAAAAGGTAATGAGAACGAGAGGTCACTACCTGCTAGCGAATGAAAAAGAAACATTTGTTCAGCCTTAAAACTCCCATTTGTTGTACACTTAACCAGGACTAAAGCAATAGCAACGGGCTAAGAGGGAAGGTGCAGTTTGGTAGAAGAGAAGTAGAGAAAGAAGAAGAAAATACAGCCTTTCAAGTTACCAAAAGCTCAAATGAAATGCTAACAGTTGAGCGGCGCGCTAGATCAAAATGAATAAAGTGAGAGATGGTAAATTGTAGCCTTTGTGGTTTCCTGCTATTTGTAGCGCTGGAGTCCACTGTGTGATAATAATGGGTTCCTCTTATGTGGAATAATAATCACATTCTGAATCTAACTGCAGGAGGCTTACTTAGAATCCAGCGCCCTCATTTGAATTTGAAAGTTATAACAGCTTTATATGATAATTTACATCTTGCATCCTTCTCTTTTGAAGCAAACTTTTTATTGCCCATTTTCTATGGCTGTATTTATCTATCGGCAATAGGACTGCACATGATGTAGAATATGTATGTCTATATACAGTCGGTATGTACTGTATTATACAGGACACCACCAAAAGATAAATAGACTCTTTATTCAGCAGATGTAAAACCTATGGGACCGGATGAAAAAGGTGATGTTAGTTATAAAGAGTGCCCATCAAGTGCAGAGTCACTGCAGCTGCCTTCAGAAAAGCTATCAAGTTGGAAGGCAGGCTGAATTATTTCAGTTCCTGGTGGATAGAAGAACAGAAAAGAAAGTGGATTTATAATCCTCTATCCTGTCTCCCAGTGCACACCAGACATTGTTGGGATGATAAACAGCTCAGTTCAATTATTTTTTCTTCTAAGGAGGTGGTGGCTTAAAGATTTCTTTTTTTCTGTCTGTAAAACAGTGTCATGACTAAAAATGCCAGTCCCAAGGTACCAGAATGTTAGAGAAGATAATTACCTTGTCATCTTTGTCATAGTCCTCATCCTCGTCCTCTAGCATGTCCTCCACTGTCTGCTGCTGGAAGCAAAAGGAAAAAAAAAATGAATAAAAGAGACCTATTGTCAGGATTCAAATAAGAACTTTTTGTTCTGCCAGGGATGGCGGGGGAACATTCTTCTAATATCCCATACACACCCCCACTCCTCTCCCTCACACCCTCACACCCACCCAGGATGAAAACTTCATTTGGCTTTCAGACAGATAGGGGAGGTGACGTGGGCTGGCAACTGTGTGGTTCAGTGGTCCAAATCTGATGGAACAGTAGTAATTCCAACACACTCAAAATCAACCGGCAGCCATTGAAAGAAGAAACACACAGATGTGACCTCATGGAATGTAGCTCAACACAAACGCACACACGCACTTTCACAAACTAAATAATAATATAATTATACTTTGTTTTAATGCCATAGTTATTTTGTAAGCATTCTGTGAAATAACAGATTCTACCTCCCAGAAACTATAAAAACTACACATTTGAAGAAATGATTAAGGTTTTTTCATATTATTTCATATTCTATCCTAACAGAATGACACAGCTGAAAAGTATATCAGTGAGGCTCTAGTCTCTACTAAATTCTACCAGGTATTAATAATATCTGACCACATTTTTTTGACCATTCCCCCAAACATTTACTAAGTGTTTTTTTTGCTTACTATACATTTCTGTGCAGAAGAATTCCATATGATTTTCATTTGCATGCAGCAATCACACTAGTATCACAACAATGAAACACAAATGTGTAGCTTTTTACAGCCTATGCAGACCACTACTATCTTCCATTAATACGTTGAAAGTACGTTGAAACTAAAGTGATCAGGTTTGTTGTAACAAGTGTTTAAAACTCACATGGTTTCTTTTTGTCCAAACCTGATACAGAATGACTGTGGTGGGTCTGTTGTGTTGTTCTTCACAGATAAATACATTTCTGCATGACAGACCATTGTAAACCTCTCAATGAAGGTGTTACAACACAACCCATGCCCCATACAACTAGCCCCAGCCTCCTCTATTGAATCCCCCCCCAAAAAAACAATAATTTACAAAATTATAAAAATGGTTTGTTTAATATAATGCATCACCATGCGTGTTAAAGTGTGCATTTTACAGACATTGTTATCTTATGATTTAATGCACTGTCAATTTCAATGGTTCACCCTTCTAAAGCATAGAGCATTTCTTTTGTAGCAATCAGCATGCACAGTAGGAAGCTATACCATTCTGCTGACTGCATAAGCCTCTAATGCACTCTGAATGTTCGAATCACACATTGGATCAATGTAACTGTTCTGCGGTGGAGTTTTGAACAAGTGTGAAAGTGGTCATTTCACAGCAGCTGACCCAAATAAAATATCACACGCAAAAACTCCACCATGTGCTTGCATAACCTCCCCCATCTATAAAACAGGAGCCCCGTCAACTGAAAGAGCTGCTAGGAGACAGCAATTTATATTTCAAGAGCTTTCCCCTCAGTAAAATACTATACAAATAAACACAAGAGAAATTGTGTACAAAGCAATGCCATTTTTTGTTTATCTAAAAGCTATCTGTTTCCAATTTAGAACCATTATTCAGAAGAGATAAAGAGTTAAAGAGACTTCAATAAACCGGACTGGTATTGTGGTAATAATGCATGACTTAATCAATAACACTTATGGATCCAGTGGGTTCGTTTAAGGCTTGTTTCTTGAATGCAGCAGTAAAGCCCAGATAATTATCCAAAATTATCCACAGTTCAAGTCTCACAGTGGGCTCCTGTCTACAAAAAGGACTTCATCTGAAGTGCCTGAGAAAGTAGTCAATAATGTCAAGTATGTATTGCAGTTTTCACTTTGCTGTGCTTTCAGTATGGCTGATGCATGCCTACTACAACAAAACAAAAAAGAAGTAAATGCAAGAAAAAGAGAGCTGTCCCTCCCATGACATTCAGTGAGCACTGCCCGAGGGGTAGGTTGAAAACAAAACAAAAACGACCTTGTTGTTGTACACAGAAACAAGTGCCTGCCACAAATAAAAACATGTTGCCTTGAAGCATTACAGCTTAACCAACATAAATCAGTTCAAGACTTGGATCGCTGTCTGCTTAAATACAGCCCTTTCCTTCGTTTCATTTGGAATCTGGGACCGCGTTTTAACAAAAAATGACTTTCTGACATTTTTGGGTCAAGTTTATATATATATAGATATATATATATTATATATATAATATATATATAATATATATATACATACACACACATACTCATTTTTAAATTAATGTGATTGTTTGTATATTTATATGTAATTTTTCTTTTTTTTAACAGATAAAAGAATCACCCCTATCAATAACAGAACATTAGACAATAGCATAGCAGTCACGACATCATAATCTATCACTCCTTTCAAAATTCTAAAACAAACTCAGTAAATTCAAACTGAATGGCTTTTTCAGTGCCTTCAATGCTGTCGATATAAATAATTGTCATTGATTTTAATACTTTATTTCAGTATTTCTACGCATCATGATCTAAACCTATTTCTTTTACAAATATATACAAATCTGCTAGTTGCAGTTTTAATTTGGATTTGAATTAACTTTGTACAAAAGCTGTAGCCTAAATCTGGTCCTGTGTGTATGTATGTGAAGTAATCCTTTTTTTTTTTTTTTTGTAACCTGGGCCTGTTATGTTCTATGTCTAGGGTGTTCTTGTACCCAATTTTAAATCTGGATGCAATCTGGGATAACCTTTAACCACCCCCTCACTGAAATAAACAATCAATCAATAAATAAACTGTGTTGTAACCCTCAGGCATAATCACCAGCACAGTGCCCCATTGCCCAGCACACTAACAGTAACATTCAGTATTGCACACACATCAGATTCTTCTGGCAAATATTTACCAGTGTTCAGAAAAGATGCAGCTGAACGCATATATAATGTTATATGGGTGGTTTAACAAACAAGATAACACTTCATTCATTTTGCAATAACCCATACAAAGATAACGTCAGCTAAAGTTGCAGTGCTACAGCCCTTATAAGGCCCCTCTTTCTTACAGAAAAGGAAACGACACATTGATTTTATGTTCAAACGTCATGTTCACGCATTTGCAGAATTCTAAAGCATTTTAAGAGTCACTATGTTGTAGTTACAGTGTTTGTTAAAAGCATTTGCCATTATTTATGATTGGGAAAGTGACTTCAAATGCATGTTGTTCAAGTATGTTTTTGGCTGCATTTATAATTATTATTATTATTATTATTATTATTATTATTATTATTATTATTATTATTATTATTAGAGCCCCTGTATAACAAAACAATTAATGGATGGTCCCAAGGCACTGAGCCTGCAGGTAATTGGAAAGTTATATTTTCTTTATACTGCAGTAGACCTAACCTGCTAAAACAAGACCTAGGGGAAGTCTTTTTAATGAAGCTCGCTGGTCATTACAGAGTGTGCAGAGTGGTGCTCTAGCATTCTTTGAAAAACACAGGTCACAGGTCTTGAACAGTGGACTAACAGGCTGCACAAATAATAGCCGTCTCTCTGTGGCATTTTTATTCTGTGACAGGGAGTGACTGGAGTAAACCAGGGAGCTGTACAGTCACACAGTGAGTAAAGTCGCACACACAGGAATCTTCAGAACCAAGTGTAAACCAATGAGACAAGGGGACTGGAAAACATACTGTGCCTTCCAGAGCCACACAGCGAGAAACAAAAGAGGTAAACTAACAGCAAACACACTCCGAACATCATTAGCAAAATGTGCACAAAGTTCACAGGCAGGAGAAAAAACAATTACGATACCACTGCTTAAAATCAAGAGTGTGATTCAAACTGTGCTAAGGCACAGGGGAAATCAGCATGATCTAATGTACCCAGATAAAAGTGACATGACCTTTTTGTATTGTCACCTGTCACAGGCTGGGATGTCACAAACTGAAGCGCATCTTCCAAACGTTACTCCGCTGTCTTGGAAAATCTAGCGAGTCAGGAGACGTTAAAGAGAAGCGTTACTAAACAAAGTCCTGCCATGCCAGGCACGACAGCACATTATTCCAGATTAAAGGCCTTACGAAGTGTAAGAGGTACGCTGAAGACACTGTCTCCTGTTTGTTTTTTCATTCGACTATGCCTCTATCTAGAAACAAATTAGTTATTTATTTATTTAGTTATTTTCCCTGCAAGGAAGAAATATATAAATGAAATGAGGCCTGGAACCAGGGCCCACGGTTACAAAGCTGAGTGACCAGGCCTGCTTTTCTTTATTGAACTCTCTGTGGACTCCAGATCTATAAGATCAGTCACTCCACCTGCACAGTATATCAGACATGATTAATGTAGGTTCTAATGGAGTTGCTATTTATAAATCAAACATTTACAAGTTACAGTTTTTTAAGTTGAAAGGAATATAAAATGTGTGTGTTTTTTTCCATGCTTTATAAATGTTTTATTTTACCAAATATAGGGACCTTAATGTTACAAAACTAGTAACAATTTCAATTTAAGAACCCAAAGATAGTATCTAAATAATATGACAAAATTAAATTATATTTTCCAATCACAACAAATGATCAAATTGCTCTTTTCCTTCAGTTTTATAGCTTTAGGCATTCAGCTGTTCACTTTATAACATTGTAGCAGACACCAGCAGTAGACATTTCTCACTAAGGCTTTTCATAGTTTATTCTGCAAAGCTATCATTTCTCCACGACATATTCCCAGTTTTACCCAAATGTAGTATTTAAAATAAAGTCACATGCTTAACTGATTTGCTGGTTTCACAAAAACAGGGTCTCCAAGAATGGAAGGACAGTTAGCCCCTAGCTTATTAGTCTTCTTTAAATTATCTTCAGTACATTGTCACTGCCATTCTTTACTATGTCATGTGATGGTTAAACACACCACACACACACACACACAAACACGTACACGTACACTAATATTCACTTTTAAATTGTGTATGTTCTTATTATCCAAGATGGTAATATGCTCAATAGGAGAATATTTAAGGGTAGAACGTATTATGTTGGATGCTCTTTACAAAGTCATTTCTAAAGTTCACTCAAACAGTGACACTCCTATTCATGGTTAGAACCAGAGCCTGCTTATACCGTGAAATGACTTTATCAGTTAAGCTTAGTCGTCACTGGTGGAAATGCAAAATCAACAGTATATGTGATCTTTGGTTTGTACTGCATGAGCAGATGAATGTAAAGTTGGGGCAGAGCATTTGAAAGAAGTGTTCAAAGTCCAGTTAGAAGAGTGGAAAATACTAAACAGAAATACTGTCTTACAAAGTATTTACATCACCCCTTATAGGACAGCAGCAGACAAAGCATTGAAATGTCAATGGACCTGAACACCGCAAGTGAAACTGACTGTATGTCGTCTATAGTGCAGCCCCAGTACCACAACATGCCTGTGAAATAAAGCAGCTCAGTGATCATTCCTTTCTATTGTATGCAGATAGACTCATTTCATTAAAAAACTATGATGTTTCTTTGTGGTTTAGGAGGGGTGCTTTGGCACAGGCGATTTTGAGACTATCAAACAACCACTTTCCGGGTAATGACCTTTTTATGCAACAGAACGGTTTAATTGTTGTTTTAATAATTAACAGCAGCGTTTTCAAGGCAGGCGGATCAGCAGAGTCCCTGCCAGCTCCTTATTACTCGACAAAGCCTCAGTGTGGAATGTAAGGAAATGTAATTCTCATGGAGCAATGTAAACCACTTCCCACCATATGTGCCTTTACAAAGGAAATGTTTACAAAAATAAACAGAGAAAAGGGTTTTGAATGAAAGAGTTTTCATCATGTCATTTATGTTTCTCCGCTGTCCTAATGTGTGCAGATGCTAATATTTGGATCTCTTACAACCCAAATGAACATTTCCACCCCCCCCGGGGGGATTCCGAAGGAATGCGGTTTGGAGTTGTGCTCTCTGTAAACGGTCTGGAGCTTATTTGGTTCGTTCTCGCTGCGCGTCCGGTAACCGCAGCATGTGTTTGTGTGTCAGTGGATTTGCAGCGCCTGCATATTAATGGAATCTGAAATTACTGCCTGTCTGCTCTGAGTTGCCCCTGTGAAGTCCAACCAAGTTATTTCAGGTCAGGTGAAAACACCTCAGGGTGGCATGATGGCTGAGAGAGAGAGATAAAACCCCATCCATTACGGCTTTCTGAGTCACCCACTGTCACCCACTGTGCTGCCACAGACCCTTTAAAAACACCCCCCCCCCCCCCTTCATTCATTCACTAGAAGAAAACTCCCCTTTCTGAAGAGTTCTAAAAACAAGTTGCCTCATCAATTCATCCGGTTTAATCACAAGCAGATTTTTGTATTGGTTTATTGTAACAGTAAAGCGATGTCTCGCTGCTTCACAAGGTGAGGACCTTGGGCAGCCTGAACTGTTGTGGTTACAATTGTCAGAATCCAGAGCAGTGAAACGACAGCAGATTTAATGGCACCTTTTCCAATGCTGTGTACCGCGTGGGAGCGCTACAGTATATTAAACAGTCCTGATGTTAAAATCTAGTCCTTTTCATAACCTAGTTTGCACGGGGTGCTTTGTTGGTGCTATGCACAAAATGGTGCTATAATATAACATTTTATACAGACACGTATTGAGCAAAAAGTTTCTTTATACAGTATGTAAAATGCAACACCATGGTTTTAAGATTCTGAAGAATATCTCCTAAGCTGTGTCACAAAACAAAAATAGACTTGAGTGTCTCAATTATGAGACAGTATTGTTTTAGCAAACAATGTCTCCATCTACAGGATTATGCACATACTGCAGTCTAACACACAGCTGGACCAGTGCTGTTTACCGTTTAAGTCATGAGGTTGTTTCGGGGTAAAAGCAATAGAAGTGCTTTAGATGAATCTTCTAATTAAGGTGCAGGCACTTCTGATTAATATTAATCTTAAAGTTTCTCCAAAAACCTTGTGAGAATATAACTTGTTCGGAGATTACCTTATTAGCATAGTTTGGTTTTCAAGTACTGCACTATGTGTATATATACAGTAAATGCAGTTATTAGCAACCCTGATAAAGACAACTTTCGGTTATTAACAACATTTTCCCAGGAACCAACCCGTCCCATAGACTTTAAGATTAATGGAATTCTGATATTAGCCACTGCACGCTGCTTATTGACAACTTTATTACTAGTTGCCAGTGCTACAGAGCGCACTTGCATGATTTATGCTCATACTTCATGCAGCTTTTATAACACACTGACTACATAACTGCATATTTCTGGTGGATTGATGCAGAATCGTGGCTTTGAAACTGGCTACTAAGCTGCACGCAAAATTGAGATGGATTTACATTGGGAGATGGTACATTGTAAAAAGCAGACAACGTTGGACAATTACTTGTTTTAAAAGTGTGTTCTTTAGCATTGACTGTAAGTACAACACATATTTTTTATGTTTCCTTTACTCATTGTAAGGACAGTTGTAGTATATCATTGTGTAGCACTATTTAATCCTACTCTCTTTTTTTGGTTTTACACACGTGTGAAGTAAACGGGTCTATGTTTGAGTATTTCGTATTTCTCATGTTCAATTTTTAACACTTACATTTAAAACACATGTACTTCAGCACCATATTTGTACAACAACAATATATATCGTACTTTCATATAAATACACTTTTCGCTTATTGGCAACTTTCAGTTAGGCATGTACTAATTTATATATATATATATATATATATATATATATATATATATATATATATATATATATATATATATATATATATATATATATATCTCTGTATTCTGGTGAAGTTAACACCTGTTGTTCTGTATGTGTGGTATATTAAGTGGAAAACAAATGATTGCCAAACATCCAGTATGTACATGTTTTGAACCCCATTTTAAAATACGAGTACTCATGACGAACTGATATTAGGGTTAGGGTTAGGGTTAGGGTTTCGGTTATGGAATGCATCATGAGTTTACGACATGAGAATTCAATAGGATTTAACAGGGAATCATATGCTAGTTCAAACCTAACTAAATATACAATACTGCCAATTATTATTAAGTATGTCACAATAAATCATGTAATATTTACTGTAACTTTTTCCTACAGTGTTTCACTGAGGCTAATATCAACGCCAAGACTACCCATATACTCAGCAGAACTCTGAAGTGTTGGTTTACTCCAGTCATTTGTTGGTAGCTTTCCTAAATTAGTGCTAAACACATTTTTGATTATCATTGTGGCACCCTTACAGTTATGTATACCACATTTCATGTTAAAGAGTCCTCACATCACATTTATTACCAAATTGTATGGATTCATCAGGATAATTCACTATTTAAATTCATGCAGCCGTGATGATCTTTTTTTTCCCCAGTTTAATCTGGTACAAATCTTCACCACTTCACTACCTCTGTGTGTTCATAAGAAATCAGCATTATTCTTACAGATTTGTCTACTTAATTAGGACCAAATACCCATGCATTGCCTTTCCCCTTACGGAAAAGAATTAGCAAATCAATGCATTCTTCATGCTATGCTATTGCTAGGAGTGAAGATTTTATTTCATGGCAGAGACAAAAGAACTGCATTATGATCGCAAATGGTAAAGTCTGCATTTTCATTTCAAATGAAGATACAACAGCAGGTACGGGTATTAGTTGATATGTGGTGTGTAGGGTGTCTCCAATTATTACAACAGATGTCGTCTCTTGCAGAAAGGCCCCCGAAAGCAAAACTGAGTGGTTCTGATTGCTCAAACTGTCCAAAATGAGTTCTGTTATTACAGTGCAAGAGACGCTGTACTCTCAGTGTATTAACTTAAATCCTCAAAACGAACACTGTATTCAGGAACTACTAATAAACGTGGTATTTACTTTTTTATTTAGAATTCTGTCATACAGGATGTTCTATGCACACAATGCACCTATACATCTGCCCTTAATGTGATTGGTTGATTTCTCATACATGATTTGTAATTAGAAACATAATGCTTTGAGAATATGGACTTTAAACTGAGAAAGTACTGGATACCCACTGTGGTCCTACATCTTGTTGACAGTGTTTTAGTTGGTTTTCCTGTTTTTTCTCTTCAAAAAGGCGTTTTATTTTTGTCATTCAGAGACGGCTCAAAACCTCGGCTCCTTCCCTGCTACATGGCCCTCTGGTTGTTTCTCTAGCAGTGGAAATGAAGACAGAGATGTTACACAACTTCCTTTTCTTCTTATCCTTTTTTGACAATGTGCCTGAGTGGCAAGAATTTTAAGCTTGAGAACAAGTTGACGCTGAAGTTCTGCTGATAATCTGAATGTAGCTGAAAGCAGTGTGGTGTAGCGCTGCATTAGAGATAATAATGTAACAAAGAGCTCTATGAGGTGCAGAGAGGAGGTGGGAAATCCAATACTGTAGCTGTGTTCATTGAATCTAATGTCTTCCAATCTTCCATTAGTAATTCATATTTTAACCCCAAATGCCCACAACTTCCTTTGGCGATCCGGTGACAACCCATTAGAGGATTCTTGTTAGATAATATTCATGTTCTCCTCTCTCCCTCTCTTTTATTTGATCCATAAGGTAAACAGACTTAAACTAACAACATCTAAAGAGCATTCCATCTAATACAGAGTCCTCAAACTTTTCTTTGAAGTGTGCTCTACCCACAGTGGCTCTAAGATTGCATTTATTGATTGTTTCTCTGGTATTTTCTCCTGTTGTATTTGTTCCATTCACTAAAGTGTTGCGGGGGGGGCAGGTTAATGGTTACACACTGGTGTACCAGATGTACTATACTCTGAAAGCTAAGGCCAGAGGGGTGCGTTAAACATCGGGATGTGATGGATGAAACAGAAAACAATGCAAAGGGAATCTAAACAAAGAACATGTTAGTTAAGATGACTGTGATAGTCAACCCTTAACAAGTTTAAGTGTTGTTTGCAACAAGCTGAGTCATCATGGTGCAAGCCCCATGCTGGGATAATTACAACATATTAAGATCATGCATTAAGCTAGTTAAGATGAATTATAAGGCTAGTCCTCACTATGGAATATTGAATAGAATAAATGTGTAATATTTGTTTACAGAAACCAGCATTCACACACGCTAACTCAGTATCCTTCTATATTTTTTATTTTTTTGCTCTTCGCAAAAACTTTCCATGAGGTCACAAAGAGAAAAGAAATTCGGTGTGTGTGTGTGTCTATATATATATATATATATATATATATATATACACACACACACACACACACACACACACACACACACACACACACACACACACACACACACACACACACACACTGTATAGAGATTCAGAGCTACAGTAAGAACAAAATACATTTTAGGAACAAGAGCAGGCCAATCTGCCTATCGGTGCTTGCCCAGTTCCGAGTAGCTGGTTAAGTCAGGTTTTAAAAGACATCAATGGTTCCATACCCATTCCATACCCTCTAATATGTGCCTGTGTAATGATGGAAATGTAATTAGTTACTTACCATATCACCTTGTCTGGTATCCTTCCCCGATATTATGAGAATGTAGTTCCACGCCAGGGGTAGTAGAAGCACCAGGGGAATCATGTACATCTCAAAATTCCAAACCACCAGGAGGAAGAGCTGGTCAAGAGAAATTAAAGAGAAGTAAACTTGTGAGAGAGGTTGAGTGTGTTCACATAGGAATGACTGGAAATCATGGAAATGGGTTATTAAAAACAGAGTAGCCAATAAAACCGGGATACCTGAGGCTCGTTAGTGTGTTGTGTTCATACTGAATCTCTAAACTGGTTGTCTGTCAGTAGGGGCTAATAAGCGAGAAGCAGACATGCAGAGTTAAGATTTGAAACCTGTTCACAGAATTAATGCTCCAAACATTGCAAATCAATTATTAAAGGGGAAAAAAAGACAGAATATGCCCCATGCAGTTTTTTCCTTTCATTTTTTTTTTTTTTTTTTAACGATGCCTGGGGTTATCGTTGGGTTATGGCACAAGGTCTGTACCAGCAGCTGCTGCAGCTTCAGTTTTAGGGAATTAATTACAATCGCAAGTCAGAATAAACGGGTCAACTTTACCATGTCTGAAAGCCTGCTATGCTCCACCATGACCTGATGGGAATATTGTGAGGATTAAGTCTTAAAGTCTCTGAGGGCCGCAGGTACTTTTCAATACACAGAAATACAAAGGCAAAACTTGAGGTTAGGTTTCTTTTGTTTCCCTGCAAGAAATCTGGCTATCGTAGGAAAACCAAAGACTGGACCAGTGGTGTGCAATAAAACACAACACTGAAGCTCACGGCAATCTAGATACATAGGCACATTCTCAGAGATCTAATCATGCTAATGATACACACGCTTCTGTTTTAAAGATTCATATCGACTTGCTGTGCAGTCTCCTACTGGAATGGATTTCCAGACTGCCCCTAATGTTTACTTGTGTCTTTGGTGTGTCTAAAGTATAACACTAACATGTGTTTATAATCAGCTCCATAACGTTTACGTTTAATGCGTAAACCTTTGGATTATTATTATTATTTTGATGTTTTCAGTACTTAAAAAGGCTATACAAGTCTACAAATTGGAGGAGACTAAATGTATTATGTACTATACAGTATTTAAATATGTATCATGCACATTAACATATGTGATGTTTTATTTTTTTTAAACATTACCCTAGAATGACCCGGGTATCCGGGTATTTTTTACGGAAGGTACCCGGTTCCAGATTCTCCAATATAGATTTTGAATCTATATAGAGAATGATTGGACGAATGAGTGAAAAGCACGTTATTGACCTTGTTGAGTAAACGTTGCCAATGCTACTGCACTGCTGTTGTATTATTTTCTGGTTTCTGGTTGTGTTTTGCCTTTACTATTATGATAAAGGTGAATGCTCACATGGTGTTCGTGGACAGTCTGAGTACATTACACCTTGGAATTAGTAAATGGCTCCCTGAGAAGCTTCGGATCTAGTTTTGCAAGGCGTGACGCCTGCCTAGAACTGGCTGTTCAGCACTCCACAATAGGGTCAACAGCACTGTATACACTTCAGTGCAACCTGATAGCATGTGTAAACTCTACACAGGGGGTCTGCAGACGGCTTTGTCCTGTTCATCGAGGCTACAAAATACAGCACTAAAAAGGTTACAACAAACAATGCTGTATTACTGTGTGCATTTGTATTATCATGTGAATTCCAATGACAGCTATTTCACAAAAAAAAATGGGTCAGGAGACCAGTATACAGTGTGTGTGTGTGTTTGAGCGTTTATATATATATATATATATATATATATATATATATATATATATATATATATATATATATATATATATATATATATATACACACACACACTTTATTTTGATCTTGTCAAGTAACAGGTGGTAAAATAATATGCAAGCAAGTAAACTTACAGTATATATAAATGGAATAAATGCTTAACTTCAATATTATCTTGTACTCCTAAAGGGTATATGCAGCTTCAAATGCTACCTTTCCAGTCCCTTGGACTATGTTTGCAATCACAGCTATGGAGGAAACATAATGAGTTTGAGCCAAGTTCCCTTTGCGAAAAAAAAGTGCTAATGATAAATTGTTGTAAAAAACTGTATGGTTTGTTATGGTGTTTTGCTCAAACGTTGTATTTTTTTTTTAGTACACAATTTGTACCACATTATCATTATCAAAACAGAATAGACCTGTTAATGTAACACACTTTGAAAAAACAACTCAGGACATTCATTTAGTTCTGACTTGTGTCGAAGCTGTTTTTTTATCTTTCTCTAACTTACAGCTGGCAATTTTTTTGCACTGGAGCAAACAAATTGTTCAACATGATTTTTCTGAAGGAGTAACACTTGTACTGTACAATGACTGATTAACTATCTGTGGCATGGCTTTTGTCCACTTTGGCAATCGTGACGCTGCCCATATTTTATAAATAGATTTGTTTTTTTAAATAAACCCGCCCCTTCCGCAGATAAACCTTGAAAGTGAAAAATCGCTGGATATCAGTAACTGTTTGAATTGAATTGCCTTCTCGTATTTGCTGCATTGATACAGATGCAATGTCACCACTCTCTTGAGTGGCTCTCCTCTGAGACACACATCACAGTGCTGTCAGGAGCCGTCCTGAACACTCCC
Source organism: Polyodon spathula (assembly GCF_017654505.1). Lineage (NCBI taxonomy): Eukaryota > Metazoa > Chordata > Actinopteri > Acipenseriformes > Polyodontidae > Polyodon > Polyodon spathula. Next base: position 6,825,779 of record NC_054534.1, read on the forward strand.
CGAGGATGCTGGCACTTGCATATTACTAAGGTGACTTCAAAGTTGATAATAATAAGCTGATAAACACGGATAATCAGGCCTTTTAATAACTTAACATACTGTATGTAGGACAAAATCCTTCTGTCTTTCGCAGACTCATTTGAAATATTCCTCATTATTTCATTGTGTTGAAGGGGGGGGGGGGTCTGGTTGAAAAATAACCCCTATGCCTTTTCCCCCCCTCTCTTTTTTAATCCCACAGAATCCTGTTAAACAACAGCGTGGTGTAAACACTGAGGATAAGGTACGATCAAGCGAGTGGTGTGATAGGTTAACAGAGGCCCATTGTCTGACATCTCTATAGAAATAACTTACTGGGCTCAAACTTAAAGTCCATAGGAGATAGTTAAATAACCCACAAAGGAAAACCAGGTGTCTTAAATAAATGTAAAAAACTTAGTAAACATAAAAAAATGGTAAAGACAAATGTTTAGACTAATGTCTGCAACAATGTTATCTTATTTAAATAATATTGTGATGTCTGTAGTCATTTTAAAAAATGCTGAACAAGTATCTATGTGTAAAATGGGAGAGCTTATTAATAATTATTGCAACTGCTGCTCAAACTCCAGTGTCTTCTTTTAATATTGCTGTTTTTGAAGGATGCTTAAAAATTCTGCCGCATATACACACCTTTTTGTTGGGTTCTATGTAACATCAGTACTGAAATATTGTACAACAGGGCCTTGCTATAAAGCAGAAGTTTTATTAATGTTGTCAATATCCTATACTACGGTTGTAGTAGGTTTTGAAATGGGTATTATATGTAAAATGTACTGACGATTTACATATGTAAAAATAATGATGTTTCACAGAAAACCTGACAACCATGTTGCTAGTGTAATGAACTTTCCCGATAGCAGGCGAAGTGCAGCAATGTGAAGACACTGTCTGCTCTGTCAATGGAGCCTGGCTTTTTTGGCTCAGCGTCTGGCGCGATGGTCTCTGAACCAGGAAAGCAGGGTCGATAAACCAGCCTTCAATTGTGTGTTCAGGGCTCTGAATCACCTTCCAAACAGTGGCATCAATATCAACACTAGACACCACCGTGTACAGTAAGTGGAGTAATTGATATGAAAGAAGTCAGTTATGCTTGTTAAATCATATAAAGGGATAGCAAATGAGGCAGGAGATGTAATACAATTCCCATTAGTTTGTCTATCATGGATTAAGACTTGTGTTATTAAAGCTGTGCTGCTTTATTAGACCATTGTACGGAATGACTGCTACTATATGTGATTCTTTTATCAGTGTGAGCAGCATTAAAGATGCAGAAAAGAGCCATCCTTATCTGACAGGAGGCCAAGTGTGGCCAAAAAATATGTTGTGCAATGGTCTGTATTTGCTTACAAATCACATTTCTGGCATGAACTACGAAATTTGAAGCAAAGACGGTACCTATTTAAAAATGCTGCTATTGCATGCTGTAGCTTGCACTTGGAACTTATTACCCATTAAACCAAACCCCGTTTTTTGTGTGTTTTCTTTGTATGTGAAAAAGGATACTTTGAAGTGAAGGTACACATGCTAAAAACATTTGTTTTAATGTAATTTCCAAAGCTGTTGTTGCAGTAAATGTTTCATGATATAGCTTTACAGCTTTCTTCTTGGGTAAAGTTTTCTTCACACTATATCAGAACATCTTTTCAGTCCAGTTAGTTTACATTCCTTACATAGAGACTCCAGCTTGTTAACACGTCTCTCTTTGAGCCCAATAGCCACGCTCCTGCTCCTTGCAACAGTATGGCGTTCCACACAAGAGGTCACATACTGCAGGTCCTACTTCTAAAATAAAACTTCTTTAAAAAGTATGACTCCAGATAACAGCTGCATAAATATTATTTGACATACAGGAATTAAACACATACGTTATTAAAACAGACATCACTTTATGAACACTTTCAAGGCTTAAGGCCCAGCAGGAAGGTCAGGTTTTTCCTTGAGAACATACTTTTTGATCAGCCTTGGGTTTCCAAGGTGGAAAGAAACTAATGCGAGCAGATTAAGCAATGTTGAGCAACGTCCTTGCCCTTTCTCTGTGTCCCTGTCTAATAAATCTTATTCAGTGTGCTTGTAGGCAAACAAAAACAGCTTCATAAAAAAAAAATAATAATAATAATAATTTTAAAAAAGACAGGTGTGTCCTGGCAGGGTTCCCATTGTTTTTATAGCCATTTTTTCATCCTTCAATAGTTGCAATCTAAGCCCCACTCTGTTTGCAATCAGTCTTTACTGTGCCATTCTAGCTTATAGTGAAACAGGTGTGGCTTTGTGCTCTCAGTACATGACACTTTGCAGAACCCGGATCACCTTTCACTAGCTTGCTGTTTGGGCAACATTACACTTCAGCCTTCTAAAGCTATTTATACCACTGCCCTTCCCCAGCAAACTCTCCAACCTTGGTTCAGCATTGCTTCATGGTGGCTGAATTCAAATGACTTTAAGCAATGCTACTCGCCCTCTGAAAAGCTCTAATTCAAGTGACTTGAAGCAATGCTAGCCTCCCCTCTGAAAAGCTCTAATTCAAGTGACTTGAAGCAATGCTACTCGCCCTTTGAAAAGCTCTAACTCAAGTGACTTGAAGCAATGCTAGCCGCCCCTCTGAAAAGCTTTAAGGTGTAAGTTGTCATGGTTTCAGTTTGTATTTTGTTGTTTTGAATGGAGGACTAAGGTTTTTCCTCAGAATTTATGATTGAGGGTTTATGGTCTGAGATGAACTGGAATCCACTCCCCTATAAGGTGGTACTATTTACTTCAGATTTGTATGTAGTGACACATTTTTTAGATTTTTTAATTATGCCTATAAAACACTACTTAACAAAAAATAATAATGTTATGTAATTGCAATCATTTTAAAATGTACAAATATAAAATCTAATCCTACAAGTAACTTTTGATTAAGAAATGTCTGATATGTTCATATATTTTTGCATGAATAAAAGCACTATGAATACACTCGTACACAAATGTACTCTGCCACATTTTCACAAATAAGAGTTCTTATAAATAATAAATATAACAAGTAAGGAACAGCCCTCTCACATTTTTAGAATTTATTCCTCAGTTTCTTTGTCTTTTTTTTCTTTTAGAATTGATTTTTTTGTTTGTTTTGTTTTGTTTTTTTGCAAACTTTGCAGGAGAGCCAAGACTAAGTAAACAAATGAGTCAAATTAGGACAGAAACTCAGCATTTGAGACTAATTCCATGTATTAGGCATATATATGAGATACACTGGGTTGACTGAAATATTTAACAGTGAGGCATGACTGTGTTCTGTGTGTAGTTATAACATCAGGGGTAGTTGTCACCTACAAAACAAAATAAACAGAAGATAGATGCAGTCCTGGTAAAATGCAAGATACATTAAGCCCTACCTCAATGCTGTCTTTACAGATATTCACAAAGGATCCTAGCATTTTAATGACAGCTTTTCCAAGCTTTAAGACGACTGCATTACTAATTGAAATTAAGCATTGTCAATGTTGTATGACTGTGCTCTAGATTTCAACTTAGTATAGCAAAATGTAGGCTACAGTAATTAAGTTGCAAATTACTTTTATAAATATTATAAATATATATATATATATATATATATATATATATATATATATATATATATATATATAATATATATAGATATATATATATATAGCATATATATATACATTTATATAAAAAAAGTTATTATCTATCTCAATCGCTAGGTGTAAATCATCATTCACTCCTCCATTTTCTTGTGAAAGACTTACCCTCGACAACGGACTTTTTTGTCTTTATTTTATTTTTCATCTCTATGAAATTTAATAGAAGTAGAGATATCAAATCCTAGGATCATATAGTATATAGGGTATATATATATATATATATATATATATATATATATATCTATATATATATAATATATACATATTAGTATTCACAACAAAGACATCCATAATACATTATCTATGAGCTAGACAGTGTATTTGCATATCGCTCTGAGCACAATATTTATTTTTAATAGGCATGTCCAGTGCAGAACTCCTGCCAGGAATGGCAGTGCACAATGCTATGCTGCAAGAGCCTGGGCTGAGATTTTCAATATTGCCACTTTTTGTGCTTTCTGTAATAGCCTTAAATAAATGATAATGATTTACAAAACGCACAGATAGATAAATTAGCAACCGTCTCCTATCTGTCTATACTGCACTACTTCCCGTATCACACAGATATGTAATGCACATTGCACTTTATAACATTATATTTGTGCACCCAAAAACAATATTCTACTGTAAACACATACAGTACATAAGGAATGTAGAAGAGTTTATATTATAACAATTCAGAAAGGGTAAATCCAGACTAGTTTATTAAATGTGACAATTTTACCACATAAAGTAAATCAATGCAATTACATGCAGACAAATATCCAAATTACAAGACAATAGAATAATGGGCTGGAGTTATCTCACACGCTCTGCAGCGCTTATTATTTTGTTCAGTATTTATTTTTTTTTATTTTTTTTTACGTGAGCAGTACAGTTTTCTGTGATTAGCACAGTTTGTTTGTGATATAAAAAACAACTCATTCCATTTCTAAAACTAGTAAGAAACAACCACTTTCAAGACTCTAAATCACATATCTAATGATTAACTTTATTGGATTCATTTTCCCTCGCCAAATGACAAGATAAAAGACTTTTTATAACAGCAGAATAGTATTATTATTTTATTTATTTATTTTTACCCACAAACTCCTCAAAAGCACCTAAATTTTACAAAGGTCAGTCTTTAGCCACCAACCCCGAGAAATCCAGAACAAAACAATAAGTTCTTCAAATTTCAAAAGTCTATCTAACATAGCCTCCTCATTTCATTCTCCAGCAAGTCAGACCGTACTTGTTAATAATGCTGTGTGACTGCTTTTATGCTTGTACATTTTAAACTGTCAGCAGATTAATTCCTTTAGATTTGGTTATTTTACATAGAGCTCGAGGCTACGGCAGATTGACAGCGAATGAAACGAGAGACCGTGGCCCACCAGCAGTGAACTCTGCTCCCATTCACAGGCACCAAAGCCTGAAATAAGTTTGTAAGGCACTGCAGCTCTAACAGCTCTGGCTATTCTCTGGGTCCAAGGGACCATATCATATACATCACAGCAAAATAAAGTGACTTCATAATAAACCCAGAGGAGAAAGCAAGAGCAGGACGAGGGAGGGCAGGAGAAAGATATGAAGATATGGCCCTGAAAGAAAGAAAGAAAAGCCTTCTTAAACATGCATGGTAATTGTTAAGGCTCAGCCATGTTGTTACAATACTGAACTGAACAATAGTGGGCTTGAGTGACTCAATAACTCAGGAATATCAACAGTCACACTGTCCGGACTGGTTTTATTACTCCCAGTTACTGAATGTGTTCATCCATTGAAAATCATGGCAAATGTCCCTGGTATCAGTTAAAAATTTGATGTATTAATTGTATTACTATTTTGTATTATTATTATTGACTTTTATAACAATTAAATTATCTTTAAACTTAAGCTGAGCATTTACAATTTTTTGAAAACTGTACCATGAAATCCTTAAACTGCATCTCTTTCCAGACCATCTGCTTCTTTATAACTCCTACATCTTTAAACAGGAATCACTTGTAACAATCAAATAGCAAATGCGAATAAAATGCATTTTTATATAACAAAAACATGCTCAATGAATACAATTACCTTTAGGCAATACAGTTGTTTAACTAGATTTTTTTATTTATTTATTTTTTCTAATAATGAGACTATTATATTCCAAAATCATACAGTATGGCAATTTTTTTATTTATTTTAAAGAAAGGAATTTTTAAATAAGGAAACTACCAAATACATGCATGTATATCCCCTTCGGGCTCTGAGTCCACAGATGTGGACATAACATTGTTAAAATGTGTTAAAAATATCAAATTACTTGTGTATAATATTGAAAAGTTTTATAAAATAATTATATTATATATTATGATATATATATATATATATATATATATATATATATATATATATATATATATATATATATATATATATATATAGATAGATAGATAGATAGATAGATAGATAGATAGATAGATAGATAGATAGACAGAGAGAGAGAGAGAGAATTTAAATTAAAAAATATATGGACAGGTGTGTATTGGGACAGTGAGGGATATCTGGTAAGTATATTTCTTTATATATTCAAGTATTAATTTACACTACAGAATATGAGAATTAATAAACAATTAGCTTCCACAGAATAAAGAACATTTTCTGCAATGTATCAGTATGTGAGTGTCAACAGCCTATTTCTGCAGTTAAGATATGCAGCCTGCCCTTTATTGTGTCCATTCTGTGTTATCCTCTAGGGTCTTGTGCGGGTCTATAGCTTTATGGATTAATTTCTACAATCAACTTGACTTAATCATATTCCAAAATGAGAGCCTAAAGTCAAATAAAATGGTATATCACATATCTATCTATCTTTTAATTGTACAAAACAAATACAAAAAAAAAAATCTGGACTTACAAATGCTTTGTATTTTTTGTTTGCATTAAAAATGTTAAACAGCTGTGCCATTCCCTTACTATTCTCATTAATGAGAGACAGTCGGCATTTATTTTTGCTACTCCTAGGTAACACTGAGTTTTGCTTATTCCACATACTGGATACTAAAAATGTCCCTTATAGCAAACAATAATTTTAGCATTCAAACTAAATCTCACTGACAAATATTTGAATTGCCCAACATTTATGTCTGCTCTGATCAATATTTATAGTATGCACAAGCCATACATGATAAAATAATGTAATAAATCAGATTATTTTAAAGAGAAAAACAGAATTACAGTTGTTCATTTATAATATCCATGTATTAAGCTGTGCTACATGACTAATCCAAAAACTGATTTTATATATATATATATATATATATATATATATATATATATATATATATATATATATATATATATATGTTCCTGACTAATAGAAATGATTCAAGAAAAGTATCTAAATTAAATAAAGATAGCTGCCTCGTTCTTCTCACTAAATGCTTAATATAATACTGCACATCAGGTTTGGAAATGATTAAAACGCGCAGAAAACATTTTAAAATCATTGGAAAAAACAAAAACCTGTTTAAAAACTCAATTCATGTACAGGTCTAAATTGTGAAGTAAGTGAAGATTAAGAAAAATTCTCAGTTAAATATTAATAACAGATATATTTTTTGTCAACTCATTATTGTTTGCATGTGGTACAGCACACTGCTCTTAGAGAACTTTACACTGTTTTAAAAATGTTATGTGAAACTCTGATTAAACTGCTGTGTATTAAATGGACTGTCATGCAGATTAAATTGTATACTGCACCTTCTAAACCAGACGCTTTTACAGAAGAGCCTATGTAAAATGAGAGTGTGTGCACTCTCTTAAATTTCAAATGCCACACCACTGGGCTGTCTTACTAACATTCCATGATACAACAGCGCTACCTTCTGGCCACTTAGAGAATTACAGGCACAATGTAAAGATATGGCCAAAAGTTTTGCATTTCACCAAAAATTTTAGGATTAAAAAAAAATAAAAATGATATGAACATAATTTAGATCTTGTATAACATCATGTAATCAAATAAACTACAAAATGATTTTGCAGAGGTCTAGCAGAAGCCATAATACTTGTGCAGTATTTCATATTAGATTTCAAAGTCAGTTTTTCGTTAAGTATATGGAAAACAACAAAGCGGTGTGTAATTCAATATGTTAACGGTAACATTATTCAGCAGGTTTCATTTACAAAGCATAATTAGTTTATTTTATAGGATGATGCAAAACTTTTGGCTATAGCTGCAAATATTGCCTCAGTGCAGAGGCATGTAATGTGTTAGTATGAGAACAGGGCGAGGCCACATGGCAGCGAGCAGATAGGAGTAATGGAGAGCCTGCCACTGCTGCTGCAGAAGGTAATGCCTAATGTATGTCACTTATCAGCTCCTTCTATATTCTGAGTATTGTTGAAACTTGTTTTTTATTGAAAGCCATTTACTGTAAGTTTAAGCAAAATGCATTTAAATGTAAGCAAGTTGTGCACATATTTTAAAAATAATAACTGTTATCAAAGTGAGGGAAATGCGTTTGAAGTTCCTGCCATTCTATATTTTGATAGGAATAAACAGCGTCTCGATCTGATTTTGTACTTGGGACACACCAACCCTGATGGTGAACTTGTATCTGTTATGTAAAGTGCACATTTACAATAGTTTAATGAAAACTTTCAGCTTTGCTCTTGTGTGTTTATTATGTCACCAGAACCCCTTCTGTGATATTATAGCCTTATTATGTACAGCTGGTTATTATTATTATTATTATTATTATTATTATTATTATTATTATTATTATTATTATTACACCTATGTGTAGAACATTTGCTGTTTTGTCTTACGACAGGGGAAAAAAAGGACAGTTGCCTCCAGACAGTTATTACAGCAGATTCTCCCCGCTGTACGAGGAAAGGTAAGGTCTGGAATTGGAATTGAACACTTCACAAAAAAACCAAACCAAGCTGGCCCGTGTTCCTGTTTAAAGTTGAAAGGTAGGCAAGGTCATGGTTCTTGTAGATGGGCTTCAAGAGGACATATGTTGGGAAGGTCAACACTGCAGGGTCATCTCCCAGACTTTGGGGAGTGAAAAAAACAGCCTTCAGATCATTCTTGAATTTTATTGATACAGTCAAGAAGCCTGTCGTTTCAGTGTGTGACAGACTTAAAATGCACACACAAAGGTTCTATTTATTGAAGCATAAAGCAGATGATTTGTGCTGCAGTTGCACCCCAAGTATCTCTCTCTTGCCTAACGTATACCACTGATAAGAGGCTTACTTTGGAAACATAAAGGCCTCGTATCCCTTCCGTGGGCTATAAACAAACCCCTTTTTTTCTCTCTTCCTGCTCTACACAATGTGAAGTCTATTTGTACCCATTCATGACTAAATTACAGGTAAAGTTACAACAAATTTGTTTTCTAAAAAAAAAAAAAAGAAAAAAAAACAGTGAGGCCTACGCTGGCGGGAGTAATAACAGCCTTGTCTTTCATTCACATCTCAAGCTGGCAGAATGTTGCTCAGAAACAAACACCACTTCCTGCCACAATGGGCCTGTTCTTTGTGCACTGAATGGGAGCAGGTCTCAATTTGCAGGTGTTCAGGTATAAAGGTAAAGAGAGTATTTGACCCTGGTGTTTTTCTTGCTGTGGTAGGTAACTTCAGTCCGCTTCTTTATATCGCTGTTATCAGAGGAACGGCCACAGTTACTCTTTTTGAATTGGCAGTGCAAGCTGAAGAGAGTTAATTATTTATATAGATGTTATCTCGGGCTCTCTAATGGCCAAAACTCATCCTTTGGAAAGATAATGATGGTAGGAATATAATTGAAACTACATGGCATTATTTGACAACAAGCACAGTGGAATGGATATAGCAGCAATGGTCTTATATATAGTATATATATGAACACTTCTCACAGGAATTTCCCACTTGTTATACGCAATGGATAGTCTTTAAAATTTACAAAGTGCATTTGTAAAACTCAACCCATTTGGAAATATACATTGTTTGCCAAATGTTCCAAATATATACAGTACAGAGGCACTTGAAATATTCAGACAGTTTGGGTTACAACTGTAATTTGTTTTTGTCATCTCAATGGAGAAATTACAGAAGTGGCACCAAGGTCGGAAATCAAATGGACATTATTATCCAGTCCTTCAAAGATATATATTGTGTTATTTTGTATTTATGTATTATGATTTTTTTTATTGTTATGTGTAAAAATGTTATTGTTTTGACAGCATAGCCGTGTGTTTTGTTTTTGTATTTATGCTAAAGCGTGGATGGGAAGCCCATCCACATTAATAATTGAAAAACACCAGTGCAGAATGTGGCCATCTCCCAAATTAATTAGGTGATTAATTCGTTGCTAATGGTCACCTGCATAAAAGCCTGCAGCTCTCTGCACTTGGGAGATGACCACCCTCTGCGTGGCTTTTAAAAAAAATTATTAATATGGATGGGCTTCACATCCACGCTGCAACATCAATACAAAAACAAAACATATAATTTATAATACATAAATACAAAATAATACAGGGGCGGGGGCTGTTCAAAACATAAATAAATAAACAAATACATGTACAGGGCTTCTCGCCCTATATATATATATATATATATATATATATATATATATATATATATATATATATATATATATATATATATATATATATATATATATATATGTAGTCGTAAAAAGTTTACATACCCCAATGGAAATGTATAATTTCCAGAAATTTCTCAAAGACAAAGAATTGTTTCAAAGTGCTAGAATTTCAGTATGATAATGCAGATCCTGATTCTAGAAAAGTCTAGAAAATGCTGGTGAACATTCTTTGAGTATAAAAGGGTTAGGCATAGAATGATTACTGTTATTACCAATAAGTCAATATGGGAAAAAGTAAAGAGTTATGTGAAGGCAGAAAGTGATTTATTGCCATAAAGCTGGAGAAGGATACAACAAGATTTCCAAGCATTTGAGTATCCCAATTTCAACTATTGTTTCTATTATCAAGAAGTACAAAACTCATAGTCTGTCACAATGCTCCCTCAGTTTGGAAGAAAGTTCTTTCACCAAGAACAAGTAGAAAAATTGTTAGGAAGGGTAATAACAATCCGAGATTGACTGCCAAAGATATTCAAAGTGAATTGGTGCAAGTGGGACTGGGGTTTCCATTTCAGCCATAGGTCTCAATGGTCGCAGGCCAAGGAAAAAGCCACTCTTAGGAAAACGTCACAAGGACAATCGCTTAAAGTTAGCAAAATGGTATCTGAATGATGGATATGAGTTCTGGTCAAAGGTTTTGTGGAGTGATGAAACACAAATCAAGCTATTTGGTCACGCTGATAGTCGTTACATTTGGAGAAAGTCTGGTGAGGCGTACAAAGAAAAGAACACCATACCTACTGTCAAGCATGGAGGTAGCAATATACTTCTATGGGGCTGTTTTTCCTCTAATGACACAGGACATTTAGTTCCTATACGTGGTATAATGGATTCCATAGCATGCCAAAATATATTGGCCAATCATCTGAAACCCTCCACTATAAAAATTGGTTTAAAGCACAACTGGACATTCCAACACAACAACTATCCAAAGCACACATCAAAATCTACTTCAGAATGGTTAAAGAAGAATAAAGTCAAGGTTCTGGAATGGCCTCATCAAAGTCCTGATCTACAGTAAATCTGATTGAGAATCTTTGGTATGTTGAAAAAGGCTGTACACAAGAGAAGTCCTCGGAATTTGAATGAACTGGAACATTCTACAACAAGATCTACTCAGAGTGACTGCAAACATCATAAAAAAGCTAAGAGGGCAATAAAAAAAATGTTTAAATGTCATTTGAAGCAACTTGCTCTTTAAATGTATATTTATTAAATTAATTACATTTAATTAAATGTATTTTTTGGGACTCTTGGCATTTTTGTCTGGCATTTTCATTAACTTTTGCGACATATTAAAAACGGAATTGAAATGTTAAGTGATCAGTACTGTTTCCCTCTCTCATGTAGCACAGGGACGCACAGCCCATTGGACAGCGTGCCACTGTAGAGAAATGAAACGTGTAAAATACCAAATGTTAATGCTAAATGCTGTAGCACTTAAAACAACTGAAAAGGCTAGAGCCAGTCTAATAGACAGGTTCTGCTGCAAATTATGCACAATCACATTAGGGATTATACATTGGTCTTGTAACATAATTCACTGATTTATAAGCTATAGAGTGTCCTTTTGATGATGGCTCAGTTGTCCAATTATGTATTTCTGCTTATTACAGAGGAGGGATGACAGCGGCAGAGAAAGGGACTTTTCAAATGCTGCACAGATGTCAACAAGAGAGAAAAAAAGATCATTTGCCCATGTGTTGATAATTCATCCCCATTCAGGATCAGCACTTACCAGAATGACAAATTTTTTTTGAGTTCCAAATCACGTCTTTAATTTCTAATTAACATAAGGATATAAAAGTGCTACAATACAGCGAATAAGTGCAAGAAAGTTGTCTTTTTGTGTGTGTCCCCTTTTCACTCAGTAGCGGTTTGGATTGTGGAACAGAGAGAATAAACTTTTCTTTCATTGATCGAGATTAACCAGTTGGTACAGCATGTGATCATGGTGGAAGTGCTCACAAGCGTGTTGCTGCAGTATCTGAGCATCCCCTTATTGAATTTTGCAATGATATTGAAAGGTAATAACACTTTTTTACCCTACTTATTGGGAGCCTATGTACCAAAGACAATGAATTCTGTAAATTCTGTTTGTAAAATACCAGGCTAAATCAAATCTGGGAATGCTTTTAACTATTTGTCTTCCGATAGTAATATTTCAGTGCATTTTTTAAAATCTCAATTACAGCAGACACCCATTATCCAAACTCATTTTGTTCTGATGATCAGGTGTTTGGGATAGTCTCGGTTGTGTTCAATAAACTGTAAGCTGACCTGAAATTGGTTTAGATAAACCATGGTTTCAGATAATCAGGTTTTAGATAAACAGGTGACAGCTGCATTAACTCAAAACCCAATGAAAAATGACACTAAGCTTTTTTTTTTCATAAAGTTTAGATTTGCTATATTTTTAAAGCACGGACTCAAAATGTAATCTAACCTATAATGGACAATTTACCGGTCTTCAGGTAAGACTCGGGAGAAGTCATTAAGATGCTGCAGAATATGTTTCCTTTTCATCTTACCAGAAAGGCAGCTAGGCTCCTCTGTGGAGATTCCCACTCCAGACAGCTGTTAATGTAGAGGCCGGCATTTATAAGCACCATGATACAGCGTTTTACACGATTAAAGTTCCTCAGCAGCAGCTGTACAGGGATAAAACATCACAAAGTTACATGTGTTAGTCTCTGTAACATCTGTTTTTAACTTGGGGCACTGGACACTGGTGCCTGTCCCCATATTAGAGCAGGAAATGGCTTTACAGACTCTAAGAGCTGGTTTACCAGGAAACTGGCATTTGGTATGAACCTGTAACATAGCTTTCCTTCAAGGGAAACATGGAATACATTTCTGCAGCTAAATAACACACACTTACATTTAGTCTGATGTTTTGATCTGTAAACGGTTAAACTATAGTAACTTTAGGCTTTAAAAAAGATCGTATTATGTACAGAAATTCCTGTCCCGAAACATTTAATCCTATGATGCACTGCACCATACTACATTTTACATTACTGGTGGATGTTAGGTTAGAATAGCAATGGGAATTTACATTACTGGTAGATATTAGGTTCGCATCACTGACTAAACGGTGCGATACAAACACATCTGCTGGCTTGGTTGGACTAATGTCCGAGGAGCAGGTAAATCCTGTTTACAGTAGGTACGTAAAACTCCTCAATAAAACTCCAAGTCTATGCGCTTGTTGCTCGGTCCCATAGATTTAGCTTTATTCTTGAATAATTCAACATGTTAGGCCTGGCCAATACCAGGCAGGGAGACCTCCAGAGAAGATCAGGAGCTGCTTGATTAAAGTGCTCCTGTAAGGTCTGGCCAGGCAATGCAGTAGAGAGCTATGTTCTTGTGCCAAAACCCCTACATTGTATATGTGTGTGTTACTTATAGATTTTTTGTAGCTGAAGTGATGATTGAAAGATAAAAAAAAGAAACATTGGTACTGCATAACCTCCAAAGAAACTATATATATATATATATATATATATATATATATATATATATATATATATATATATATATATATATATATATATATATAAAAATGGGTAACTCACAGTCGTTCGTTGCCCCTTTAAAATCAGACCCAGCACACAAGGAATGGAGTATTAAAGCGTTTAATAATACAAAATAAAAATAAACCAAAACAAACAGCTAGCTAAACTTGAGCAAATAACTAAAACATAGGAACAGGAACCTAAACAAAAACACAGAGTTTTTCCCAATTTTCAAAAAGGGTTTACACTATCCTTCTTTTAACTACAGCTGTACACACACACGTTCATGTTTATGTGTTTCAGTGGATGATTACTGTCATTGCTGTACTTACATATACATATATATATATATATATACATACACACACACACACACACACACACACACACACACACACACACAGCATCTGGTAACATTCACAACAGCTTCACTCAGCACACTTCATTATTGAGACAATTTATTCATTTCAAGTGAAATCGTTTACAAGGCGCATTAAAATAAAAAAAAAAAAAGACAAAAGGTCTTAAGATTTTCGTAAGTCGGACAGCTTTTTTTGACTTTCGAAAAGGCCTGTTTTGGAACACACAGAATACAGCAGCTACAGGGTCTAAGAGCATAAAGGCATCACACAACGCCCTGGCAATATGTCAGCTCTGCACAAACAGTGGGCAGTGTGTGACTCCTCTCGTTCAGACCTCCCCCTCAATCCAGCCTTCAGTCAGAAGACCACATTCAGTACTGTGACAATGGACTGGATTACAATGATCTCATTCAGCACCAATAGGATGGAGCACCTTCACAAGAGGGCATGTTAGTGACAGTCTGGCATTTCTATTCACCATATAAATAAATACAAAAATAACATCTTTAACAGTGTGTTCCCCCCTGACATGTCACTTAGTTTCAGTAGCTTCTGAGATATATACATATAGAAATCTAGATATTATTACCTGTTTGGACACCCTGGGTTCCTCCTCAATATACTTCTGCTCTATAGGTGTTAACGTCCTTATGCCAGCTTTAACCTAAAAGCACAAATACATATACTCGTGTGTCACAACACCTGATACCCCTTAGTGATTTCTATAACTTAAACTGTTACATGTCACCCCATGACTGCCAATGTGTACCCCCCATGTATTGGAATGTCCAGAAGATACAGTGTAAAATATGGCTTCAAAACTAATCCTGCTGTGTTAAAGACATATGCAACTGGGTATGTGCCCAGGAGGCAGCAACAGTAAGACGAGGGACCTGGATTCAATCCAACCTTTTGGCAAGTATGCTGTAGAGATATAAGGATGGTTAAGGTGTCTCTGTGATCTGCAGTGTCTCAGTGTGACGCATTGGTAGTTTATGAACCCTTTCTCAGCTGGGTTTGAGAGGGTGTATTAGTTGGTTGCCAGTTTTCGGAGCAATGTTTAACCTAAGACAATGAGGTTACTTTTAGTCTCTAAAGTTTAGTGAAAAGGATCCTTGGTCACTGTTTAAATTAAAGCACAGTGGGCCAAATGCAGAAGTAGTCCAATGCATGAACCTCACGAATGACCTTTGTGTAGACGTAGCTCCCTGTTTTATATTCACATCAGACGCTGGGGAATGGGAAACTATATGATTCACAACTCCATTTTAACAAATTAACCACTTTATTAAAAGCTGTATTTAAAAAAGATGCTGTTGCTCAGTAACTGCAGGGACCCCCATTTTTCGCAGGCAGGAAAAAAAAGTTGTTTAGGTTTGGTAATCTGATTGATTAGTTACCATCACCATCTGCCATAAGGTTTGATTTAATCCAGACCCTCGGATCTGGAAGTATGATTTGGAGAGGGTTATTATTATTACCAGGTGCGACGGGCACTTATAAATAAATAAACAAATAAATAAGTCAAATAACCAAACACAAGAACATTCTACAGGCAGCCCAAGTGCAGTGAACTAGGAAGAGCATATCTCTCTCTCTCTCTCAATATTAAAAAGGCATGCAGAACAGCAGGAATAACAAAAACTTCCCTACAAATCACAAAGTCTTTCAAGAAAGTCTTTAGCAATATGAAAAAGAAAAGAAAAAGGGGAAAAATACAAAGTTCAGACTTACAGCGTTAAAAATCACATCTATTTCAAGAGAGATGACCCCCTTTGTTGGCCCTGTCAGCTGCTTGTTTTTCAAGACGTAGGCTCTCTGTTCACCATTTTGAATCTGCGGGAAAAGGACATGACAGCCGTCTGTCTCGCAGTCTCAACTGAATACACTCCCTCTGTGAACTTTGACCCCCAGCTGCTGAAACTGACAGAGAACCCAAAACAACTGTGGCAACTCTGACAAGTACCTGTTCATTACCACGAGCAAGCCTGTCAAAGCAGAATTAACTATCTTGGGATTCCACATTGACGAGACTTGGTACATTAAGTTTTTTTTTTTCTTCTTTTGTGTTATTATTACAAACCTTGGTTGAGAAATGACAGACGGAAAGCAGTGTTTTGTTGTTTTTTTTTTTTTATCAAAAGGGAAGAGAAAAATAATAAGTTGCACTGAACTTACAAACAACAACGGGATGGCAACCTTGCCCAGGAAGTCAGCAGTGCGATCTCTGTCTTCATCATACACTGTCACTTCAAGGACAGAGTGGATGTCTTTGACGTTGCTGGAGATTTTATACACACAGACACACAAAAAGAAATGTTTATTAATGAGCCAAAAATATAACAATGATAATGCATGTCTATTACATGAATACAATATTAAGACATTACTATTATGACTGTTAGTCAATGTCTTTTTTTTTTACATATAGTCCAAATATCCCAAAAATGATAAACTAATTTTTGCAAAAATGTTTCTTACATGTGGTATTATTTGTTATTACTTTACTGCATATATAGATAGATAGATAGATAGATAGATAGAGATAGATAGATAGATAGATAGATAGATAGATAGATAGATAGATAGATAGATAGATAGATATTGTTTTAATAAATACAAGAGAAAATTAGACTGAAGTATAGTTTTTAATTTCTATTACAGATGGGATGATATCATCTAATTGTAAAACACATAAACAAATATGTTTTAAGATGCTGTTTTCATCAAAGTCATCCGTTCTTAACACTGGTAAACATTGTATGATCCTCTTTGGAACTAATTTACTAAATAGGTATTCTGTAAATTCAAAATTTTCATTCTTGGCATAAATTATATATTTAAATACAGTACATCCTTGTTTCGTTTGTACTGTTAAATGCTATTACCAGTGTATTATTGTACTTCTAGTGTCACCTGATACATTGTCCACAGTAAATAACTAAATATTTGGATATTTTACAACCTATTAATCATTAACTAGTATGCAGCTGAATAATTCTAAACTAACTTGTCCTCAATTACACACATCTGTTTATATTCTTCCAGTTTGGTTTAAAAACATTGCATATGTTTGTGGATGCCCAGTGGACGCTTACTTAAATCAGTCAGTCAATCTTGTTTAACTGGAAGCGCTGAAATTCGCTTGAAGTAATTAAACATGTTTTTTAAACATAGAGGGAAATGGAACGTTGGGGGGCAGGTTAATAACTCCACAGAACCACTTTAGAACCGGTCTATGTATTTTAAACTGTATCAAGGCAAATAGGGTTGCATGAATTGGATTTTGCATTAGTGCAGCACTTACAAAGTGAACACCTTGTTCCACTCAGGGTTAAGATTCTTATAGACAGTGTGCGTCTGAAGCCTGTCATTGCCTAACTCCACTACGCAGAATGGGTCGCTTTTGCCTACAAGGGAAAAAAACAGAAAGAAAGATAAAAGGAGATACATTAACTTTATCACCCAGTACTCTTATCACCCGTCTGTTAATCCAGTGACCACGCACGGAGGGGAGCAGGACAGCATGTCCTGATAAACATGCTGGAAAGCACTCCAAGGTGGATGAAGACCACCTTCTGCAACCTTGAAAAGATGTAGGTTAAGCCAGTCTTGTTTTTTTTATAGCATCACTGCCCAGCATTATATATGTATAGACAGACAGAAAGAAGATAATCATGTTCACAGAAGTTACAACCCCTACAGCATTATTGAACCTAAATGCCATCAGCACTTGATTGATTCAGGATGCACATGCAGCTCTGTGGATCCGTAAAACACGCAGCTGGAATTAAAAATTGAAGAAAAACTGTGAGGTATACCTCAGTGTTCAAGTAAATATAGGTTATATAGCAACTCATCTACTCGGGGCATTGGATAAGCATTAAATTTCGATTTCTCATTAATTCGTCTGAAATCAATGCAAAATCGAGTTGACCCGTCTGGCTTATCGACTAACACGACCGGACTGTTCCAGTCACTTTGGGACTCTTCTATTACTCCCAGTCTCAGCATTTCGTCAATTTCCGCTTTTATTACCTGTCTTTTACGCTCAGGTATACGGTACGGCCACTGGCGAACTAGCGCCCCCGGCTCAATATCAATGTGATGAGGGGCTACTCGAGTCTGCCCCGGGACTGAAGAGAACACGTCAGGAAACTCCGCCACCAGACCATGAGCCTGACATTTCTGCGTTGGTGTCAGATTCTCAGCAATCTGTACCGATCCTTTTCTTGCCAACACAGAATGATCAGGTCCCAGGTCCGTGACGTCATCTGCATGCGCCACTACCAACGCCTCTGGTTGTAACCAAGGCTTTAAGAGATTGATATGGTAAATGTGTTTCTCTGTCCGTCGCTCCGGCTTGCAGATTTCATAGTCCACCTTCCCAACCTGGCGTGTAACCTCAAAGGGTCCTTGCCACTTAGCCAAGAGTTTCGACTCAGAACTGGGTAATAATAGAAGTACCTTATCCCCCGGCTGAAATGTGCGCAACCGGGCTCCTCGGTTATATTGTGTCTCCTGTCTGTGCTGCGCCTGCTGCAAATTGTCATGCGCCCATTTCCGCACAGACTCAAGACGTTTGCGCAGGTCCAACACATACCGGACGGTATTGGTCGAATTGTCCTGCTGCTCCTCCCACATCTCTCTGACCAGATCGAGCACGCCCCGGGGTCTCTGCCCATACAACAGCTTGAATGGTGAAAACCCAGTAGAAGCCTGGGTAACCTTCCTGATCGCAAAGAGAAGGGGAGGAATCAGCTGGTCCCAGTAACGCACATGTTCTTAAGGGTCTTATTAAAGCGTTCCACCAAACCGTCGGTCTGAGGATGAAACACTGAGGTCCTAATGGTCTTAATTCCCAAAAGCTTACATGTTCCGCAGATTAGCCGGGACATAAAATTGGTGCCTTGATCGGTTAGTATCTCCTTGGGAATCCCCACCCGGGAGAAAACCTTCACAAGCTCGTTGGCAACAGACTTAGCGGACATAGATCGGAGGGGAATTGCCTCTGGATAACGCGTAGCATAATCCAGAATGACAAGTAGGTGGGTGTATCCTGCCGCACTCCTTTCTAGTGGCCCAACTATGTCCATCCCAATACGCTCAAACGGAGCTTCCACTAGGGGCAAAGGCACCAGTAGGGCTCGTGGAACAGCTCTAGGGCTGGCCTTCTGACATTCCCCACAACGCTCACAAAACCGCTTCACATCGCCATCCAGCCCCAGCCAGAAGAACTGTGACACAAGCCTTGCTTTAGTTTTATCCCTTCCCAAATGACCAGACAGGGGAATAGCGTGAGCCAGCTGCAACAAATCCTCCTTAAAGGGCTGAGGAATGAACAACTGATGACGCACTTCACCAGTCTGGGGTAATTTATCAACACGGTACAGTAGGTCTCGATCAATTTCAAAGTGGGGGTACGTGGCGGCGCGTCTGGGCTCGACCACCCGACCATTAACCACCGCTGCTTGGTCAAAGAGCCTGCCCAGCACATCGTCACGCCCTTGCTCGAGTCGGAAGTCACGGGAGCGAGCTAAGAAATCAGCTCCCATGGCTTCCAACTTGGGGTCAGGTCGGTCCCGAGCAGAGGCAGCTGAGCCAGACCCCTGCGCTGGCTCCGCGACCTTCCCCCCAGACTCTTCACCAACCGCCCCCACTCCCTCCATTGCCAGCTCTCATTCTTAGCGATCAGGCGCTCCCGTTTAGTTTTATGGGGTTTAAATCTGTGGCAAAACCACTCTGGATCGCGAAAGGGAAAAATCTCTCCAATTACTTCCTCTTTCTTAGCCAATAACGAAGACGGGGCTGTCAGAGCAGCCAACCAATCTTTAAACTGCTCACAGTCCCGTCCCAGAACTACTGGTACCGGCAATCGAGGACATAATCCTACCCGCACCTGCGTCACCTGCTGGCCAATAGTCATACACACATTGATCTTGGGATAAGAGCGGACATCCCCATGAATACATTTAATATGCACCCATCCCAATATGCGTTTATGCCCCGGTGAGATTAGGCTCTCCTGTACCAGAGACTGACTACACCCTGAGTCCAGGAGAGCCTGGGTTTTTGTACCATCCACTGTCACAGGAATAACAAAACCCGGGTGCTGAAGTGACTGAGGTAATTGAACACGCCTACCTGGTCGGCTGAAGTCACACTCCATCACGGGGCAGTCCCGGGAGAGGTGGCCCACCTCCCTGCACGTCCAACACCTCGGTGGGCTGGTTTCTCTCCCCGAAGTTTTGGAAAGAGGGGGAAACACTGGAGCCATAAAAGGGGCTCACCAATAAGGCGTCCGCGCAAGACCCCGGTCCGACAGTGCAGCAGACCGTGGGTATCCCCACCCTGCCCCAGTACCCGGGCCGGGAGCTCCCGCCGACACCCCCCGACCAAATCCTGGACTACCCCTTCCCCCCAGTCCCTTCGCCCTTTCCGGGGCCAGTTGAGGGGACAATCCCGTAGCCGCACTCCTCCCAGGTAGTTTCGCAGGCGTTGGTTCCGCTGCCTGGTACCACTCGGCAAGTTCCTCCCGGTCCAGCGTGTCTGGTGCCTGCCGCTGGACTCACAGCTGAGGTTCCGGGGCTAGACACTCCAGGAAGCGCTCCACCACAATCATCTCCACCACCCTGGCTTTGGTGTTCAGCTCCGGGTTCAACCAACCCAGGGTGTAATCCTTCAGACGGTGGGCGATGGCTCGTGGGTGCTCCCCTACCGCAAACTGCTCCTCTCGGAATTTCTTCCGATACCCCTCTGGTGTAGCCCCCATGCGATTAAGGATGACGGTTTTCAGCGTGGGGTAATCCATCATCCGATCTGGGGACAGCATTCTCGCTGCTGCTTGCGCCTCCCCTGTGAGCTGAAGCAGGTAACTAGCCCACTGGGCTGGATCCCACCTGGCCGAGGTCGCCATGGCCTCAAACACCTCTAAATAGGTGTCGGGTCGATCCTCGGCCGTCATTTTTGTGGGGCGTTGTAACTGGGGGTCTGGAGCTGCGGGTCTAGCCGCCCCCTGTACTGCCGCGGTGAGCGTCTGTCGCAGGAGGTCCATCATCGCAGCAAACTGTGTAGCATCCATCGTTAGTCTGCTCCTTCTGTAGCTGCACTGCTTGGGGCAGTGCCAGTGAATCCCACTTCTCACACCACGTGTGGAAGGGGTGTGGGTAATTCACTGACTAGGAGACAGACAGGTGTAATCGAAAACACCACCCAGGTGCCCAGTTTTATTTGCGAACAGTTCTTGCTTTTTCCCGCAGAGGGCACTGTTGACCGTGGGCTGCCTATCAACGATGATAGACAGCACCACAGAAATACCACAGCTGGTAACATCACATGACCGCCTTTATTTTACTTTCGTTTTATGTTTTTGTTAATAAATCCTGTGCGCCTGTGCTGGCGTTTCAACACCACCTCAGTCTCTCTGTATGCTTGAACAGCGGCTACCCACACGTGTGACCCGAGGAAGACCCTGTCACAAGCAATAACATACTTTTAAAATGACCCAACCTGGAATCATAATGCTGAAGTCAAATACCTGCGTGAATTCCACACACAGTAGCAATATAACCCTCTTTCATTACACATATACAGTGCGATTCATTCACAATGCACCACAGGAATACCAATAGACCTTAATGGCAGACAGGAGCATAACTGTACAGAGTTCATGCACAAGTCTTGGGCAAAGCAGAGGAGTTACATGAAACGTTATCCAGACAAGCCAAAGCCAAGCAAGTCTAGGCTATTTATTCACACTGTGCAGGTATATGTTCCTGGTCACTGTCTATTTGAAACTGTGGAACAAATCAAGAAATGTATTTTTTCCTATGGTGCATTTATTTATGAATCACCCTGTAGTGTACTGTATATAAAATGCTGGAAATCCATGAAAGGCTGTGGAATAAATGATCCATCGAAAGCACATACCCACAGCATGGCTGCAGGGCTTCCGAGTAGCTTTCTGCACCAGTGCTTGTTACCCTACAGAGAGAAAGCGGCAAGATTCTGCTTTTTGATCCTTCCATCCAATTCTGCTTACCTATGCTGGGATAACATTGACACATTCACACACATTCTCCATCTATTTATATACCATATTGAAGCCACTTGTTTGTAATGTCAGACAATCAGTGCTTGCAATTCAATTTATGTACTGTATACTGTATTTTTCTCTTACACAATATTAGAGAGTAAGTAGCGGGTTTCCGAAAAATATAGCATTGCACATCCCCAGGTGTTGCTACAACTGTTTAAATAATGTACCTGTAATTTTCCTATTCATTGTGAACATCTTGACAACTTATAACTTTTAAGAGTGTTTCAAAGCTGTTTTCAAAATGCACTGCTAGTGTGAGGATTATTGCCCACATTGTAAAGCAAGTAACTCAGAAATAACGATCCATGATGTGGTGCGGAAATGAAAAGCCAGAGCAGCTGTTATCTTTTTTTGTTTTTTTCCTGCAGCGAGTTAGAGGACAGATCTCAAATCCCAGTGCACTAGAGCGGCCATTTTGAAAAGAGCTTTGAAACAGACTTTAAACTTAAGTGTAAAAAGTTGTGAGGGTGTTAACAATCAAGAGAAATTACTGGCACATTATTTAAACAGCTGTAGCAACACATGAGGACGTACGATGCTATATTTTTCAGAACCCCGCTACTTACTCTAAGTTCGGGTAGAAAAGTGTCCCACTCATTTCACAAATTCACATGGTTTTCTTCAGTCTGTCAAACAGTACAACAAACATAACGGGTTATTGTGCTGCATTTTACTAAAAACTCTAACATGAAAAACAAGAGATATTACCATACAAGAAACAAACTGTTGTATCTGTTTATTATCCCATGATGTGTCCTTCATCATTAGTTATCGCTGATTCTGCACTTGTGGGTTTTAGCAGTACAATATCGGCACTCTAGTATGAATTTCATGTGAACGAGACGAAGTTAAAGAGTTAAGATCTTATTTCCCCCGACTTAATATTTCTTTAGTGGATATTTATCATGTATTTGAGAAAGACATGCCTGTGGTACTCCAGATAAATGCCTCAATTAATTGTGCTGGGAAAGAGACCTCTTGGAGCTGAACTGGAGCTGTGAGCTCTTTATTAGAAGCACTGTTCTGTAGCCCATAACCTTGTTCCCTGACACTTCTAGTTTCCAATTTAAACAAGTCTCCATGCTGCCTGCTCTAAAGGGCTTTGTCTCCCTGTCATTGTTAAGAGAGCCGAAGCAACCGAGAAGTGTGAAATCAGAGATCATGAGCTGAGCGGTTCCCCTGGGAACACCGGACCGACCATGCAGAAGGTCAAAGTCACGGGCTGGACCATCTGAGAGTGTCGGATCGCTGGTCTGTGACACAGCAGGGGAGGCCTGCCATTGAACACATCTTAATTAAAACTCGCAGACAGCCAAACAGACCGCTTGCAAGGGGGAGCCATCAAAGCAGTGCCCAGGTTTAGCATTCTTAATGATTCTCTGAAGTTGAGGGGACCACTGCTGGGAATGATAAGTACTTCACTTTTTTTTTTTTGTTACTATTGGTTTAAGAATAGAAAAATAACATTTCAAATAGTTGCAATACATTTTAAGAATGCAAAAGGCATGCTGAATAGTTTCAGTGTGTGTGAGTCTAAAAACAACAATGCAGTCCAGTCCTAAACATTAACTATTGGCACTCCTTTACTATTGGACCACATGTCAGTCTGTTCACACCAGTGTCGAAATGCTCTTTTTTCTACAAGAAGTCAAATGGGTTTCCTAGTATAATAAGAAATAATTACCTGAAATTGATTTAAAAAGTCCAATGTTTTGTGTAAAAGTATTTAAAACTTAACATTTTCATCAATTGATTTCAACAGTAGTGCTGGATGTATCAGTTAATTAAGTAATTGTTTTGTTCCTGGCTAAAGTCACAATTGAAATCTTAATTAAGGGCACAAAATGACTACAACAAGATCACAGCAATTATCACTGGGCACAGTTTTAGATAGACTCAGAAAGAGTTTGGAGGGGCACTGGGACTGACAATGTGAGACTGGCTTGTGGCTTGCTTGAGGGGAGCTCAAAGGAACAAAAAGGAATATGATGTTTATAATAATACATCTATCTTTGCCTTAATTATGTTGTCAACATGGAATAAAGTGAAAAGTGATTCAAAGAGGCACAGGAAAACAGAAAATACTACTTGACATAATAGGTGCATCTAATGGGAACACTAAATGATGAATTGAAAATGCAATATTTGGGGTAAATAACTGAAACCTGAGCACTAAAGTATACTTAAGTATAAAGTTCTACAAGAAGTGCTTAGGACCAGAGTTATTAACGTCTTCAGCTAATGTTACCAAACAAATTAGAAAGCGAGAACGAGGTTTGTTGTAGCTTGTCTACCTTCTTTTCTGTGTGAGTGTAAAATCCTATGAGGGTACAGCTTGTTAATAAAAAAAATCAATGCATTCTAATGTCCCAACGTCATACATAAGTATGTGTGGGAGTTATAAATTGAAGCTCTAAATATAACAACGAATCCCTTTTTATCTCTATTAACCTCAACAATTTGACCTGCAACGTCCAACATTGGGCTTTTGAGAGTGAGAAATAAAAAAAAAAGAAAAAGAATGGAAAAGTGCCCACTACAATCAACAGTTTATTAGGGACTTCAATGAAGGGAACCACTGTGGCAGCATTCAGTCAGACAAAGCTCCTCATTTCCCTACAAAGTGAAAGGACTGAGGGTTTCGGTAAACAGACAATTGTGCTTTTTTTTTTTTTCAACCAGTTCATTCAAAGACATTCTGAATTGCCCATTTATTCACAGAGAGTTAATACAATGCATTTGAATTGAATGTGTGGCAACAAGAGAAAAACACATTACAATTCTAAAAAAAAAAAACATTCCTATCCTATGATAAAAATGTATAAAAATTAATTATTTGAATTAGAGCCTTTTGTTTACTGGTGCTTCAGAAGAAATAGCACACCAGCAAACAACAAAATAGCAATCACATTTCACCCAAATCCTTCAGTTTTGTGGTTTGTTTACTCTGGCTATTGAATTACGCATACATATGGTACCTGTTTGAGTGTGAACAATGCATTCTCTACTGTTAGAACATTTACAATGATTTATTGTGTCAGGAGTGACTCAAAGTAATAATTCAGAATTGACTATATAATTATGAACCTCTGACACTACAGTATAAATCTGAATGAAATGACAGCATTGTATTTTTATTTCTTCAATTGCTGTATATGTTTCATATCATCTGGCTTCTATTCATTCTTGCCGATGTCTGAGTTTGTCATGAGAAGTGCTGCTTCCCTTTTTGACCATAACCCAGAATCCTTAGCTCCTCTGCTCAGTCTACCTTGTTTCTGCTTCTGTTAATCAGAACGTCGAACACAACCAAGACCTCCCCTCTCACCCCACAACATCTCTGCTTGAGGCCCCATCTTCAGAGGCCACAAACACCAGGGTACCTGCAGACATTTCAAAGCCAAACAAAGAGGAAAGAAGAACAGAATTCCATAGACAATATTAAAGCACATTAAACAAATAAAAAGATACAACACCCACCCACCAAAATCTGCAGCAGGCAAGAACAGATTTCAAACTGGAAATGCAATCTGCAGCACATCAAGCCCTTTCCAGCCTTTCCATTGTGATACTGTCCCGCAGACCAGGCCGGCCTGATTATACAGTCCCGTAAGCTGTCTGGCTGATGACCTTCTAATGTATTACAGGGCTGTTCCAATATTATAGATTAAATAGCCTTATTATTGACTAGTGGTGAATTAAAAAATATATTTAACCCACCTTAACCCTTTACGCACCCGGCATTTGGCCTGCTTACTATACTATTCAAGAAAACTGGAAATAAATAACAATACAAGAAAGCTTAAAAGCCAAAGAACAGAAGTTTATTATTTTTTACAAAACACGCCCAACTGATTTCTTGTCTGAAACGGTATTAAACATATTAAACGGTACTGTATATATTAAATTGTATGTATTAAACACAAAGATCTGCCTGTGGAATAGGAAACTGTACACATTAAACAGTGAGTATGTCCTAAATGAATTAGATTTAACTAGAGGAATTCCCCATTAAACCTCATGTTGTTTGGTAGGGACATGCCTCCTCGATATGTTGTAAACAGAACTCATAACATGGTCCGTTATAAGTGGAGTGCACCAATAATAATAATAATAATA
Organism: Polyodon spathula; assembly: GCF_017654505.1. Taxonomy (NCBI): domain Eukaryota; kingdom Metazoa; phylum Chordata; class Actinopteri; order Acipenseriformes; family Polyodontidae; genus Polyodon; species Polyodon spathula. The sequence goes on from NC_054534.1 coordinate 6,852,190, forward strand.
ATAATAATAATAATAAATGGACAAATAAAAACGGTTTTAACAACATGCGGCAAGGTTGAAAATGTGACTAATGTAAAAAGTGTAATATGGGTTATAAACTAAACAGGTGAATTAAGAAATCAAAGACAACCCTTCTGATTGGGTGAGAAGGTAGGTACTCTCCATGGTCACCCAATAATTGACATCTACGAGCCAAGGCCATAATTATATGCCAGATATTGGTTATGTGTCAATTATGTCAATTTCCAAACTGGACGAAGACGAAATATGTTTTTAGATCAAAACCAATCTGGAGCAGAATGCAGATGGCATGGCAATGGTCCTTTCAAAGCTTGTTAAATGTTTGTTTTGCTCACCTGTGACGTCAGCTGCCATTAACCCTTCTGCCCTGACCACCTTCACCTGGACTATGCCCACGTCCTTCATGTTGTGAAAGGATCTCAGAAACCTCTGGAGCAGATAAAAAAGAAATCTGTCAGCATGACTATACCTGCGGTAAGATAACCACTTTCTCTGCAGTATTCAGAGTCATATTATTGCCTTGTGCATCAAACATCATGGTGGTCTCTTAAATACAGTATAAACTTCTAATATGTGTACCACAGATACACAGTGACTAGAGTGCTGTAATTATTCCACGAAATAAGCACAGCACTCTGTGAAGAACTATTCTGTTTATATAACAAGTACAACGTATGGTAAAGAAAGCATGTTTAAACCTCAATTAAACAGCTAAATTCAGAGAAACTATTAGATGAAACTTAGCAATGCAGTAGGATTTGAAACTGTGCAGTTCTGCAATCCTATATACTGCTGTTGGATTTGAATCAATGCAATGGAGATTTCAAAACAAGATAAGGATATACAGTAGTGTTGATTGAGAAAACATTATGCCTCAACACTTGCTATCTATTTTGGATTAATTGGTAATATCAGCCACTAAGCAAATATATATATATATATATATATATATATATATATATATATATATATATATATATATATATATATATATATATATATATATATATTATGCATATTAGTGTTGCAAAACAGAATGTACTTTTCATTAGTTAATGTACAGAACTGACTGACATGGATGGGGATATGCAGCCATGACCAAAGGTGTTTCATCACCTAGAATTTTAGGATTGAGACATAATTATAAAAAAAAAAAACCAGAAAACTATATAAACATAATTTTGATCTTTTATTTACCATCATGTAATCAAAGCAACTACAAAATGATATCTCAAAAGTCTACCAGAACCATAACAGTAATACAGTATTTCACGTTAGATTTTGAAATGTCAATTTTGTTTGTTCATTATATGGAAAACTACAAAGCGGTATGTAATTCAGTATATCTATAGGGTGATATAAAACTTTTGGCCATAGCTGTACAGTAACCACAAACATATTATCATAAAATAAGTTTTGTACTGTCAGCCTCTTCAGATGTTTTGTGATGTTAGTCTTTCAGGCAGTGTTTTTGTTTCTGAACAATTCAACCTTGTACATTTATTCTGAAGTTTCAGATCACACCACTAATAGCTCTTAACAATTTTGTGACAATTTTGAAGGTCCTTTTCCCAAAACTGCTATCATTCCTGTGCTCATGGTTAGTCATAGCATAGTCACATAATAGAGGTATTTCAAGCCTGTAAGAATGACACTGAGGTGCAATAATAAATAGAGAAAAATAGTTCTTTGTACACTTAGACAAAACAATAGCATGACTCAGGCAGGTGACTGAGACATTGTGCTAAAAGAATCATTAAAAAAATAGCTTTTGATACATTTCACAAAATATTGTACAATTTAAACGTGTACAAACCAAGGTTATTGTTTCGATTTGAAGCTTTTTTTTTTATATTGTACCTCACTACAATAATAGAAATGCAGGTTTCTTCTGCCTTTTCACTCATGACCAACATGACCCACATAGTCTGCAAATCTACATTCAATAAACCTTCTTCACACTTACCACTACCTATCATATACTGGATATTCTCAAGAGAAAACAGCGTTGATTTAGTTTTTATAGTCATCTTCATATTTGCTTTTTTAATTTTTTTTATTTTCATATGTAGTATTCAATTAGTACGGTTTACAATGAACTACATTATTGTTATTAAATAATGTGAAAATCTTAGCAAGGTCTTACACTGGTGGTTAAACAGGTAGTATTTTAATTGAATTTCCTGTTCAAAAGTTTAACCCTTTACAGACTGTGCGTGGAAAGCCTGTAAACACAAACTGTGTTGATGTTGTTGCTTGAACTCTTCAAATGTTGCTGTGTGTTTTACTGCAATGGGGTCAGGTATGGCCCTGTTGTGCATGACAACACAGGAAATTAATTCAGTAAAGAAAACCAATATCTCCCATGGGCCCCGTTGCGTATGAAGTTGAAAAGCAGTTTAAAATAATGAGTTTATTTCTCCTATATAAATCCAAATTCTTGTTGTTAATGATGTGGCTTGCACAACTAGTGAAATCACTGTAAAGATTAGGGGGCTGACATGGCAGTTTAAAGCCTGGGTCTGAAAGTCCAACTCTTCCGAAGAAGTAAAAGCAACATAGTTTTTAAAGCTGGGGTGCCCAACCCCGGTCCTGACGGGCTGATGTCCTCCTGGCTTTTGTTCCAACTGTCTACTAAATTACTTAATTGGACCAATCAAGCACTTTAGAAGCTTTTAAGTGACAGGTGGAACAAAAGCCAGGAGGACATCAGCCCTCCAGGACCAGGGTTGGGCACCCCTGGTTTAAAACTATACTTACTGGGAGTTTAGTTGAAGCTATAATTCCAAAAAGAGACTACTTTTCCTGACAGGCTGTAGTGGGAATATGCCAATCAGAAGAGGAGCGCACCATGATGGTAACAAGGTTGGGTTTGATGCTGAAACTAGCCCTGCCTTTGCATTAGTAAATTATTTTCCTGTCACTTATTCCGAGTGGCAGGGGTCATGGATGAGAACAAACTGCTGGAGGAAGAGAAAGTGCTTCTCAAACAGGGAGAGCTAGTGTGGCTCTTGCTCATTGTGGAAGGGAAATGCATAGTACAGTCTGAGCTGTTACACTCCCCCAGGAATGTATGGCATAATGGTAATGGTTTGCAACTTCTGTTCTCTTTTTAGCCCCAGCCCCCCTCGGTCAGTCCTCACAGTGCATCAGAGTTTTTTTTTTTTTAAACAAATTTACAGAGTTTATTTTAGCTTGCTTGTAAGGTTTGCTGTAAGTCTGTATTAACATATCACTTAATGGATCTGCACTCTGAAAAGCTTATCGTATTAAGTCCCCAGGAACAGACTGGGATGAGTCACTGTGATGTGAAAACTGCTCAAAAAGCAGACACACAACTAAGAGATACTTCTGTAGGGTTACCTCTTACAATAAGAGCTGTAGACACATGACTAAGACATGCCTATGTAGGGTTACCTCTTACAGTACCTGGTTGTGTTCTGCAAGAACAGCTTGCTCAAACTTTGTGCTCCACTGTTTTTTGTTTTTTTTAAATGGTAACCAAGGCTGCCAGAACTAACTGAAACACAAACGTATGTCAGCAAGGAACATAAAGCACAATATCCCAGTCACAGCTGTAAAATAATGTATCATGAAAAAGGAGATCACCAAGACAAATATCCAAAAAAAAAAAAAAAAATCTGGAGAATAGCATATATTTCTTTTGGTATTCCTAAATCCGTATCAAGTTTCACAATTAGATAAGCGTGTCTATAGATACTTTCAAGTGTAACGTAAGTATATGTTTGCAGACTGAGGGACAGACACCTCTTTAGTGCTGAAAAAAATCAGTTGGGTAGGTGTTTCTCTAGACAGGTAAAAAACTTAGTTGTACTCCTGTATTAACACAGGCATTATGAAAATAAATGTCAATTAGAAGAAGTAGAATTTAGTCATGATTTTTCATTGTCTTTTTTAGGGGCCCCTGTAGCATAAATAAAAAAAAAAAATCTCCTTTCACTTTTCAGGACACCATGTAGCCCAAGTGGTCACTTGAGTGTTTGAAGGGGCTGCTATGGCTCCTGTGCTTGGATTTAACATCCTGCTCTAGATACCTAACAAATCAGTCATTCCCAATGCAAACTCAAACACAGCATCTGACCTGCACTTCCACATACCCGGCTGGATAGATGCTGGTATTATCAGTATCATTTCATCATTAGTATCATGTCATATTTTATTTTTAATGGCCTTGTGCATCTACTTGTTTCCCTAATATTTCCTGTGGCAGGCTGGCGAGTGGATAGAGGCCCAGAGACAGACTGCAGTTCAAAAAAATATACTTTTATAATAAACACAAAAATAAAAGGGCCAAAACAAAGGGACTGAAACACAAATAAAGCAAGACCAAAAGCAAAACTTACAAAATAAAGATTTCTAGGCTGGGCAATGCCTTCACTGGATGTAGAATTCACAAAACCAACAAACCAAAACCCACCAACCTGCTTCCTCAGCTCCCTCCTCCTAATGCGAAGCAGAGGCCTCCTTTTACGTCAGGTGGCTGGGTGCTGATTGATCATTAATTAAGCTAATCATCTAATCAACCCCAGCCACCTGAACACAATGAACCCAGGCAGGTAGGGGAATTTAACCCCATCCCTGCCAATTTCTAAAGGGCAGAGCTGTGCTCTGCCACAGTTCCACATAAAGTTGAGTGCTTAACCTAATTATAAATTACATATCAGAAATCAACCAATCACAGTGCAGAATTTGCCATGATTCCAATAGCTCTTATCCTGTGTAGAGATGTCATCCCATGCATAAAACACCACACCCAATTCCAATATTCAAACATCTAAACAAACAAAACACACATATACCTGGTACCTTTAATAAATAATTCCACACATTACAGAAATAGAAAAGCAAGAAAGCAAATCACTACGACCTGAACAAGGTCAAAGACATTTAATCCTTTAATGTTACCAGTGCAAGTTTCTCCGGCTGAACTTCTAGACAATGATTCATCTGACCTAAATTATTACTTTTTCGAACCAATAAAAGAAAAAGGAAACAAATAAATTGGTTAATTTCAAATATATCAATTGCAACTTGTATTGAGAACCCATCAATGAAGGGAGTGTACAGACACTAGTATGCTGATAATGACAAACTTCAGTTTTTTACATCACCCAAACAGTGATCTTACAGCAAAGTTTTATTTTGCAGGTTGTACAATGACTGTCGCAGGTCTGCGGTTGGAATGTCAGTTTGCAGGTCTGACCTGCGAAATGCAGGTCCCTTGGGTGGTCTGTAAAATCAGCCCTTGTACGGAAAAGAGCTTTCTATTTCTTTGACTCATCACTCTTTTGGATTTGCTGTAAACAATAAAATAAAAGAAAGCAAGCTAGATGATGGAGCTTTAGAGCCCCGAAAATACGACTCCCTCAATTTATTTTTTCTTTTCTGGCAACAACCCTCTTAGATACTCAGTGGAGTAATTATCATTTGAATTTTCAAGTCAGGGCTTGGCTGCAGACTTAATTTATAATACACTCTTGACAGCCGAGGCCTGTTACAAGTGATATTATTGTAGACAAAAAAAAACAAAAAAAAAACTTTAATACATAATTTATCAGTAGATACACCGGCTTGTTATTTATGATTATTGGGGATGGTCTCAAAAACCAGGATGATTTCTGAAGCTCTGCAAATTTCCATAGCCAAGGAATTTCTGATTTGCTGTGAATCCCTTTCAGACCTCTCAATAGACCGGGGGTGGGGGGGAAGGAGATTGAAATGCTCTGGAGATGAGTCCTCTTTATTTTTTTAATGAAAGGCTGTATAATATTTTTTTTTCGCTGTTCGACTGCGGCAGCTGTCAGGGAAAGAGGCTCAGCTCAGCTCTATTATGGGAGAAGCAATACCCCCATCCTATGGCACAGAGATGCACAGAGGGGCCAGAGCTGATTGACAGCTTGTCACCATGACGTCTTATTCCATCTCTGTTATGGAGAAAATGAATGTCACACCAGCAGCCTTATGACTCGTTGTCATCTTGGAACCACTCACCTTTTATCAGAGCTCTAAATAACATTTCAAGCCCATCGTCTCATAGTGGACAATCCGGTCAGGGGACATTAAATCGGATGACTGTGAAATGTCATAATGAAAATGGAATGCTAACAGCCTTTTTTCTTCAACAAGCTCTTCTGGTTTTTTTAGGCAAGTGACAAGGAGAGCAGGGACTGGGTGCCACCACTCCTGCAGAGGTCACCCGGCCAGCCGCCCATTAACGTCCATTAAACAAAACCCACGTCTCGCTTTTAGAGCTCACTTTTTGCCTTTTCTTCTGTGATTGAAATGATAATGAACATCTAATTTTAAAAAAAGATTTGAAAAAACGCCCTGTCATAAATGGTTCAAGTGCCATGTACTGCATACGGGGGTGCCCAAAACTATGGACACCCGTCCTATCATTTACCATGCAAAAATTCTCCAGTTCACATTGAGATTATTACCATTATGAAAATTACTGTTGACTAGTGGGTAAAAAAATCTGAAATGCTGCAGTGAAGCAGTGAAGCAGACTGTCAGTTTGCAGCCAGGTTAGTGTCTTTGTAGCTAGTTTTATACTTCTAAATAGTTTAATACAAGAAATGAAAGAAAAAAAGATTATTGTTATACCCAGCTTGAGAATGTGTTTTGCACAACAGTTCTTAGTGCAATATTGAAACATACAAGTGAATTTAATGCAAAAACGAGAATTTGAGCATTTTGAGCTTTTTTTTTTTAATCTTGTACCCCAGGGTGTTTATTTCAAGATATGTAACATTAAAGATTTAGCAAATGTTTGGGTAAAATGCTGCAGTGGTGCCATACACTTTGGTTTCATTTAAACACTGACAAGTCAAAATAGTGCCATTGTTTAAATCATTAGAGTAAGGCATTTTGCTTACTGAGGCTTGGGTTAAATCATACCAAGCTTATCGAGCTCTGCGGTGTATTCAAAATATATAAAATAACTGACCAGGTATTATTTTAAGTGTTTAAACAATGGTGGTATTTAGATCTGCAAATGACAAAGACATTTCGAGACATTGAAGAAGACTTCTTGTTCATACGCGTGTCGTTGATTTGTAGTTTATTTCAGTATTTCTCTATTCAGCACTTCCGAGAGTTTAATAGTTATGGGTGACAGATCGGCAGATGTTTAGACCAATGGAATAGAAGCCATTGTATTGTTTAAATGTTTATTCTGCTCTAAAGATAATAAAGACAACAGCAATGATATTCAAGAGCATTTCATTCCGGTAACTAACATTTTCATCTCCCTTCCTTTGATTGCATAGCCCGGAACTCCAAAAGCAAGAGGTGAATGAAAATCTGGCATTCAAAAAACTAGTGCGCTCCACAGTATAATGCATGTGCAGCTAATAATGTAAAAAACTCATTTACTAATTCTAAACATGTACTCCAAAGTCAGCAAATTGTTATATAGTGCTTATTTAGGAAAAACAGCCAACAAAACATGTATATCTCCAAGGTTTCAGTTATTTCTGACCATCCACAATTCAAAGACTGCATTTCCACACTGTAATTAATAGACTATGAAAATAGATGTGTAAACACAGGCACAATCAGGTAATATAATGGCACTTACTGCACTTTACAAATTATGAGTTAAAAAACACACCTTGGGGTATACAGAACAATATATTTTAAAGTTTTATTTTTTATTTTTTATAAAACAGTAGTTTATAATTTATGCTTGCTGTATGTGCATTGATGTATGTGTGTGTCTACAGTTTGCAAGCATGTATGTATGCATGTACAGTTCTGTATGTGAGTATGTACAGTATGTATGTATGCATGTACAGTTCTGGATGTATGTGCATTATGTATGTATGCATGTACAGTTCTGGATGTGAGTACGTGCATTATGTATGTATGCATGTACAGTTCTGGATGTGAGTATGTACAGTATGTATGTATGCATGTACAGTTCTGGATGTGAGTATGTACAGTATGTATGTATGCATGTACAGTTCTGGATGTGAGTATGTACAGTATGTATGTATGCATGTAAGATGCAAGATGTTAATTGTTTTCTAAATGTAACATTACTGTTACCCTGCATGGGCACACTGCAGCACATTGCAGCATACTGCAAGATCAGGGCATATTCCCACTAAAACCATTAACATAAATTATAATTCTTGGTACACCTCAGTGCTCCAATCACAACATATTTATTTTTTATTTTGTAACATGAATGTATTATTACTGTAAACGGAAACGTGCCACACCGTGCAGTAAAGTAAGTCACTGTAGAAATCTCTTAAACCCAGCTGCTATTTCTCAAGCAAAACTCTATTATTACAAGAGCTGAGTGAATACTGCAGTTCCAACTGGATGTTTAATTACATTTTGCAGGGCTGGTGATGGGAAAACGGCACGTGTACACAAATGGTTGTGAAAAATACATTATTATTATTATTATTATTATTATTATTATTATTATTATTATTATTATTATTATTATTATTATTATTATCTGCTCCATCTTGCCTCTATTAAACTGATAACGCTACTCGTGTATGGGTTGTACAGGCGTCTGCAGGCAGCTGATTTAGTTAAGATACCAGGAATAAATTTGCTGAAGCACACATCCTGCTAATCTGTTTGAGGAGCATTGTACAGCATTAGCACCAGCACTTCATGTTATCTGCAATGGCTGATAAGGTACATCTTTATTAAATTCACTTATTGAAAGGATGTCAGTCAGGGAACAGAAATATACTAAAAGCGAGAGAAAAAAATTAAGTTTATATTTTATTTTTTTCTAGTCAGACTCTCAGCCTCTGGAAGATGTCGAGAAAAATAAATGTCAGTATCTTGGATGGAGTTTTGTATGGTGAAATAGCTTTCTTTTCATTTTATTTTTTTTAATGCCAGTATTCCCAGTCTGTCAGTTTGTTCCTGGTGTAAGAGCTCCCCTCTCTGAATCTGACAGAAAACTGCATGGTAGGGAAAGGGTACTGCTATACTGCAAGCAAATAAGGATCTGGCTCGGTTATGTAGGTCATGAGTCCGATGCTTGGCCTGTGGAGTATTTTACACTGTTTCTAGATGCAAGATCAAACAGATTTCCCAGCATGACTTTTAACTTAAATTAAGACTGAATTCACTCACAAAGACACACACAAGACCTCAAAATATGCCGCTGATGTTGAGAACTGCAAATGAGCCACACCATGTATATGCATTCGGTCCTAAATCCACGAGGCTGACAGTCAAAACAGAAATGCACACATTATTTTCTGATGCTCTGGGTATATATATATATATATATATATATATATATATATATATATATATATATATATATATATATATATATGATGCAGCATCTGCACACCCTTTGAGAGCCTGCGTTGCTTTACATATTTGTCACCAGAGAAGAAAAGAAACTAGTTCAAAGTTTAGCCAGGAAATTATAATACCAGCCACAATACTTATGCAGTACTTATATAAGTATTACACTATCAAATATCTGTGCTGCTATGGATCTGCATCCCCAGTGAGGGACAATACTGTAAGTAATTTATAAGCTGTGTCATATTGAAGTAGTCAGTTATTACTGCTGGGTAGTATTCTGCTCTGCTTTATTTGACTACATATATACTGTACTTGTGAGTAGCTAGGCAAAGCCGTAGCATTACTTTTTGAAAAGTTATATTTATACATGAGGGGGAACAGTCATATTGAATTATCAGCGGGTTACTGCGCAATAGACAGCTGCCCTCCTTGTGGACAGCAAATGGCGAGGGGGCTAAGAGAGCCAAATATCGACCTACAGTAGGACTACTGTCTTTTCACAAGCCAGTCGAAATTCATTCGGCTCAAGTTCCAGTTCAAAAGAACTTGTCAACCACTCTCGTCTCCCATTCAGCATCCTAAACTCCCCGGCGCAGACAGAGAATTCAGAAACACAGGCTCTGAACTGACTTTAAAAAGAGGTCACGTCAGCATCCTCAGCCTGTCTGTCAGACAAGCCAGCCCCGTCACCAGCAGACCACAGCCGACATCTCTGTTCACTTGGGTGGGCTCTGCTTTCTCAGCGATGCATGAATACAGATTCACAGAGCTGCTGTGGGCTTGTGTGTGCATCTCTTTGAAAATCTGTTTATGATGAAAACATGTAACAAATATGATGGAATTAAATCCCTGCAGTGTGTGCTTGCTGCATGCAGGCTATAACCACTAGGGGGCATAGATGAGACTAGCCTAGAGTCCATGTACATGTGCAGTCAGTAGAAACCTGTGATACAAAGAGCATGATGCAATGTATTCATATTCAGTTATATCACCACTGTTTGTGTTATTGTGTGCATTTTAAAATGTTGTCAAAGGGAAAGATTGCAACCTGATTACTGCGCAGGAGGTAATAGGCTGAAGTCACTGCCTTAGCTTGAGTTACTCCTTCACCACAAGTAGCTAGCTGAGTGTGAACAACACTTGACTTGGGAACGCAGCTGGTGTGGTTTAACAAGAACCGGAAACTAAAACATTTCACTGAAGTTACAACACTAGAAATAAACAACTTGAGGGAATGTCTGACTTCTCAATGGTCAGAAAATAAAACTAGTAAAACCTGGAATAGCTCAAACTGATATGCAATAGGAGTTTTACTGTATTCCCATCTCCAAGTCCAGTACTATAAAAAAACGAGAGATGAATTCTGCGAATAAATGCTACGTACGTATCTGCTGACGATCTCCTGCCGCTCCCTGGAGTCTTCAAGGATGTTGACGGACAGGTCAGAGATGCTGATCGTGGCCGAGGCTGTCAGAGTGACCAGCAGCACCAAGAGCCCTTCCCCTTCCTCCAAGCACAGCTCCAGTTTGTGTGTGTGCTCTTTACTCAGGGCCGACAGGTCGATCTGGCACCTGCAAACACACACAAACGCAGACACTACATTTACAAGGATTGCACCAAGACAAACACATTCAACAACATCGTTATCTCAGTGGCAGCGTTTAGATCCGACACAGTTCATAGCAACTGCACTGAATCTATGAGGTTTTATTTTATAGCCGACAATAAATAATGCTCTTACAATTTGTATTTACTACTGTATGTGTAACACTAAGAAAAAAAAAAAGGCTGCGAAATTCAGCATAGAGAAATTGAGTTTGACAAAAATTACCCAGTCGCTTTAACACTCCTCACTTATAATGTGACAAGCTTGCGTTCTGTCACTTTCGCTCAGCTAAATACCTTACAATCTCCTTTAATGAAAATGTCAATTGATTTTGAAGAGGAAGATAATGCATTGACCGCAGGGCCAGCGAGCCCAGATAAAGGTGGCAGACTCAAATAAAAGGGCCATTAAAAGACAGGAAATAGCCAATCACTAGAACAAATGTGGCCTTGTACACCCAGTGGTGTTGGATCAAGAGCAGAGCCATTATTGCCTGGTGAAATCCGTTGAAATTAAACTTGCACGCTGGGTACTGAAGCTGACAGGTTGTAAGCTGCAGTTAGCCAGCCCACTACTGATGCTTATGGCATAATGGTTTATTGTTTTATTCCTGCTTAGTTTGCATCAATAATATGATCATAATATGATGGCTTAGGAAACGACATAGACAGCAGAGAGCCGCAAAGACAAAGTGTATTTACAAAGAACTGCAACTTAGATTCTTAGAAAGAGCACCTGTTCGAAACCTGCGTCCCAGATCATGAGCCAAATAAGCATGCTCTCAGTACACTGGCAAAATGAAATAATAGTAAGTAATTGTACTGAAGTGTAGGGTTTGGACTAGCATTGTTTGCAGTAGGGTTTGGGCTAGCGTTGTGTGCAGTAGGGTTAGGGTTAACATTCTGTGCATTAGGGTTAGGGTTAGGGTTCTGTGTAGTAGGGTTAGGGTTCTGTGCAGGTTAGGGTTTCTGAATTAGGGTTTGGGTTCTGTGCAGGTTAGGGTTTCTGAATTAGGGTTTGGGAGCAAGGTACGTTAATAACAAATTTGACCCTGTATTCAAAGCTCTCTCATGTCCTCACAGAAGTTCTGTAAAGGGAGCTCTAGTGTTCTTGCAGCCGTGCAATGTCTTAAAGCTGTTCTGGAATAGAACTTTGACGCAGTGTTTTCATAAACACAGATAACCCTGAACTGGAGATGCAGGGAGCTGCCCTGCTCCACAACAGCATTCTTAAAGTAGGTTCTGAAAAGACAATTTTTACACTACCCCTTTAAAGGAACGCTGGGTTCAAATACACCAACACATTCCAGCTGATTTACAATCCCATGTAGCCTTCTATTATTCAACATCATATGTTCTGATTTGTAGGATAATTGTTTGTGGATCTGCACACAACCTGTTTGACTTTTAATATACCCTGTGTGCTGATGAGAATGAAGGACCCTGCCAATACACATAAACTCACATAACGTCAAAAACAAATGTCTTTTCTTCAGACAAAGGCAGCAGGGCCCCAGGTGTAAATCTTTCTGCAATGGAGTGTGAAAAACCTAGAGTGGAGGAAGATTACGTGACACAAGATCCCATTTGTCTTCAGAGCACATAGAGACAAGTACTATAGGTGTATGGCAGCACTCAGTCTTGACAATTCATTGCCAGTGTCAAGCTGCCGGTTCAAACAGATTACAGCTCTGCATAAAAGTGCAACAATTACGACAATTTATCAGTCCCTTCTCACAGAGGTGGCACGGTGAGCAACTGTCTGCAAGAGTGCAGAGGATAGCTGAGTTAATAGATTCTTCATTTAAAACATTTTACATTTGAAATAAAATGTATTCTTTGTTTTTTTTTCCATTTTTTAATATTTATCTGAAGGTATAGAAATTTACAATACAGGGCAAGAGAAAAAAAGGTGTTATTTATTTATTCATTCAGTCATTTATTTACTTGGAGCCACCCATGGCCAAGTAAATACATAAATACATAAATAAAGCCAACTATACAGGCAACAATGTCTTGCTTCCATATGCCACTGGGCCCAAAATGAAATCAGACACCATTGGGCAGTAACGATGTACATGTACACCAGCTACAGTATTAAACAAATAATAATAATAATAATAATAATAATAATAATAATAATAATAATAATAATAATTTTTATTATTAGGTTTGATAAAAAGAAAAATGTATATTTCACTGAATATGGCCATATTGATAGAAAAATGTAAATTAATAAAATAACGGAGAGCTGCAGTGCCCTTGTCGTGGTGAAACCTGGCCCCCTCTGGCTAAGCAGAGAGTAACCTGATGCAGAGCTCCACAACTTCCAGCCATTGGTGTCTTTGAAGTTACTGTTCAGCACAAACTGATCCACCACACAAATTAAAACTGATGCAGAATCCAGGGTCCAGACAGACACTGACAAACTATAACATCAGGTTTATGTACCAACGCATATCTTAAAGGTGCAGTACATCAAATCACTTTACTTGCCATTTAAAACTTCATTTGAATTGTTATGCCTTTACTGTGTATTGTTTTTTTGTTATTCCTGAAGGGTACAATACAATATATACGGTCCGAACAAAGGACATGGGTCTATAAGATGGAAATGTTACCTCCAAGTTACAGCCAAAAAATGTACTATTAACTATGGATGTTGTTTCACCTTTAAGGACTCTGAGGCTACCTTGGCTGAAATTAACTTGTCTATTGCCACACTCTTCTTTTTTTTCCATGTGAATTGAATCCTATGCAGGCTGCTTGTGCAAAGTTGTCAGTTTTAAGGTAATTTTTTGTTGTTGTTTGGCATTATGAGATGTGATAAAGATGACAATATTGTTTAAAGATGGTCTTATAAAATGTCAATGCGCGTTCTCTTAGCAGAGATGTTTAACCGTGATGAACAGCACACACCTTCCCATAAAGTCGTCTCTTTTGGCAGCGTCCTTATCCCACACGGTGATATCAATCACACCCCCTCGCTCTTCATAGAGATGGAAATCAAACTGCTCCCTCCATTGTGGGTTCAGTGTCTTAGACATCACCTGCAAACAGATAAATACATTGAAAACACGCTTATATTTACATGACAGAAGACAAGACATTGTTTTATAAAAAATCTCATTTAAAAGGATGACTTTTAGAAACTTTTTACTGAAAAAAAAGCATCTCAATTATTTTAAGGCTGCTCTCTTATATATTTCATATCCAGCAAATGTCAATCATTACACACTGTGAACTGGTCTTAAGGAACTAGGTATCTACTCTTTGGTGTTAAACTTGTAGTTAATCAAATACCTTGAACAAGTTAAAAGCATTTTGAGTAGAAGAATTTGGGAAATTGTAATTATAAAGACATATGAAGCACATTGTTGTACTTTTAAATTTGTAGACGTTTCCGAACTGCACTGGTCAGTGATGATATTAATAGCACTATCTTTCACAAACGCTCAGTAATGTATTGTAAACCTGAGGGATGCACTTGCACGAAGCCTGTGGGAGTGGTTTACCTTGCTCTTGTATTTCTGGTGTCCCAGTCTGAACTTGACGTAAGGATCGCTCAGCCCGTTGTTGTCCATGGGCTTGAGATCCCGGCCTTCGATCAGACTGAGGCTTACAATGCCTCTCCACAGCTGAGCTTTTCTGTGCAGGTCCACAAGTCGCAGGCTCTGGCTTTGCTGCTTCAATACACAAACCATTATTAAAAAACATTAAAAACAAGAAAAAACACCCAACCGGTACATCTACGAGTGTAGTCTGGTCTGAAGAGATTAATTGCAAAGGAGAATAAGGAGGGTCACATTTTCATCAGCCCCAAGTGATAATTCACATCCCCACTGGAATGGGGAATAAGTACCCAATACACCTTCAGGGAGAGTGTTGTCATTGCGTTTAACACATTGAATACAGAGACTATAAAGAAGCATCTTAAATGAAAGAGCTTTTATACTTAATGACTTACCTTTTTAGTAAAAATGTTCATGTCTAATATGGGAGATTTTGGAGACACTAAATGTGTGCATGAAGCAGAATGCTTTACTCAGTAAATTAAGTATTTCAGAGTAGAGTGACCTATGCAGAAATCAGAAGCTGCTTGACATAAAGAAACATTTTTCAACGGTTTAATATAATAAAAGCATACAGTATCACCTGGCGCTGGATCTCTTTAGTAAACACTAAAGCACTGTTATATTATATATATATATATATATATATATATATATATATATATATATATATATATATATATATATATATATATATATATATATATATATAGATAGATAGATATAGATAGATAGATAGATAGATAGATCTGATGGCCATTTGTAACCATTACTACTTAAGATGTTAGTAAGGCAAGCAATATTTGTTTGCTGTGAATGTTCCTCATATTTTTATTGATTTCCTATTATTACCAGTCAATTAAGCATGAAAAGAAATATTCTGCTTAAAGGCAGTGGTGACTTAATTAGCTGTTCATGCAATTCCCACCTTGCATTCTTCTCACCCCAGTGCAGAGCTTCAAAGCAGTTGTTATTCCTACTCTTTTTGTGTATCATACTGCTTGGATCTGCGTTGACAGGTTTTGTTTGTTTGTTTTGCTTTTCCAAACTATTTTAGAGAACCCTAGGATAAAACAAGGTGCTTTTCATGAGTACCAAGAAAGCCTTTTTTTAGCACGTTTTAGAAGAGATATATATCTGTAAACCTGACCATGAATGTGGAACACTGCAGCTAGAAGTTACTATCTGAATATGTATCTAATTAAAAACTAATCTTTAACATGCAACTTATTGAGTTGTGCAGTACTTTCGTCGATTATCAGGTGAGTCTCATAATTTCAGTCTTTCATAGACTTTTGAGATCATAAAAATAATTTGACATGCATTTACTTCTTACTAAATTGTATCTTTGACAAATACATCCTTGCTACACAAAACACTGATACATAAATTCTTATAGTACCAGTAATATTCTGTATGTCAAAAAAAAACAAGCACGTGCAAAAGATGAATGGTCTTGGGTTTAAACCATCAAGCTTCACTTCCAAAGTAGTTGTTTTGAAATTCAAAAAACAAGATGGTGAACAAAAATGAGCACGAGGCACAACAAAGCATACTTCTGAACTATTACTACGGTCAAAAATGAGCACGAGGCACAAAAAAGCATACTTCTGAACTATTACTGAGGTCATCTTTTAGGGGAACATCACGCCAGAACCAACATAAAGGCAATTAATAGGAACATAGAAGTCTTTTACGCAATACATTATATACGATATATATCAACATAGCATGTCACAATTTCTTTAATTAATACAAAAGATTTGCTGGGTTCATAATTTAATAATGAGTTATTTGGATATGACAACTCCACACTGCCCCTGTCACAGGCACCTGGAAGGCCCATGGAGCACTGGTGAATGCACTGCAATACACTGAGTGGCAGGCTGATGGAAGACCCATGGTCTGATGAACCTGTCTGAATGTTGAGAGGTATGGTGATGAAAGCCGATGAAGACCCAGCATGACTCGTGTTCTTGCTGTAGTGTGAAAAATGCACTATGTAAGCCTGTATCTGAACGTTTTCAACAGTGCCTGGATAAGACCTGAGGTCAGTTACAATTCTTACTGTGCAATTTGTAATTGATTATAATTACAATGCAATTGCAATGGTAGTTCAACCTTGGCACACCTACTTGCCTACTTGTAATTAAACTGTCCCATATAATTGATCGATTCCAGTTGTATTAAGCATTGATCTGTCATTATTCTTGTGTTTTCAGCCACTTTCGGTGAAAAACCAAAAACGTTACATATCGTGTTTCTGTATTTGTACCTGTGTTTACTGCCGGGTTCTTTAGAATAAACAGAGTAAACATGTTAATGTGTGGAGCTGTTTATGTTACTTTTTTATAGTATCAATGTAACTACTGCAGCATAAGTGTAACTGTAATTGAACAACATATCATTGTAAAATTGTAATTTCAGCAAACAATTCTACTATAATTGTAACTATAATTGACCCGTGTCTGGCCTGGATTACATCACAATGATGGAGCTGCCATAACCAAGGTACAGTCTATGGTGCCGCCATTGAACATGCAATGCAGAGAGTAACTTCCAGGTCATACTGTTGTTTAACACAAAGAGCAACACAATCCCCGGGCTCTATACTATTTACAATGACAGTCAATTACATTGCAGCTTGGAAATAAAGAAAAGAGGATGAATTTCAAACTGAAACAGAACACAAGTGCAATCCATTCTCTTTCAGACAGGAATCACTGGCATTTCAAACTGAAACAGAACACAAGTGCAATCCATTCTCTTTCAGACAGGGAGCACTGGAACGACCACATGCTGTTAATTACCTTACTTGATCTTTTCCAACTCCTTCTCAAAAGCATGGTCTGTAAATGAAATAAAGCAGTTTAATCACCCTTTACATGGGGCATGGATCGATGGAAGGCAAAGCAGCTTAGGGAAAGCAGGGTTCCACTTCTAGGAAGCGAAGGGTGCAATTCTGCAAAATAAGTGTTAGTAACAACAGCATATATACAGTAGCATATATATGCACCTTTAATCAAACATGCATTTTACTCCACATCTGTACCGAACTTCTGAAAATTAAGACTGTACTAATTTAATACTGTTTGCAAGAGATTAAGACCATTTTCAGTACTTTACTTTTGTTTTATTTACACCAACAAGTCAATAAGTCAACAGAGATGCCACAATGTATGTGATTTTTGTTGCACATACTTCTTGTTTCACAGTGTAATCTCTTTTGTTTGTTTGTTTGTTTGTTTGTTTTTTGTAGACCAAGTCAAGCCGTCATTATATGCTTTTTGTTTGTTATTTGGAAGCTTTTGTTCTGGATAGTTGATCTGGTTCAGTTTTCAAGAACTAGCTGGATAAACAGTTCCCTATACAGAATTAATCACGTATGTGTTACACGCCTACAGTACCTACCCAGGTAAAGGCAGGATACTCCCCAGATTCTGAAACTATTAATATGTTTAATTAACCAAGTAAAGAATGTCATGTACCATGTAAAACCATGTAACTTCACAAATAATTAGTTCTCTCTTTCTCTATTTTTCATATTTTGTGAAAAATAATGCAGGTTATGTAGGTTTATGCAACGGCAAATACACACAGAGGATACACAAATAAAACAATTACTGTCAATCCATGTGACACACACACAATACCGGTGCAAACTACACAAAAGAGTTGGATAAATGCTGTCAAGTAAGAGGTGCCTTTACAACATCCAGCCACTAGGTGGGAGAAGAGCTAACCTCACTATAATCAAACAAACACAACAACAGCCACAAACCTAAACTCCATTGCTCATGAATTATTGTTTTAAAAACCACTGGGGCTTTCACTGGCTACAAATTCAAGACTTTGCAGCATTCTGTTGGGATTAACCAGTCGACTGTTCTACAAAGCACTGTTTCTATACACTTACTATAATGTTCACATTACTACTGTATGACCCTATCAGTGATCTAATACACATAGAGCAAACACAGGATTCCACTCAGAATCCAGCTAGATCACTACATGGAATGTATTAGTGCTGGGACAAATGTTTCAATACTGGAATAAACATGTGAAATGTATTTTGTGGCAAAAATGATAAGGTTCGTATTTGTTTCAATAGCAGAATTTATAACAAAACATTTCAAAGACATCAAGCATGAGAAATGAATGCATACATGACTTCTGAAATAAATAGCACATTATCTGCAGCACACAAGAGTGTTCCTCTCCTTTGTTTAGAAGGTACAGTGCCTTGCAAAAGTATTCAGACCCCTGACCAATTCTCTCATATTACTGAACTACAAATGGTACATTGAAATTTCGCTCTGTTCGATATTTTATTTTAAATAACTGAAACTCAAAATCAATTACTGTAAGGTGACATTGGCTTTATGTTGGGAAATAATTTTAAGAAAAATAAAAAACTGAAATATCTTGCTTGCAAAAGTATTCAACCCCTGTGCTGTGGAAGCTCCCAGTTTACACCGATGAAAGAAATTGCCCTAACGAGGACACAATTACCTTACCATTGGCCTCCACCTGTGAACCATTAAAGTTGCTGTCACATTTTCTGGATAAAAACCCCACTGTTGAAGGATCATTGGTAAGGCTGTGAATCTGAAGGAAAATGAAGATCAAAGAGCATTCTACAGAAGTTAGAGATAAAGTAATACAAATGCATAGATTAGGGAAAGGGTACAAAATAATATCCAAGTGTTTGGATATCCCAGTGGGCACAGTTGGATCAATAATCAGGAAGTGGAAGCTGCAACACACCACCCAGGCACTGCCAAGAAAAGGCCGTCCCTCAAAACTCAGCGCTCAAACAAGAAGGAGACTTGTGAGAGAAGCCACAGAGAGGCCAACAATCACTTTGAAGGAGCTACAGAGTTCAGTGGCTGGGAGTGGAGTAATGGTGCACCAGTCAACCATACCAAGAGCTCTGCATAACACTGGTCTGTATGGGAGGGTGGCAAGAAAGAAGCCGTTACTCAAAAAGTACCATCTGAAAGCACGTCTGAAGTTTGCCAGAAAGCATGAGAGTGACCCAGCTGCGATGTTGGAAAAGGTTTTGTGGTCAGATGAGACCAAGATAGAGCTTTTTGGCCAAAACTCAAAGCGCTATGTGTGGCGCAAACCTAACACTGCCCACGCCTCAAGACACACCATCCCTACAGTGAAGTATGGTGGTGGCAGCATCATGCTGTGGGGATACTTCTCATCAGCAGGGACTGGGCATCTTGTTACAATTGAAGGAAGAATGGATGCAGCAAAGTACAGGAAAATACTGCAAGAGAATCTGCTTCAGTCTGCTAAAAAACTGAAGCTTGGGAGGAAATTCACCTTTCACCAGGACAATGATCCCAAGCACAAGGCCAAAGCAACATTGGAGTGGCTCAAGAACAAAAAGGTGAATGTCCTACAGTGGCCCAGTAAAAGTCCTGATCTCAATCCCATTGAGAATCTGTGGCACTATTTAAAAGTTGCGGTCCACAAGCATCGTCCAACCAACCTGAACAACCTGGAGCAAATCTGCCAAGAAGAATGGGCCAAAATCACTCCAACACTGTGTGCAAAGCTGGTACATACTTACCCCAAAATACTTAAAGCTGTTATGCAAGCAAGATATTATTTTTCTTAAAAATATTTCCCAACATAAAACCAATGTCACCTTACAATAACTGATTTTGAGTTTAAGTATTTTAAAATAAAATATCGAACAGAACGAAATTTCAATGTACCATTTGTAATTCAGTAATATGACAGAATTGGTCAGGTGTCTGAATACTTTTGCAAGGCACTGTATATCCGATCGTGCATCAGTTTCGATTTACTCCTGAGAGACGGTGTGGTATTAATATTCAAGTATTAACACTAATACTTGAATGTAACAGAACTGTGTTCATCCCAGCACTAATCTAACATGAATTGCTATTTATGATGCAGTGGGACAGATCACTGAGAAGCAATTAGGCAGGGGAGGGGGTATTTAGTCAGGCTAGAATGCTACTGGGCTGTAATCATTTGTATCCTAGCTCTTCTTTAAACGATGTCAGTGGGGTTTAATATCCAGAGGGTGCACAGAGAGCTCAGGTTAACATTACCTCCTAGTAATGCACCAACTTCACTTTCACATGGAGGCCCCCTCATACAGCTACTCACCAGTCGCAACCCTGCTCAGCTGCAGGTCTGCAGGAAACTCTGACGGTGATTAATATGTTACGAGAGTTCTAGGGTTCTACAGGAGTTCTAGGGTTCTACAGGAACAAATTGTATGACAGTGAAGTTCAACACCTGAATCAATGTTATTACTTGCCTTTTTCTGTACTTTACACAGACAGAAAATAAAATGTAAATTAGTAGGATAGCTGTCTAAATCTGTATGGGAATACAGAGTGCAGTACAGTAGTGTGAACATATCTTAGAACACTCTGTGATTTGTCATTTAATGAGCATCATGTCAAGTTTTAGCTCTCTAATGATGTTAATTCTCTCTTGTTTGGCATTGTGATGGTATCATTACACAGGTATCACCAAACTATGTGAGCTGCACTGAACTCTATTTAGCAATGAAGTCGTCCCTTATAGACCTACCTGCATGACAACCTCATGGCGTGAGGATTGAAGTGATTGTTGTTATAGCTTCCATTTAAATCTCCTGTACAGTTTTCCTTGTCAAACCATTTTTAAAGCAAAAAGACTCAACAAACTCATAAAACTATGTGACCCAAATGATTGTCCTACTAGACAGTCTTACACATTAACTTCACACAGTCATACATTTCTAGCATGTTCTGGTGAAGCAGGTGATGCACCATGCAGGGATATTTACAGGGTTATCTACAAGGTGATCTGAGCAGCACAGGGACTCACTGTTGCCCTGTAAGGACTCCAGTGACGGGTTTTTGCATATTGCTTTGTGTTAGAGAAAAATATTTTAATTGTTGAAACACGCTTTAGTGCAAAAACAAAATCAAGGCAAAGTGGCACCAGAAAATAAAAAAAAGAATTAATTGCAAGTTAACACCGACATTTAATACTTTACCAGAAATACAAAAGTAAATTCACTAGATGGCACTGGAGCTTAACATGCATACTTTGGATGATCTAATTAGCCTTTGTAATATATGTCACTGGCAACTACAACTGAAAAACAGTGTCAGGCCATATTAAACACCATCGTAAAAAGGTAGGCGAAGATACTACAAATGTACTACAAATCTTAAGTTAAAAAAACAACAATAACAAAAAACTATTAGCATTATTTTTTGTAGTATTAGTATTATTATTAATTGGCTCTCAATTATTGATTATGAATTGCCTCCTCCTGCCAGTGAATCCCTTATAAGAAATGTATTCCAATCAGTTTACTGAACTGGGGGATCGCAGAGTTACAGCATGATCTGACAAAGCAGTTCTTTTCTTAGCTTTGATTTTCTCAGCTCATCCATGAAAACACTGAACAACATGACCCATGTCTGAACACCTGTTGTTTCACTTTAATAATGTAAAGAGCAGTAGTTTCTGCACTTTCAATTCTCCAGCAACTTGAATCTTTTGTCTCACTAAAGGAGCTGGGAATGGAAAACACATTGACTAGCTCCCTGCAGTTTACATACCAAGTCTCTAAGCACACAGAGCAGCAGGAAGACACAGCATTGACACCTCCAATCCAGCTAAAGTAGCAATTAGGTGGCTCTGAGAAAGTGAGTAGGCATACAGCCTTTTATTTGCACGGTAGTGTACCATTCATAACACCCTCATAAAAGTTACATAACAATGTCAAACTGACAAAAATGCAGGTCAATATTCATAACATATGGTCATAACACTTGCTACAAACCAATTTTACTGTGATTAAAAAAGGCAGCATTTCAACTGCACAGCCCATAATACTTTCACTGTCATTATTGAGTGCAATGAAATAGTATTTTTCTGCAGCACTGTAATGCAAGTGCTATGCTAACAGTTTGTTTTATGAAACAATATTATTCTGCAGCACTATAGTGCAAATGCCTTGCTAACAGTTTATTTTGTAGTGACTGTGAAGGAGAAGGATTATGCACATGGTTATGCAATGGTATGTAGCCTTTATGAAGGTGTTATGAATTCTACATTGTGTTCAATTCAAATAAAGTGTAACTGCTTTTCCAAAACGCAATGCAACCTGCCTTCTCAGGTCAGTAAACAACTGTTAGTCAAGCACTGTTTTAAATCCTATGTATTTCTTTGTATTTCAAACAGAATTGAGATTCATGGTGATGACTAGTAATCACTAGTAGCTACTGAAGGATTCTCACCCAATCCCATCATTATTAATGCGTTATCTTTCCCATCCTCTGTACTTCACTTTTCAAGACAGCCAGTGCTGCAGTGTTCTCTGCATATGTTATGCACACACGTAAGAATCATCTTCTCTGATAACTGGAGACTTACATCTTCTCTTATGTCCCCTTCTTTAGGGGACAGGGTGACTGATAGCAGCAGCGTTCCCAGGTTGAGATCAGGGTACTGTGGGTCCTTCAAATTTAATGTCACCTCGGTTGTCCTGCAATCACAAAATGAAAGATCACTTATACGTGGGACCGCTACAGTGTGTGAAATGAATTAGTTGTTGACAGGCAGGTGGCTGAGGATTTAAAATCACTGCCCCATCTGTTAAATACCTATATTAAACAGCTTCAATATACTTTTGACTTCCCCTGAATGAACAATTTCACATATACTTAACTTGGAAACACAGCACTCTGAAATGTTTTAGTTCCCCAAAGCATTATCCACACTTTTCAGAGTACAACAGAATTCTTTAAAAGGGCAGAGGTAATGTTGTGTATGTTGAACTGAATCTTCAACACATGGATAGATGTATTGTACATTTCCATCTGCTTCATGTACAATTACATACTGCGTTAAATAATTTCAGTTGCATTCCCTGCATTGACCACCAGATGGAGCGCTCACTCTATCTTAGATACAGTATTTTAAAACGTTGTACACTGTGGTTAATGAATTACTATTAAAGATTCAAACAAACCTACTTTTTCTGCCCCAAGGTGTCGAGGTGCAGGTAGGCTGATCCCATGAAGTCATCTTGCAGTCCGAAGTCATAATCAAAGACCTGATACACACACACACACACACAAATCAATATCCTGGGGTTTCTGTCTTTCAAAAAACAACCAGACACACTCAGATGGCCAAGCTCGGGGTTCGGTTATTGAAGCCAGCACCCTGCCATCCACTCTCTCTACTACCCTGTTGCATAATGAACATTCTGTAACTGTTTTCCTTTTTAACGAAGCAGTTAAAATCGGTAACATTAGCTGATGTGTCTGAAACTGGTCATATTAACCCATAAAGTACCAAATGAATTCTTCTTTGAAAACGCAAGCTGTATTTATAAAATTTGATACATTACATTTAGACTTCACTTTTGCAGTTAACAAAATTAAAGTAAGTTATCCTAATGATATAGTTAAAAAGATAATTACAGGAAGATGCCAGTTAAAAATGCTCCAAAAAAATTACAAAGTAGCCTGTCCTTAAGCACTTCCTAAGAATTTCAACTTTTGAATTAAAAACAGGCTTACAATTTTAAACTTTAATACAGTGGTAATGTTTTTCAACTAACCAAAAAAGCCATCATAAAAAACAGCCGGTACAGTATGTGTACAACAGATGTTTCTGGAAAAACACTGTGAAGTAATATTGAACATTAAATAAAAATCCAAGCACTGTACACTTACTACTATGGAACCACTAAGGCTAACCTATTGCACATGCTCATCTCCTGGATACCAGAACAACACAAGGAGAAATTATACATTATTGGAAGTGACCACAGGGTGGCAGTATAACTCCACAACTGTCAAAATAGCAAAGCAAACACATCTCTAGCAGCAACATGCAAACCAAAATAGTTTCGGACCATCCCTTGTTTCCTATTCTAAAAGCTCTTTATTAATCAGGTTGTGTCACATATCATTCCAATTAAATGGACCCCCAAAGACATTTAGAATGGGTGTACAGGACAGGTCTGCTGCAAACTGATACTCATCCTCCACTGCTGGCCTTATTACAGTTCCCTCAATAATCCCTCTTTTCTGGCTATAA
This sequence comes from Polyodon spathula, assembly GCF_017654505.1. Classification (NCBI taxonomy): domain Eukaryota; kingdom Metazoa; phylum Chordata; class Actinopteri; order Acipenseriformes; family Polyodontidae; genus Polyodon; species Polyodon spathula. Next base: position 6,876,813 of record NC_054534.1, read on the forward strand.
AGATCATATTTCAGAATTGCTTCTTGCCATTGTTTTTCCTTTAGTCCACATTAACATACAGATGTGTCTTATTTATGCTGTTGTTTTTTGTGGGCTGCTGACTAGGGTTATGACATGTATTTATTGTGTTGCTTGTATTGTAATTGTTTTATTATCTAACAGGACCCCCTTGTAAATGAGGCCTCACTAACTTACACTGATAGTGCATTCTTTTCCCACAAGCCCCACCTCCCATTAGATTGACATTGCCTGAGTTGAATAGAGTAAGCCATTGTTTACAAGTAGCTATCACCTCACTGGAAATATTACTAACAGTGCAGGAGCACTAATTGATAATCATTTACTTTAGAATTGTGCTGTATATTTCACGCATGGGTTGCCAGCTGCTCACTAGATAAGATGCATTGGCATTTTGACAAGTCTGGAACTGTGATTGGTTGATTTATTATTGGTGAGCCCTAATGTAGAAAATGGCATATTTTGTGCTACATTAGAAATGTCCCTGTCACCGGTGATATGTATCCCCATGGGTGGATAACAGCATAGAGCCTGCTGAAACATGCTGAATACCTGTCAAAGACACCCATCTTCCGGCTCCTAATTGAATGCATTTGCACTTTGACATGGTACTTACTACCGTTAGCTAGCTGGATGTTATGCTATATCTAAAATCGAATAATTTGGAACTGCTTCATGAGAACAGTCTGTCATTCCTTCTTATTAATGTTGATATTTTATACTGTTCTCTGATAGACTTGAAGAATATGTTGCAGACAGCGCTGTCCTTCTTCACCCTGTCAAATAATCCAGCTGTTAATCAATACGGAGCTGCAGTAACATGCCTGCTAAATGTTCACTTACCTTTACATACAAGGGCTCTCTGAGATTTTCAATGAGAAGGCTGGCTTTTTCATCCCAGACTGGGTTCAGGTTCTTGTGTATCGTCCTGCTTCTAAAAACTTCTTTCCCGGAAATTTTAAACTTGACATATGGATCACTTGTGCCTGTTAAAAAAAGAAAACTCAAAATAAAAACGAAGTAACCTGCAGCAAACATGTGAACACAGATGCATCATAATGCCCTTATATTTCTCCTTAACATCTATTGAGCTGTGACCACATGATCAGAGCCACATGACCAGAACCAGTGTGTGTGTGTGGCAGGGTGAACGCTTCCCCCGCTCATACTACTTTGCACAGGCTAAAGGTGGCGGTGTCACGCCTTTGCTACTGGGTCATTTAATATTGATTGATGAACTGAACCTCCCCAGTTGAAAGATTAGGGACTGCTCTGTCATATAAGCAGGGGACACTCCAGCAAGGTGGAACAGCTGTATATTAATTGTTATATTTTGAAATGCCCCATATGGTGTTGTTTTTTCAATCTCAAGCTATTTTAACAGACAGTGTTGTGTGCTGCCCCGCCGTTGCGGGTCCTTTGCCCTGTCGTGAGATGAGATGAGAGGCGATGGAGAGCTGAATAACCACGACTATAGAAGAGCCCAGCTCTTTTCTTTTACAGTGTTTAAGACACTCGCTTGCGGTGTGCGTGGTCAACGGTTTGTGCCCCGCCTCCACACTGTTACACAATGGGTGCTTTACATTTTGATTGGCCCTTATCCAATGTACTCTTCAACACAACTGAAGTATAATTAGAGTCAATAAATCTACCATAAAAGTGAAATGAATCCTACAACTAGGAAACCAATTCAAATAAAAACATTTCTAACCATGTTTCTGAACTGTTTTTACAATCTTAATTCTGCCATGATATGTCATCGTGTGACTTGGGACAGATTTGGAGTCTACATACTCAAAAACATAAATGACACCGATATCTAGTGAATTGAATAAACACAGCATGATTGTTTTTGATAGTAAATATACTGGCAGTAAAATGTCACATTGTGAAGGTGTATTATATTACAATATTTCATAAACAACATATCATAAATACTGGGTCAGTAACAGTGAATACATTCAAAATACTGGTGCAGACACATGGCAAATGACATTGAATAGAGAAAAGTGTAAGGTACTGCACGCAGGTAATATAAATGTGCATTATAAATACCAAATGGGAGGTAATGAAATTGAAGAAGGAATCTATGAAAAAGACCTAGGAGTTTATATTGACTCAGAAATGCCTTCATCTAGACAATATGGGAAAGCTATAAAAAAGGACAAGAAGATGCTAGTATATATATGTGTGTGTGTGTGTGTGTGTGTGTGTGTGTGTGTGTGTGTGTGTGTGTGTATATAGTGAAAAGTGTTGAATTTAAATCAAGGGAAGTAACATTAAAACTGTACAATGCATTAGTAAAACTCATCTAGAATATTGTGTTCAATTCTGGTCACCTCGCTACAAAAAGAATATTGCTGCTCTAGAAAGAGTGCAAAGAGTGACCAGAGTCATTCTGGGTTTAAAAGGCATGTCATATGCAGACAGGCTTAAAGAATTGAACCTATTCAGTCTTGAACAAAGAAGACTACGCGGTGATCTGATTCAAGCATTCAAAATTCTAAAAGGTATTGACAATGTCGACCCAAGGGACTTTTTTGACCTGAAAAAAGAAACAAGGACCAGGGGTCACAAATGGAGATTAGATAAAGAACAGAAAATTGTGAAGGTCTGGAACCAACTCCCCTGTAATGTTGTTGAAGCTGACACCCTGGGATCCTTCAAGAAGCTGCTTGATGAGATTCTGGGATCAATAAACTACTAACAACCAAACGAGCAAGATGGGCCGAATGGCCTTTTCTCGTTTCTTATGTTCTTAAATATTATACAACCTCACAACATACCTCAGCGGAACTTAGTTATTAATGCTTTACAACATACACACACATTGATTTAACATCTTTGAGAAAACACTGAAGGACCCCACCAGATAGCTAATCAGAAAAGAGCAGTGCTCTATTAATGCACCTCGGCTAGGATTTACAAGCTCCGAGGTTACAATTCAACACCCATTTAGACAGACGAAGCCTCCCAAGGGTGTTGTCTACGAAACAGATTAGATTAAATCAGAAAGTACAATTCAATAGCTTTTAAACTTGATTTGATGCAATACAAGTTTAATAGCCTCTATACCGCCCCTGGACCATCCTTTACAAGATCTCCATTCAGAATCTAAGGAGGGTACCAGTGACTTAAGGGGTGGATGGCTGTTCATCATGGTGCCCCATACAAAGTAATGGCAACTTCACAGGTTAATAAATAATAAATGCCATTCTAATTTACAGAGTGTGCTTTGAAATTCACAGAGGCATTATATATTCTAGATAATGCAAACTAGTTACCCTTCCATCAACACGAGCCCTTAAACTCGAGAGATGAAAAAAGAACAGAAATAATACAGATAAAACTGCTATAGGAAAATACCAGGAATTTCAGCTAATGAGACTTTACAGTTCTTGTGTATAATCTGTTCCATAATGGCCATATAAAGATATATTTTATATTGCTGTCATGTACACTTTTAGTCCACTTTCATACTGTTCTGTACCAGAAGCCTGCTGGCTGACCATGGCAATGATCACATTAAATATACTCACTATTATATTACATTGCATAAGAGTCATGTGTGTTGCCAGCAGTCTGAATCATAAAGTAAAGAACTGCATTGATCCACTGATTCACTGCCCCGCTGTGTGCTTGGCCCTTAGCTATTTCCTCTAGAATGACATTAGCCTGCTATTTTCACACAGTAATAAGACAATAACATTACCAAACCAGAAATAAACAACGCAAGCATCTGGTGTTGGGCTTTGTGAGGAGCCTTGCTTTTTTTAATTCATTTCAGAATTTCAAATGGTGTATCATTTTCAATTTGTAGTATATATCTATGAGATTCTAGTAGTGGATTGTGCTGTTTATTAACTCAGTGTGATAGATGTCATCAGCAGAAATACATTTATACATGCACAAGATTGCCATTCTGTTCTTTCCCAAGAGATGCAAGCCTCCCTACAAAAACTGTATGCAAAACTAAAGGAAATAACATCACAATTACAGGTACTTTATTTACATAGCTGTGCTGAAATTACAATTTCAGTTAATAATCAGTTCACAATTCTATTTTGGACTGCAACTCACATCCTAATTGGATAATGTAGGGTAACATGAACAAAAAATAGTATGTGCTGTTGCCCAAAGAACAATCTATAATCACACAGTCAACAGTGTCCTCTGACTCCACCCCACAACAAGCACATGTGTGGACCAGTCACAGCATCACAGAATCCTCTGGCTGAATCCTCCCCCAGCACAGGTGTGGGAGGTATGGAGGTCCCACCATGCAGCCACCTCAGAGCTACAGCGTCGGAGGCCAACGCAGCTCTGGGCAGCTTACAGGCAAGCCTGCAGACACCCGGTCAGATTACAGAAGTCGATGCAGTGTGGTGAGCCGAGGACACCCTGGCCGACCTAAGACGTCCAGGCTATAGGGCCCATCCTGCACTCCACGCAGAGCGCCTTTATCGAATGCGACACTTGGGAGCCCCCTCTGTAAACATTAATGCAGTTTCTACAGTAAGTTTTATTTTTTTCTTTGGTTTTTAATATGTTTTCAATTCTGTTAACTGTTGCTTGATTAAAATAAATACCAATAACAATAAATAATGCATTGCCATTTACTTAAACAATGTAGCTTGGAAGTAAAAGTCCAGTGCATAAATATCAAGTAATAGGTATATAAAATGGAAAAACATGGAAATTACTTATCAAATGGAAAAGAGTAATGTTGAAATGGAACCTCAGGTTGGTCTACAAATTGCTACAAATTTATATACACAAAAGGTTTTGGATATTTTTCATTCATTTTATTAATACAGGTTAGCATAAACTGACACACCACTTCCTTAGTAGATTAGCATGAGCTACTGTAGGAAATCTGGAGCAGCTTCCCTTTTTGGTTGGTGCCTGCAGTCTGCCACAAAACACTGCAATACAAGCTAATTAGCTTTAATTTGTATTAAAATGAAGTATGAATACTTACTGTAGAAATCACATTCATGTTTATGTAGGAACCAGATACCAATGAAACAGATCAATTATATATTATCAATTATATATCAGGCACAAAAACAAACAATGTCACATTGATACCATAATGCCAAGTGAGCCTGAAGGGAAACACGTGAAGCCATTAGCTGTGTTTTGTTTTCTATTTTTTCATGTATTCCATTTTTTCTTTTGCATTTTATTTAAAAAAAAAAATGAAAAACAAAACAAAAGCAAGACCAGTTTTAAGTTTTAAAAATATTCATGGAATCAACCAGTCCTTACATTTATTTTTAGTCTTCCAAGATTCTGAGTATACATACTCGCCCGTTTATCAATGCGCAGGTGCATTAATAAATAAATATATTTAAAAAATCATTTTTAAAAATGGGCGTGCGAGAACTGCAATATCGAACACTTGATTTTAGTTTAGTATATGCTAGGATTCAGATCAATCTTTTAAATCACTGTACAAGACATTTTACAATGCTATAACATATACTCACTGTAGTTTGTACACCACGAAAAAAGATGAGCTTACATAGAAAACGCAGGTTGTTTGTTTAAAAAAAAAAATGTATATAATTTCATAACTCTTGCTGTACGGTTACTGACTCAGGTATATGATTGTACAGTTTGGTCTTCATCACCAACATCGCTTGTAAGGTCGAAACTGATTGGTCCATCGCGATTCACGGTGTCCATGGAAACATAACTCTGGAAACGAGATGCGCTCAGAAGAAATGTTTTACTCGACGTAACATACCTAATGTAATGTGAAAATTGCCGCTGTTCTACTGGGAGAAAATAAACATTTTGAATAGGGGAGACCGGGGTCGGTTGCCACAGTGCTCACAACTATGACACTAGGTGGCGAACATAATGGTTAGCACATACTTCATTGTTTGGTCATACCCAAAGTAAAAAAAAAAGATATTTTATTTGTTAAAACACTTAGTAGTATTGCGGTTTGTTTGAACTGGTTGTCATGTTAAATAGAACAAACTAACTTTGCTGTAATAACAAAACCAGTAGGCTAAGAAGTGACTGGGAGAATCAAATTATTAAGTAGTCTGGTTGGGGCAGGTTGTCACAGAGTTTTGGGGGTTAGTTGTCACGTGACAACCCACCCCGGCAATATACTTATATTTTTGTGGAGTTATTTTCTTGCAGTTAAAGAAATGTTTCAGAACTTTAAAAGGAACACTGAGAAAGGCACAACTTCCCCAGATGTTCTGCTCAGAGCTGTGCGTCAAGATGAACTTCAGAGCAAATCCATCAGAAGCACTGCAAAAGATTTTAACATTAACTATCGGACTCTAACCCGGTATTGTCAGAAGTTGGGTCCTGAAGACATACAAGGGAAAAATGATCAGCCGTGGGTACCAGTTGGATGTGTAAAGAACAGAATGATTTTTACTGTAGAGCTGGAGGAACAGTTTGTAAAATACATTACCAAGGCATCTGGCATGTTTATGGTCTTTCACCTAAAGAAACACACAGACCTGCTTACCAGTCAGCTGTGGCTCATAATTGAAGTATCCCTCATTCCTGGAGAGATGTTGAACAAGCCAGTGCAGAATGGATTACAGGCTTCTTGAAACTTCGCCCACGTTTATCAATTCGCAGGCCTGAGGCAACAAGCCCAGCCTGAGCCGGTAGTTTCAACAAAGGAAATGTGGGTGCTTTCCTGGATAATCTCTCACAAGTTCTGAAGCGGCATGAATTTGGAGCCGGTGATGTGTGGAATATGGATGAATCTGGTGTGACTATAGTCCATAAACCTGACAAGATTGTAGCCCGCTGTGGATTTAAACAGATTGGTTCAATCACATCTGCAGAAAGAGGAACACTTGTGACACTTGCATGGGCTGTTTCAGCAACAGGAAATAGTATTCCACTATATTTCATATTTCCTGGTGTGAATTCCGGTCATCACTTCTTGGCAAATGGGAAGTAAAGGCAGCGCTTAACTTGTAGGCCTGCCGAAAATTATTTTGATTTAGAATCCTAAGAAGAAGGCTTACATTTTTTGTTTCTCCTTTTTTTACACCTGCATATGGGATATGTCACCACATAATGTGTGGGTTCAACATTTGAAATATATATATAGGCCTATACTGTTCATGTTATATATAGCCTATGTTCATACAAAAAGTTAAAATGTAACTGTCATTGTAATCCTGTGCTACACAGTAGAAACGTTATTACTTTTAAAAATTAAAAGCTTGCATTATTTTCTTCTATAAAAGCAACCCCATAATTAGTGGCAATCAACCTCATATCGTGTGACAACCAACCACAGTACGGGGCAGATTGTCACCGGTGAGCAACGCTTTTTCAACTGTCTAAATATCATATTTTGAATAAAGTTATGCTGATATGAAAACATCCATTTGTACATGGTGTTACTCTTCAGTTTAATGAGGAACAAATCCTTGCAGAATGTCACTAGATTGAAGAGAACAATACAAAGTAAAAAAGTGTGACACTCCAGGCCTCCCCTACTATTCACTAGAACATACGAGCACTGGAAAAACTTTCTGAAATAATTATTTTAAATGGCTCATCTGGCAAAGCAGATGGCAATTTAGCTGGCCGGCTGCTGGAAATGAGAAGGCTGATAAATACGTTTAATAAAACTGAAACTGTCATTCCCAACAGCCGGAAGCAACCCAGTACAAAGAGCACATTTAAAACACATTTAAAAACAAGTATGCTTTCAGACATTTTTTTTAATACATTCAGACAATCCTGCAATAAACTAACATGGAATACAGACAGAAAAATACTCTTTCATTAAATTGAGATGTCTCTGTTTTGTAGAATACAGAAAGGAGCAAGTAACTGTCAAGATATACAACCAAATCCCAACAGTGAATGCTGTGCTTTTGTGTAGTGAAGCACCTTCTTCATCTAATGAAATACTGTGCTAATGACGTACATGTTCTCAACTCAGAAGGTGGCCAGCATTAAAACCTCCCCCTGTATTGTACGTGTAACTACTGTTCATTTATTATACAAAGTGCATGCAGAAATGACAATTTTATAAATGAGGTACTCTAGGTCACATTTAAGGGATCAAAATACAGCATGCAAGTCTCACTCTATATATGAGGGTCTAAGGGTTTGGAGAGCCATATGAGGTGAAACAAAAAGCCAAAAACCTGGTAACAGTGCAAGTGGTCTCTTTTTTATTAAAAATATAGATCACCACAATACATCTTGGTTTTAAGAACAAGCTGTGTGTAACTGAAATGCACAAAGACACGACTGAAATTCAACACCCGTGCAAATAACTGGCGTCGAGCTTTATAAGAAAAGCTGGGTAGTGTTAACAAAGAAGGTCAGCATGCATATTTTGAGACAGGTGGTTCTGCTGTAAGGCTGCTGTTTACAGAACAGATTACTGGAACAGTGTTGCTCAATGTGGAATTCAGTTACACACACCACTGCACAGAGCTTAATGAACTTGGCTCACTCAAGTTGAGGAACGGAAGTCAAACAAACCGAAAACAAAATATATAGTGATCCAGTTGTTATCTGAGTGCTTCAGTTCATGTGTACAGATACTTTTGACAGCAGCCTTAAAATTGGAGGTACACACTGATTTTTTAACACTTAATTGCAGTATATCGGTTTTGCCATGCATAGAAAAAGAAGAACGTGGCAATTTATGATAGTATCACCTCATGTACGATACACAGAAACCAAGATCAGATGTATACAGTATATGCGTCATCCTACATATTTAAATGACGCAATGTGGTAGACAAAACTATACTAAAATCAATGTCTTGGGCACCTGATGCAAAGACTGAAAGCCAGCTTTAATAATGGGTCCAGAAACGATGTGAACGCAGTGTCAGCGTTTTTCTGATTGCACTGAGAGATTAGTGGCTAGCTGTGGGGGAACCTTATGAACTGGTGACACCACTTTAACAGCTTGGTGCTCAAGACCTGACAGGCACAGCACAGCAACAGCCTTTATTTCTGCTCTTCATATCAGGACTTGGGCAGCGGTCCAGAGTTTTCATCAAGGTTACTGGAGCAACCAGATAATATTGAAGTGACAGATCTACACATAATGTTACTTCTAGGAACCAAATAAAGACATCCTAGACTATATACATTACTGTATGCACTGCTAATCCCTGAATTATAAAGAAAAAAAGAAAAGATGTCTCAGTCTCGACACATACTGTATGGCGAAAGAGACTGAAAAACTCTAGAGACTAAAATCCTATATAAATTCAACCCAAAATCAGATGAAGCATAAAACAAAAAGTTAGCCTACCTTTTTTTCCAACTACTTATACCTCTGAGCTGTTTAATTTTTGTGAAGAATTGTATGCTGTTTTTTTTTTCAAAATATTGCACAGATCACAATACATATACAACATGCAAAGTACTTACAAAAAATCTGTCAGAAAGTATAAAATGAGGATTAAATGATGTATTAAGGAAATCATGGGATGCCTATCGTGTCAGCAGCAGCACTCACAGATCAAAATATTTCAAAATATTGAACAGATGACAGATGAAACATATGCAGTGTTAACTGGTGGAGGTCCAGTCTAGTGGGATCAGAGAAGTGCTTTTAGGAGATTCAATATGAAATGCAAAATGTTTGGAGGCTGAAATACCAAATGATATTCAATGAAAATGCAGTGGCACTGCAAATGCAATTAAGGAGCAATGGTTCAAAACTAAGGTGCAGTAGCCATTAGCAGACTAGCACTCTAGCCGTAACATTTATATTTGAACATATCAATGGCATCATGAATACACATTGGAAATACACTGAAGCACCTCGGTACCACAGTGGTGTCTGTGGCCTGGGTAGTGCAGTCCATATCACAGTATTGCTACTATAGGAGGCTGTGTGGTCTAATGGTTAAAGAACCAGGCTTATTTCCAGGATGTCCCTGGTTCAAATCCCAGCTCAGCCACTGACTCACTATGTGACCCTGAGCAAGTCACTTAACCTCCTTGTGCTCCCTCTTTCAGGTGAGACGTTGTTGTAAGAGACTGATGCATAGTTCACACACCCTAGTCTCATATCTTGTAAAGCACTTTGTGATGGTGGTCCACTATGAAAGGCACTATATAAAAATAAAGATAATTATTATAAACCTGTAAACAAGGTCCACACCACAGCAAGCCAGGACCTAGGTGAGGGTGTATTGGAAAGCTTGCTTGGACAGTGTCTGCACTAGCAGTGAGGACTGCTCCCTACATTTTCATCAGCACTACCTACAAATAACCCACTGACTGCAGGCACTTGAATTACAAATCAGAGGTACTTATTTGAAGTTTTTTATTTTACAGAAAGTAAACCACACTTTGAGTGTGGATGTGTTGAAGGATCCCATCCAGCGGGACTATGGGAATAAACCAATACTGTATTCCAGGCTAGTGACACATTGTTTACCAGATTGATTTTAAAAGAGTAGCCAGGTATTCAACTGAGTGATTCAGGCTCTAGTGGAGCTGCAGGGGTGTTCAGAACTAAAAACTCTGTACTTGTGCTCTACAGCTATGCTGTGCATTCTGCAAAGAAATGGATATCAGTCTGGTGCAGCCCTTACTGAAAACAAAAGTAATACATCATTTATGAAGGCTTGACAGTATTAATGTATGTTCCAGGCAGTCATACCCCAGATTCCATTAGACTGCAGGAATTACCTTCTAACTCTTAATTACAATTGCTCCACAAAGTGAAATGACAGCGAGGGCATGGTTAGTTTGAAGTCGTTTCAAAGGTAATGAAAACACCTGAGCAAGTAAATAAAAATTATAGCATGCTGTAAATTAATTCAGCATAAAATAGGTAATATATCAGTACAGAGAGTCCACAGCATACCAACCAACAAAGTGAAGCAAGCACAGCAGTAACCTGTACAGAAGTAACATGTTCCGGCTGCATCCAGATCTGGGCTGAAACACAGAAAATGAAATGCCAGAGTAGAGTAAGTTGCTTCCGATGTTCTTTTAATTGCTGTTTTCACAATTCATCCAGAACTTCAAGTCAAGTAGACAAAGTTCAACTAGATCTAACATGTTTCGGCTGGTGTGCCTTCAGTGTGCTTTTCACTGTCACTCTTTGACAATCATTCAGGGTGGCTCTGGGTTCTGTTGCTCCAGTACTGAGTTATTATAACGTGTCTCTAAATCTGCCTTCATGTGGTTTTGAGCTTGCTTTGAGCTTGTGCTGTAGACGCTACTGTAAGTTTGAGAGCGAGAGCACTCCATTGTGAGAAAATCAAGCGTCAAGACTGTATAGATTTTCTAGGGATGCAGAACAGCTGGAGTGAGGTTGTTTTATTTTCCACTAAAACCCCATACCAACCAAATATATTGGCATATCAGAAAAGCTGATAATTCAAGCCATCTTCCAAGACCTAACATAATTATGAACCTTAAAATAACATATACCCAGTTTGCTGTTAAAATAATATATAAATGTGGCAGTCTTCAGATAGTGCCATCATGTGGCTGTGTTTTGTTATTATTAGAAACTAAATAAGGACATGTGCTGGTTAATATGACGATCCCTTCTGCAAGTGTCTTACAACTTAGTTTAATTGGCCTACTTTTATCCTGTCTTACCACAAGGCTGTGCAATTCAATAAGCATTGAAGTGTCCACTGTTCAATATTTGGTATTGTTTTCTTTCCAAGAAGCAGATTACAGATACATTAATCTCGCACCCCAATGTCTCTATTAAAATGGAGAGCTTTTAAAATACTCCTCTGATAAATGAATATATTGTACATGTGCCACGTCAGTTGATCTTCGTAGAATCCCAAATGCTACATATGTTACAGGTAAAGATAGATGCCTAAATTAAGCTTTGTTGACATTCTGAACCATTCTTTGGTTTCTTCACATCTGAAAGATCTATTGATAAGTCCAAAGGTACAACAGACCAAATCTTCCTGACAGTAACTTCAGTATACCTCTAAACAAAACAGTGTTTAATCTTTATCATCAAGATAACAAAAAGAAGCAATATGGTAGCCATGTTAGGTTTGCCCAAGGATTATTGCAAATCGTTTATGAGATAAGAGCTAAGACCTTCTCTTTAAGAAGTGATATCAGGGGCTCCCGAGTGGCGCATCCAGTAAAGGCACTGCGCAAGGAGTGCAGGATGCGCCCTATAGCTTGGAGATCAGCAGTCTGAATCCAGGCTATGCCACTGCCGACTGTGGCTTGGAGCTCCCAGGAGGCGGCACACAATTGGCCAAGCGCTGCCCGGGTGGGGAGGGTTTAGATCAGCTGGGGAATCCTTCGCTCACCGCACACCAGCGACCCGTAGCTGGTCAGGTGCCAGCAGGCCTGCCTGTGTGCAATTACAAACTGCGTGGTCCTCCAACGCTGTAGATCTCTAATGGCTTCAATGCGGACTTGCAGTTAAAAAAAGTGGATGGCTGATGGCACACGTTTCAGAGGAGACAGTGCTCGTCCTCGTCTCTCTTGAGTTAGTGTGGGGGTTCAGCGGCGAGCTGGTTGAATAATTGGGCACTCCAAATTGGGAGACAAAGAAAAAAAGAAGTGATGCAGTGATATCAGAAGCTGACACATACATGGACAATGAGAATGGGTATTGTGAATGTACAGTAAGAATGGATACCGAGAATGGATAATGAGAACTTACAGTGAGAATGGATAATGTGAATGGATATTGAGAATGTACAGTGAGAATGGACAATGAGAATGGATATTGAAAACGAATATTGAGAACAAATCTTGATATCTGATTAAAGTGCTTATGCTGGTATTATAGACAAGTGGTTGTTTGACATGGCTAATTCTCCACCTGCAAGTCTCAGAGAGAGAGAGAGAGAGAGAGAGAGAGAGAGAGAATACCAACACAGAGATAAACATTTATTTGTGTGTCCATCATAAATCAAAACCACAAGAGGATGAGACTTGTGTCTATTTTTAAAGCATGTCGAGATACCAAAAGCCACATATGACAAGAGTGCTTAATCCTACACACCAAATACTCTACAGACACAGTGGTTCAACCAGAAGCTCTACTGACATCGCTCTGTGAATCGCAATGTGACAGATCTGTCAGCCCTCAGAGTGAGACTGAAACAATACAATCAAACGGTTTACAAATATGGCAGCAACATCAATGGAAATTGTACCTAATTATATTTCAAACTTGAAGAGCTAGTAGGTTTCTAAAAGGGATATAATCTAGAAGTTTCTTCTTCAAAATTCTTGATGAAGCTATTGTCTCCACCCTAGCGAGTCTTTGAGCTATATACGTTTGTGCTAGTGTCCTGGTATACTTGCCTCAGGAGGCCGAGCAGAACACATAAGAGACTGAGGTAGGGAGATTGACGTTGTTACGCTGACACAGACGCATGGGATTTAATTAATAAACACAAACATAAAGTAAACAATAATGTCATGTGATGCTACCAGCAATGGTAGCGCACAGAGGACAGTACAAGACTATACAAACACTAAAAATAAAACACAATACAACAAACTATAAATCAAAGGTGCCATGAAAACAGCCTTGCAGCAGCCCCGGTCACAATGACCATTGTGTTTTCATACTGACCCTCTGCTGAGACACGCCACATGAGTTAAACAATTCATTTACAACAATTAACCCAAAAATATACAATAACCTACATATTTCCCATGTGCAGGGCTTCCACCTCGCCACAACGTTGCTAGGAGACACACTCTTAAATTAGCACACTCTGAGGTAGGAACCCCACAGAACCCCTCTCCCTGCTGTATAAAAGTATATATACCACGATCTGTTATCAGTTATTGGAGCCAAACTGAACATGAAAACATGATACTGTTGGTGTCCCTGAGAGCTTCTGCAAGAGGACAATGAACTGGTGTGAATCGATGCAGGATCAACAAAGTCATTAATTCAGGGTCTGCAGGTGACACAAGAATGTAACGTCAATGAGTGAAATGGCAAATGCAGTTCCTGCAGTTAGTCAAGTAAATTGCAATTTCAAGCAATAGGGAATACTACAACAAAATAACATGTTGCATTGCTGTGATACAAGAAACACTGAAAATCATATTTAATGTACTTTGTCAGGGTGTGTTGTTTTGTAATATTACTAAGCTTACTGGAAGGTTTGCTAGAGGGTAAGACAATGGTTAATTAAATTATTTTCTGTAAATCTATATTTTTTTTGTATTTATTTTGACGTATTTTTGTTATCCTCATAGAAAATGTGTTTAGAATTAAATGGACATCTTCATGATACTAAACTTATTATTAAAAGTTGATTTTTACATTTATGATGACAGCTCAAATGAAACCCTAGATGAAATCGGTCTAGAAACCCTAGATGAAATATTATTCTGGGCCAGCAAATACTAGAAAACAGGTTTTGCATTCAATAGTGAGCATATACATTATTCCTCCTTGAAGGCTCATCCACTGTACAGTATCACATTTATCCTATAATACACATCTTTCAGCAGGGTGTCTAATACTGTGACTGGACTGTCAAGCATTTGCAGGCTGTGGAAAATGATACGAAGCTTATCTGTTGTGATAGAGCACTATCACGGGGGTCCTCACCCTCTCTCTGATAAAAAGGCAGCTGGTCTTCTCTGCCGTTTTAGTTACAATTTAAAAAGTTCTCATTGACAGAACATTGCAAAAACATTTTAAATTCCACCTACTGTATATTAAAGAAAGGAGAGCTGGACCTTTGTGTTCACTGAAAGACTATTAGAGATGCAATGATTTATAGTTAATGTTTAGTTACAGGAGATGAACAAATCCTATAACGAGTACACTGTCTGACCACTGTATTAGGACCTGTACCTAAAATTGGGTTGGACCATCGTTTGCCCTAATCGTAGCCATGAGGTAATGTGGATTAGAAGGTGTCTAAAAGAAATGAACCCATTCAGTCATTAGTATTTCATGCACTTGTTGCAGAGATGGTGATGAGGAATGGGTCGATCTTAGGGGTTGTGATGACCACTGAAGAAGCATGAAATCTCTGGTCACGGGGGAGGGGTGAACATAACGCCCTTGTATGATATTTGCTTGGAACCATGTAGCAACAGTCACTTGGGTAAATGAGTGACTATGACATCACAAATGTGAGGCCCCATTGATTCGCTTGTTTCAAGGTCTCTGTTATTGAATCTGTCACCATACTTCTAATAAAAACGTTGATTGAGAACTGATGAATGCTGACTGGCTAACACAGTAAAGGTTACTAAAGAATATAAAGCTTGTGTTTTATTTCAATCAATACAAGCAGAGTTTCACTTTACAGCTGTCTATTGAATTCCAGCTTGTTTTATATTTGCATTTATCATCACATATTGTTTTTAAGATGTTTGTCATTGTGGAAGGTAAACAAGCCCATCCTAAGGCTACATTATTATTATTATTATTATTATTATTATTATTATTATTATTATTATTATTATTATTATTAATATGATCTCTTATGCGAAAAGAATACCCTAACCAAAAATATACTGCAAAAGTTACTGTGTGAAACTTCAAAGAAGCAAATAAATAGACAAAAATACCTCTGTTACAACCAGCAAAGGTCTAAATGTGCAATTATAAGAAAACCAGATTACATCACACTGTGCACACTTTACATTCTGCACAACAAAACATATCTACCGCACACTTTTATATATATATATATATATATATATATATATATATATATATATATATATATATATCATTTACAGTATTGATGCTATCAGAAGTATTATTAATAACAATTGAACATTATGTAAAGCTTAACCCATTACAGTAATTCTTTGTGTCTGAATAAAGAGTGATACTGTAGATCCCTGTGGGTATTTTGTTGTGGCATTCAATAGCAATTCAGAGCCATAATTTGTATTTGTAATGCTTACAAATGTTAATAATAAAAAACTATTTTTCGGAACCCAATCTGCCACATCTATAGGTTTTCCCTGATTAAACCAAACTCACAAACCAAGCCTTACCTCCTCGATCCCGTATGGCTAGATTATGCCCCGTCTTCAATACAATGTCCAGCTGGAACATTCCTGGATTTGCTGTTGAATGATCTGCATTACTTGGCTTGACTGTATTTATACCCTAAAGGTTTGAAGAGAGGAGAAACAAAAGAAAAAAATCACTACAGTTTACCAACCATATTAACATAAACAAGCAAAGATTCAGTCTGCTTACTGCCTTGTGGCATTCAGCCAGAAGACTTGTTCACAGATGGCATGGTGGTATGACCTCCAGAGGCAAGCACAACCCATGACAGTAGCCCTCTACCAACTTGTACCATATGCATGCCTGTTCCAAAACCAATGTCAAATCTCTGGTGGCTTAGAGAAAGGTAAAGAGAAGAGACGTGGTTGTCATGGTTTATATTACACTGAGCTGACTATATTAAATTATAACATTTTATTTTGGGTTTACTGGGTATTCCAATCCCTGCATTTGTTTAAAATGTCCCCAGAGTTTTCAGGACAATGTGCACACTCTGATACCTTATAACTGTTAAGACCACTGAAACAGCTCTTGCCAATACATCTGTGATGAAAACCACCAATAGACAGATTCGGGAGGTGAGTATCAACATACAGAGGCAAGAACATTCTGCATCAAGAATGTTCCTTTGTATTAATCATTTCAATGATTTAAATGGGGGGGGGGGGGGGTATTTTTATTATTATTTTTAACTTGCCTACATAGTAGCCTAGACAATTAACACAAAATAGATCATGGCATTCCCTAAAAAGTTGCTAACAGCACTGTGCTCGTTTAGTACATTTTACCCTATACTTCCGACTCTTTTGCAACTCGATTCCGACTATTGAGACAGCCACAACACTTTAGTACATCTACCCCTGTGTATGTAAACATCTCAATGGAAAGAATGAAACATTATCAATTTATGTTGAATAGTCTTTGCCTTCAGATAGCCAAACAAGCAGAAATGTGTTATTTTATTCATAGTTGGAAAGCCAAATTCAAAAAGGGCATTTCACACCTTTAGACATGATCTCACCAGATGTGCTCTGTGTTAAACTGCTCTTTTCCACACACATACATATTCTGCAATCATTATCATTTACATCACCTGCAGTTTATATATCAGTCACAAATGGAGACGTAGCCTTCCCAGAATGTGGTCCCCTTGAGCTAGAATGCCCCTCTGCAGCAACCACAAGTTTTGTATTTGCTGTAAAAACAGAGTGTTTCTAAACTTTTAAGAAGATAAAGGAGTCCAACACAACTGCAATAATTCAAGGTCTGTTTAAAAATAGAATAATCAAGGGTTTTGCAAACAAAAATTCTTATTTGCTGTCCACAGTTGGGAGTACGGGGGGATGCAACCTTACGGGTGACCCCTCAAACTTAAGTTTTCCTAAAGGTTATGAAAAAAACAGATTTATAACACTGTCTAAACAAAATCTATATTGTGGTTATTAACACCAATTTATGTGTTACCAATTTTCAAGATTCAAGTGCATTGTTCATTTTGGTCGTTAGAATGAATGCTCCAGCTGCAGTAAGATCACAGTCAGACATTTGAAGAGCACCATCTCGTATGAACTTCACCATGGGCACAGCAGGGTTTGCAGTCACACAATGAGAGAAACAACAAATTAAAACAAAACACTACGATACTGAATTGATAAGCAATATTAGAACCACTTTTGAGTCTGGCATATTGAGTTGGCAGTGCAAAGAAGCTACTGTAAATAAAATAGACACATTCTGCAGTGTAATGAGATTTAGGTCAAATGTATAAGAAACAGTTTTAGCTAGTGCTTTCACCATTACACAGAACTTTTATCTTTTTCAAAGTTTACTCCCTACTTTCTCTCTCCCATTCTCCAATCCCGAACACACAACCCAGAGTGAGTGCTTCATTCATCTAGCTACACAATTGTGCTGGGATTCAATTACCAATTAATTATTCACTTGAATCCCAGCATGTGAACTAATCTGTGCACTCCCCGTGCTCACATATTGATACACATTTTATCTGCAGATGAAGTCATTGTGCAATCATCGTGTCTAAATACAACTATATATTTTAGATCACTTGTGCACCAATATATTACCAACAATAACACACTACATGCAACATAAAACACAATCTACACACAGGGGCGGGTCACCGCAACACAGTGTGTTAAGGAAACGCAATAAAACAAGTGAGGAAAAGTCAGTGAGGTTGCAGGGCAGTTTTTTGGTTTGTTTTTTTTACATGTTGAAATCCCCACCCAAGTGTTTCCTGGTTGATTGAATAAATTAATCAAGTGCTGTTAATAAATGTCAAGTTACTCAGTCATATACACAACACAATATATTTCCAATTCACAAAAAAAAAAAAATGTAAAGGGGGTATACCGAGGCTTGCCTCTCCTAGCATACTGGAGGCAGAGAGCAACTTACAGAAAACAGACAAGAGGCAATCATTCACAATTATGCGACTACTTTCAGCAATTATTTGAGTATTTTCAGCAATTTTCAGCATAAAAATCTTAAAGCAAACCATTAGATCTCACAGAGCCTCCAGGTTAAAGCTGTATAGGAACGCAATGCTAGAACCTTATTTTTAACATATTAATTATCTGCATCTAACAATTCCCTGTTTCTCCTGCATTTGATAATAGATGTAGCTGAGTGGATTGACTTCAGTTCAAAACACCCATCCAACATGAGTAACAGTGAATGAAACAATCACAATACAGGAGCTGAAGCCTACAAATGCACAAGGATTACCTTCTGTTCGGAGCACATAACAGAAAACAGCAGAATGCTTGCCATACCATAATCCAGCCCACGAAACAACGGTGAACCATACCTGTCTTTTCAGACTGTTCCTCTGTTCTGTCAACAAGTGCTTGTACACATTTTTAATCAAGATAAACATAATAGGCTTTTGTGTCCACTGGAACAGTATATCTTCAAGTTCCGTAACAGGGAAGCAAGCTACAATCCAGTGTTGTAGTCCACGAGCAAGAAATAGATAGTTGACAGTGTTGTAATTAAAATCTAATAGCTGCAACTATACAGAAACCACACTGCTAGTGTTATAAAGGAAGTGACTCAGTCATTCTTTAAAACACCGTTTTGAAAGAGCACTGGTGCTGTTACGTATGTGCTCAAAGAACAATGGTTGAGATGCTTCTCTGGCTGCACTGGTTATATAAAGGTGCTAAAAACAGTTGCATTATTTGAGAAGGATGTGGTCTGGCAAGCAAAAAGATCTCTAACGTTGAGGAAGCTTGTGCCACTACTGCTGTAGCTGCTTGTAAGGGAATGTGGGCATGCTGGTTTGGCAATGGCTCTGTCACAAGAGAATGAAGGGCACCTTATTGAAGAGCACAATGCAGTGTCAGGCCGTAGACATGACAAAAAAGATGTCACATTTTAAATCCCTGCATACAGTAGATGTCCCCAAAAACTTTAGGTTGTGCTGCACATTAAGCATTCTATTTGTACTGCCAAATACATACTATACAAGTCATGGCCTGAGCGGACATTTTTATCAAGCCTGCCAGTCTAGAAATAAATGACTTCGATACACAGAGGCCTTGTTTCAGGTTCTGGTAATGACTCGTTTTCTCACCTGCCCTGAAGAAGTGTAAGCGGTGACGCTTTGGCTTCAGCCCACGGCTCTGCGTAAGCAAAGTGTTTCCTTCAGTTTGGTTAGCTTTGATAACCATGTCCTCATTCACGCTTCTTTCACACCGACTCATCATGCTAGAAACGGCATGCAAGTGCAATCCCATTTAAATCCAAGACCCTTCACAAAATTACAACAACAAAAGAATCCTCTCAAAATATATTGGTAAACACCGTGATGGTTTCAGTTATCAATGAAATGACTGTGTGTGTGTGGACTGTAATACAATACATACTTTTAAATCTGGTATGTATTGTAACAGTATGTAAAATTCCCTGTTAATGACCCAACAGCAAAATGAAAACCAAATGTTTGCAGAATATAGCACTTGATAAAGCCTGAATGTCACAGTTCATTTGCAAATAAAAACACACAAAACAATTAAAGATCACAGATTTTTTAAAAACACATCACGGTATTAAAACTGTTTAATAATAACTGTTACAATACCACAGCATAAATTCTAACATTGAAGAGATGGGCTTTGTATCAGAAAACTGATGACAGAGTCGGAAATCGCGTGTGACGGGTAAGTGCATTAATTTGTTACATCTATATAATGGGGATTGATTTTATTCTTAACATAAGAGCAGTAAACGTGACTGATGTGTATCTGGGTAATGGATATGTGAGTGCTGACGTAGCAGTCTTAAAACCTAAATCACTGGTATGGGGAAAGGGTTGTAAAACCAGCTCTGCAAATCATTAAAAAAAAAAAAACTCTATGCAGGGTCCCCGAGTGGCTCATCCAGTTAAAGCGCTGCCGCTGGGAGCAGCTTGGATGGCGCCAGTTCGCGTCCAGACTGTGCAAAGAGGCCAAACTTTTCCTGGGGCGTCACATTGGCTCCAACGCTGCCAGGGTGGGGGATGAGAAAACGGCAGTGTAAAAGCGGTTCTGGCTTTAGGCTTGCGAGATCAGAGGACACTCACACGCCATCAGAACGTCTGTGCTGTGTGGGGACTCGTTGCATATGACCGGCTCAAAAAACCAGCTCTGTCCAGGATTAAGTCGTTTCTGAATTTCCAAATAGGGCTTGGAGGGGTAGCACTATACATAAGAAACAGTCTTGAAGCCCAGGTGTTAAACCTGGACAAAGAAAATAAAGCTGAATCAATATGGTTCAGAATAACAGACACAAATTCAAAGGGCATAATAATAGGAGCATGCTATAGACTGCGAGATTCAGACGGGGAGCAAAATAATTTGATTACAATGACATTAGAAATGCATGTAGCAAAGGAGAAGCAATACTAATGGGGGATTTCAACTTCCCCTATATAAAATGGCAAACCCCGGTGGGGAGCACGACGGATGAAATTGAATTTTTGGAAATGACAAATGACTGCTTCTTTACACAATTTGTCAAGGCACAGACTAGAGGGGAGGCATGCCTTGATTTAGTCTTTTCAAATAACGAAGACAGAATAACAAAAACAGAGGTCGGAGAACCACTAGCAAACTCAGACCACAACATGGTCTCCTTTGAAGTGCTTTTTAAAACCCCAAAAGTAATGACTAAAGCTAAGGTTTACAATTTTAGAAAAGCAAACTATGAAGGTATGAAAAAGAGACTAACAGAGACTAGATTGGAGTAAAATAGAGAAAACATCCACAGAAAAAGGATGGCTGTTCTTCAAAAATGTAGTACTAGAGGCGCAAAACAATTACATCCCTAAAGTAGACAAATCTAAATGTAAAACTAAATTGCCAAAATGGTTTAATAGATCAATTAACAAAAAATATTCAGTGAAAAAAGGCACTTTACAGAGCGTTTAAAAGGGACCAAAAACAAAGTACACAGAAAGAGTACACAGAACTGCAAATGCAAGTCAAAAAGGAAGTTAGAAAGGCCAAGAGAGAAATAGAAATGAACATTGCTAAGAGGGCTAAAACCAATTCCAAAATGTTTTTCCAATATTACAACAGCAGGGGAACATTCAAAGAGGAGGTTAAACGTCTAATGGCAAAATCATAGACCAAGAAAAAAAATAGCAAATATAATACATTTTTTACTTTTCACAAGTTTTTACAAAGGAGGATACGGACAACATGCCCCACATGTCAACCAGTTCCTATCTAGCTTTAAATAACTTTAGTGTAACCAAGGCAGAAGTGTTAAGGGGACTAAGAGCTCTTAAAATAAACAAATCCCCTGGGTCAGATGAGATCCTCCCAGTAGTACTCAAAGAAATGAAAGAAGTTATTTACAAACCGCTAACCAAGATCATGCAGCAGTCTCTTGACACAGGGATTGTACCGACAGACTGGAAAATTGCAAACCTAATACCGATCCACAAAAAGGGAAACAAAACTGAACCAGGTAACTACAGACCAATAAGCCTGACTTCTATTATATGCAAACTTATGGAAACTATAATAAGATCCAAAATGGAAAATTACCTACATGGTAACAGTATCCTGGGAGACAGTCAACATGGTTTTAGGAAAGGGAGATCGTGTCTAACTAACCTGCTTGATTTTTATGAGGATGCAACATCAATAATGGATAATTGCAAAGCATATGACAGGGTTTATTTAGGTTTCCAAAAAGCTTTTGACAAAGTCCTGCATAAAAGATTAATTCTCAAACTGAACACAGTAGGGATTCAAGGAAACACATGTACATGGATTAGGGAGTGACAGAAAGTAGAAAACAGAAAGTACTGATTAGAGGAGAAACCTCAGAATGGAGTGTGGTAACCAGTGGAGTACCACAGGGATCAGTATTAGGTCCTCTGCTATTCCTAATCTACATTAATGATTTAGATTCTGGTATAGTAAACACACCTGTTAAATTCGCAGACGACACAAAAATAGGAGGAGTGGCAAACACTGTTGCAGCAGCAAAGGTCATTAAAAATTCAGACACTGGGCAGACACATGGCAAATGACATTTAAGAGAAAAGTGTAAGGTACTGCACGCAGGAAATAAAAATCTATTCAGTCTTGAACAAAGAACACTACGCGGCAACCTAATTCAAGCATTCAAAATTCTAAAAGGTATTGACAATGTCAACCCAAGGGACTTTTTGACCTGAATAAAGAAACAAGGACCAGGGTTCACAAATGGAGATTAGACAAAGGGGCATTCAGAACAGAAAATAGGAGGCACTTTTTTTTACACAGAGAATCGTGAGGGTCTGGAATCAACTCCCCAGTAATGTTGTTGAAGCTGACACTCTGGGATCCTTCAAGAAGCTACTTGATGAGATTCTGGGATCAATAAGCTACTAACAACCAAACGAGCAAGATGGGCCTAATGGCCTCCTCTCATTTGTAAACTTTCTTATGTTCTTATGTTCTTATGTTTAGTACTGCCAGTGTGAGTATTTTCACCTCCCAGAACCAGAGAAAAAATTCCAAGAGTCTCTTGGGTTCACACCAGACTACATTCCCCCTCTACACAGCATAGGTGTTAAAACCCAGACCAAGAGTAAATGGAAATGCACCCTGGCAAAGCATATCACATTGCTCTAAATAACAGCATTTTATTGTTTTAACAACACATAAAGCAGCAGGTCACATCAATAGTGGGCGTGCATCAAACCACTAATGAAAGAACATACAGGATAAGTTTTCTATAAATTAAAGTTTTCTCTTGATTTGATCAACATATACCCCTCTGGGATAAGCCACAGTTTTATTTAGAGCACCAGGGAACCACCCTGAATTGCTTCATCCACCAATACCTGATTATCCCCAACTATCACAAAAATAAGTGGTGCTGTAAAATACTGGGGAAAAAAAATCTAGTCGTAGCTCATCCAAAAGGCAATACAGGTTTGACTTGAACTCTTTAAGTTTCTTGTAATGAACCTATGATTGATCATTATTGGTGAATGTATTTAAGTTACAAGTCTAAGAGAATATACACAGAGCACTCCCCCCCCCCATATCATATCCATAGGGCTCCAAAACCAGCTTAAACGTTTGAATATACACTGAGTGTACAAAACATTAGGAACACCTGCTCTTTCCATGAACTAAACTGATGAGGTGAAGCCAGGTGAAAGCTATGATCCCTTAGTGATGTAAACTGTTAAAACCACTTCAGTCAGTGTAGATGAAGGGGAGACAGGTTAAAGAAGGATTTTTAAGCCTTGACACAATTGAGACATGGATTGTGTATGTGTGCCATTCAGAGGGTAAATGGACAAGACAAAAGATTTAAGTGCCTTTGAATAGGGTATGGTAGTAGGTGCCAGGCGCGCCGGTTTGAGTGTGTCAAGAACTGCAACGCTGCTAGGTTTTCCATGCTCAACAGTTTCCCGTGTGTATCAAGGATGGTCCACCACCCAAAGGACATCCAGCCAACGGCAGGCCAGTGGTCGAAAATGGCTCATTGATGAAAGAGGCCAAAGGAGGCTGACACAAATTGTGGAGAGGAACAGACAGGCTACAGTTTGTCAACTGACATTGCAGTACAACATTGGTGCCAAAAGACCTATAAAAGAATGCACAACTCGTTGTACCTTGACATGAATGGGGTATGGCAGCCGACGACCTAACAGAGTTCCACTTATTTCAGCAAAACACAAGAAACTGTGGTTGCAGTGGGCTAAGGAACGGAAACACTGGACACTGGAGGATTGGAAAAACATTGCCTGGTCTGATGAATCCCGGTTCCTATGGTTTCATGCTGATGGGAGGACTAGGGTATGGAGAAAACCACATGAGTACATGCATCCATCATGCCGTGTATCAACGCAGCAGGCTGGTGGTGGTGGTGTGATGGTGTGGGGTGTGTTTTCATGGCACACATTGGGCCCCTTGATAAAAGTGGAGCAAAGTTTGAATGCAGGGTAATGCCCCATGCCACAAGGCTAGGATTGACCAGGAATGGTTCCACGAACATGACAGTGAATTCAGCTTACTGCAGTGGCCTGCCCAGTCACCAGATCTCAATCCAATTGAGCATCTGTGGGATGAGATGGAACGAGCTATTCGGAGTAGAGATCCACTACCAGACAACTTGACAACTGTGGGAAGCATTGGAGTCAACATGGGCCAGCATCCCTGTGGGACGCTTTTGACACCTTATGGAGTCCATGTCCTGATGAATTGAGACTATTCTGAGGGCTAAAGGGGGTACAAGTCAATATTAGGAAGGTATTCCTAATGTTTTATACACTGGGTGTATTTGTGTTTAATCTCTTTTCTCAGTCATTCTGTTCTTTGCAGGGTCTTTTGTCACCCGCTTCTACTGCACTCAGTTCCACAGTATATTAGCACTGTTAGGGCTGCATAGTTTATGGTGCAATATATCTTAAAGACAGAAATGAAAAAGCAGCCATCAGGAGCTTTACAGCCTGCTTAATGAAGCCAGGGGACTAATAAACCCCTTTTTTATCTCAATCTTTTCCATAAAAAATACACAACTGTACATAAAATGATTTAGAGGCGTGGTAACCATGGACATGGTGGACAATTTTCTGTTTTGTTGCTTGCTTTTCAGTCTGGCAAATTACAGTTTTGTTGCTTTTTTTTCTTTTTGTAAATCAAATTTGCTTCTGCTTTCTGGTACCTAATCCCTTCCTGTGCTGTAAACTATGTGGTCTGATTGCAGCTAGACCCTTCGGTTCACAAGGCTGTCTCCAGTGCTTTTTTTGAATTAAACAGGCTATTTAAACTAACACTGTATACATTGTGGTGCATTTCATAACACTAGGGCCACATCTGTTGTGATTACATGCCATATTGCGAGCTGCATATTATGAAACATGTCATTACACTGCGATTGTATACTGCTTCACTGTATCCATCTGTCGCTCTTACTAACCACAACACATCTGTATTAGTCCCTTGGCACTTTCATTGACAATAGGGGAAAGGTTAATAAAGAGAACACTGTTAAGTGGCCAAGATATGTGTCAGAGTGTGGTGTCACCCTTTTCAATAGACTTTGCACCTGAAGGAAATTGCGAGAGGTGAGAGTATAGGTTTAATCAAAACAGTTCCTGGTCTAATCTCACAATTGTTCAGCGCTGTAGTCTTTTTATGACTAGACATATATACAGTGTGAATACACAGTTTTTGGAATTCATTTAATATTCTGTACTGGATTCAAAACCATACGTAACAACAGCAGCGGACTGTGTATAGTTATCAATAAGATTGCACACATGTCTGTTTTGTCATGCCATGTCATGTCTGCTGCAGAAAAAGGATGGTGTGTTTAGAGTCACAATGTTTGTTTTCCTCTTGTTAACAAGCCTGTGGCTGTGTTTGTGAATATTAGCATTAGTACTATGAGTGTGAGTGATGAAAAGCAAGCCCATCCTAATTTATTATTGGCACATTCTGCTTTCATTAACTGCTGATTAACGGTGCATTTCTTTTCATACCAATACAATACTGTATTTAGTAGCATCTCAAACAGGACAGGAGTGCTAATGATTTATTTACCAACACTACCTTTGCTTTTACTGAGTTATAATTAGGAGAATACTTAATTTAACATCAGCCCTTTCATTTTATTTCTATTAAAGGTTAATGAGATTGTGGCAGGCTGGCGAGTGGATAGAGGCCCAGAGACAGACTGCAGTTCAAAAAAATATACTTTTATTATAAATAGATACAAAAATAAAAAGGCACAATGGCCAAAACAAAGGGATTGAAACACAAAAAGAAAGACAAAAAGCAAAATGTACAAAATAAAGGTTTCCAGGCTGGGCAATGCCTTCACTGGATTTAGAAAATTGAAAAATCACAACCAACAAAACACCAACCTGCTTCCTCAACTCCCTCCTCCCACATGAGAAGCAGAGGCCTCCTTTTATGTCAGGTGGCTGGGCGCTGATTGATCGTTAATTAACCTAATCAACTAATCAACCCCAGCCACCTGAACACAATAAACCGAGGCAGGTAGGGGAAATTAACCCCATCCCTGCCAATTTAAAAAGATAGAAAACACACACTATGCATAGTTTAAATTTGTTTAATGCTATGTTTATGCCGTTTCATTGAGCTATGTTACTTAGGCTCAGACAATTCACTTACAAATGGAAATCAGGAAGAATAATTAATGAAGGCAAAACAAAGGTATGTCCTTTACTACTTCAATGTTTTATTTAAACACATTTGCCATTCGACTGTGTGACAGAGAGCGAAAGTATTTGAGCTGTAAATCTCCCTCCCGACGGCTGATTGTGTGTTTTTCCCTCAACTGGTAGACTCGATGGTAGGTGGAAACCAGATGTCATCTGTCTTGGGGAAAGCGCGTTTATGTCAGCAGCGACTGGATAAACCATGGCAATGAGCTTATTGCAGGGAGGAGGTTGGTTTCGGACACTGCACACTTTCTGTGCACAAAGAATTGGATTGTATTTAACTGGTATTGTGTATTTATTATTATTATTATTATTATTATTATTATTATTATTATTATTATTATTATTATTATTATTATTATTAGATATGGCAGATTGTTATTTGAATTATCCAAATAAACACAGACGTTCTGTATTGGGAAACTACTGTCTGGACATTCCATTTATACATTGAACCACTCACCGTCTTGTCAAATTCTGTCAAAGACAATTTGTCACTGAGCTTGAACCAACCCAAACAGTAAACACCATTTGTCTTCTATTAAACCGCAGGTTGAGAAAACAATGTGTCTTTCCCTATGGATTGATTTCAGCACTGAACAACTGGACAGCTCCACATGAACCCTATAGTCCTGTAAGCCACCACTGATAAAACTGTCCTTGAATGACTGCCCTGCACGTCTTTCAACTTGTACAGTACACTAAAAATCCATAACTCTACAAACTAAAAATAATAATAATAATAATAATAATAATAATAATAATAATAATAATATATACTTTGTGTTTGAGACTCATTCTTTAATACTTATGCACTGTTACATATTAATGTACACTGAACCTGTTCTGTTTTGCTAAACTCTTAATTGGTTCAGTTAAATGAATTGCACTCCCGTCATGCACCTTTGCCCCTCTGTATGTTTGGCTTAATTCCTGTAATAAACTCTTATAGCACATGCTGCCCTGAGCCTTTATATATGTGATGCAGACAGTGTGTTTTCAGCCCACAGAGACAATTGCTCTTCATTTCATCCCTTTGTGCGTTACTGAACTCCTCAGACACCAGCAGGAGTGATGGGGCTCAGTCCTTACATCTAATTAGAACAGCAACATTCTCACAATCAACTCGCTGTACATATTGTAACTTTCACTGGATAACACCATGGGTCTTAATTAACAAGAAATGCAGAAACAACTCCTATAAGGAATACATCAATTTCAACAGCATAAAATTATCATGGAATTTATCAGAACAATGCACTATATATGTTCCCAGCTGTTCCTTGTTAGTTGTATACAATTATTAAAATGGTTTTATTATTTTCTGAGAATTTGCCATCGCCCTTCCTGCTAAATAGGGTTCTGTGTGTCCAGGGATAAACACTTGGTTTCCTGTCCCTGTTCATTTCTTGTTCTGCAGGTATTAGGACCACTCTGGGGCCTAGGCTTGTGGGGTTCTCACTGTTAAAGCACAGGAAGTGTAATGACACAGGAAGTGAAGTACTTACCCTTAAACTGAGTTTTGATGCTTGCAATAGGTCTTGTGGAAAGTTATTATTATGAAAACGAGCCTCTGTTCCGACTGTTTTTGGATGTGCAAGATGAGATTTAAACAGTGAACAGTTACGTCTCACAGTGTATCAAACACATATATTACAAACAGATCCCAATCCAAACAAGTCTTAGATGTCAATTTAGGATTCAAGCTCTGTATTTAACACTACACGCTATATTATATTGTTATAATATATTTCATTACAAGGAACACTCTATACCATCATTTACAATCTATACAATTTAACGCTGTGGAACCTGACCAGCCAATCAAAAAAACAGAACCAATGTCTTACTACTGCATACACGATTCAAAGATGGCTTACTGGTACAGCAGTCTGTCAGTAAACCAGTTTAGACCAGACCCTGTTCAGGATATTAGTTTGTTTTTGAACATTGATCATAATTGATCAAAAGATACCTTGTCTAGTGTTTGTTTCATGTTTTTGATATTTCAACTAAAATCAGTATAAAAAAAAATGACTGCAGACCCGAATGGTCGTTATATTGTTTGTTACTGGTACTCTTTTTGACTGCTCATTAATTTTAGCCAATGTTTACGCTCCCAACTGGGATGACAGCCTTGGCAATTCATTCATTTCTTCAAACCTATGGTATAACCCATGGCGCTTTCTTTTTCCATCAGCTCGGCAGTACTCCTTTTTTTTTTTACCTGTCCATCAGACTTATTCCCTTATTGATTTTTGTTATAGATAAAAATGTTCTTCCCATTGTCCACTTGTGTACTTACCACAGCATTGTAATTTCAGATCATGCGCCTTGACTTTGAAGCTAATGTTCCCCAATCACATAAAACCCTGTCGCTCGTGAAGGTTTAACCCCCTCCTGCTGTCCGATCAAAACTTTGTCCATTTTATTTCCTACCATATAGACCTTTTCATGGAAACAAACTCAACTCCTGGAATATCCTCGGCTACCCTATGGGAAACCCTAAAGGCATACTTATGTGGCCAAATAATTTACTTCAGTGCTAGAGCAAATAAAGTCCGAACAGGTTGGCTATCTGAAATAACTGACCTTGTTTTACTGTTGGATCAACAGCATGCTAACTCTGCAAATCCAGATCTCTATAAACAAAGATTGTCCTTGCAAATTGAATTTGACCTGCTCTCCACAAAACAGGCTGAACAATTAATAACTAAATCTTGATTTCCAATATATGAACATGGTGGCACACCAGTTACACCAGTCGGCAACCTCACATCCGATCTCGCAAATTAATGTACCACCTAACCAGCCTACAAAAGGCCAACAGGAGATCAATGATCAATTTAAACATTTTTACTCTGCTCTCTACACATCGGAGTCGTCCTCAGATCCTTTGTTAATTGAGTTGTTTTTTGAGAACCTTTCTGTCTGACTGTTGATCCACAATCTAAAGCTCACCTAGAGGAACCATTATCTCCAGATGAAATATCTCAGGCTGTTTGATCAATGCAGAGTGGTAAATCTCATGGCCCAGATGGGTTTCCCATAGAATTTTATAAGAAATATAGCAATAGTCTATCTTCTTTGTTGAGTGATGTGTTTACAGAATCTTTGTCACCTCTGTCTTTACTTCCAACATGTGCCAAGCCTCCATATCACTACTACTGAAACAGAATAAAAACCCTCTTGAATGCGGTTGAGGTACCACCTCTATCTCTGCTTAATGCAGACTTTAAAATTCTTGCTAATATCCTAGCCCACCATCTTGAATCAGTTCTCCTCTCTATAATCTCCTCTGCCCAGACAGAGTTTGAACAGGGTAGAATTCATATTTTAAGACGAGTGTTCAATGTTATATATGCTCTGACTTCCCCCTTGCCTGAGGTTGTTGTTTCATCTGATGCGGAGAAGTCATTCCATCGTGTTGAGTGGGATTATTTATTTGCTACTCTGCACAGGTTTGCTTTGGTCACAATTTTATTTCATGGCTCAAACTGTTGTATCCCTCCCCATCAGCCTCAGTTCACACAAACAACACGCAGCCTGAGTACTTCACTCACCACTCAATAACTTCACTTACCTGGGTAATTCTGTTACCCACTTGTACAAAAACTTTTTAAATCTAATTTTACTCCTCTACTAGAGCATATTAGACAAAACTTTCTTTGTTGGTCCACTCTATCACTTGCTGCCAGCATTAATTCTGTCCAAATGAACACACTCCCTAAATTACTTTACCTTTTTCAATGTATTCCTGTTTTCATAAACCAAAAAAATTTCATCACTCTAGACAAAGTAGTTTCATCATTTATTTGGAACAAACAGCTTCGCAGAATCCGCAAGGATATCCCCCAGAGAACAACACCAAGAGGGGGTATGGCCTTACCTAATTTTCAACGATAATATTGGTCTGCTAGCATTCAGACTTTATTGCATTAGTTGCAATCTCATCCCCAGCTGGACAGGTCTGCATGGCTGGTGATGGAAGCTGCTTCTCGGCAGGGTACTTCACTTCCTGCCCTTCTATGCTTCTCCCTTCCAATCTCTACCTTTCAGCTCAGTTCTCTCTCTCTCTCTCTCTCTCTCTCTCTCTCTCTCTCTCTCTCTCTCTCTCTCTCTCTCTCTTTCTCTCTCTATCCTTTTTGTCATACAGTACATCAAAGCATTTTTTTCACTAAACTTTTTTTTTTTTAAAGTACACATTCTTAACAAGCATATTTTCCTCATATAAAATAAACAGCACACAAAATCTACATTTATTTCAAAAGGTACAGTGTACATATCAACTGACTGTTTCTAATATAAATTGTAGTATGCATAAGGGAAATAATTTCTTCTGCATTTAAATGCTATCCAGATTATTGAATTGAAGCAAAGTCTACTGGTTTTATTCAAGCTTCGGAAACTTTACATTGTGTTAAGATAATCATTGTATTAAAAAGTGTATCATTCCATTTGAAAACTCAATTTAAGCTAATCAAATGTACAGAACCTGAACTTACAACAACAACAACAACAACAACCACAACAAGCTTTTTTAAAAGTAATATCTGCAGTAATATCGTCACTTACAATGAATTGTATTACAGCTTGCAGTGCCTTTAATGCCAATCTGAACAACGAACATTAACAAGCGCCATTTCAAATAAGCGTCTCATTTTCCAAAAAATCATTCTCATTAGTTGTTCAAGCAAACACAAACCACAGCCTTTTAATTTTCTTAACATCATTCTGAAATAAGAGGAAAAACACAGAAGCGTTCATACATACAGACAGGCTCTGCCCTGCTGGAGCGAGAAGGTCTGCTTTCCATTCAGCAGCCGAAGCAGTCTGAGTTAGGAATGTGTCTGGATGTGAGAAAAAGCTGTTTAAAGCCTGCACACGCACTGCTGAATGCTTACTGCAATAAGCCAAAGTTTTGATTCGCCAGTCTTATCCCACCTCAACATTACACAGAGGTGGGTGGAGAGAAATCATACTTTCGGATCAAAAAAGAGGAACCATTGCGAAGTGAGGTGGTCTACTATTGTTACCTTGAGGTAACAGTATTGGATTAATTCACCTACCCGCCTTGTAAACTGCAACAGAACAGACCGCCTGCCTTTTGAAATGACAGCTGTTTAGCTTTCTTTTATAATTACAAAGCTGTCAGTGTCTATTTTTGTGGACAGAAGTCGTGACAGCTGGCTAAGGATTTTAAAGGATCTTTGAAACAGCATTTTTGGAGAAGTAATGAAGAACAATAAACATGAAATGTGTAATAGTTTCGGTTTGCTTGTTGATGTGTTTATTGAAACCTGATAAATATTGCTCCACATTGGCTCTGATGTTCTCACATTAATTTGTATTTTCCTAAACAGAAACATTTTATATGCAGGGAATATAATTTGCTGTGTCTAACTTCATTCAGTTGAGGAAGGACTTTAAGAAAAAATAACACATGAACCTCCATCTTAGAATTATCCTTAATAGAGTTGGCCTGTTATGCAACCTGGCATTGTTAACATGTACCTTTGCTGCTGGCCAGTCATCTCTTTGCTCTACAGTATATCCATGTTTTTGAGGGATGCATTTACAAAGAAATTCAATTGGGTGCCTTTTTATTTTGTACGGCGGTTGGCCTCTTGACAATACAGGTAACTTCTTCTCTGTCAAAAGTTTGAACAGTGCACCCTAAAGTGTAGTTTTTAAATGTAAACACTGATTGGTCTAACAGTAAACATTTTTTATTCCTCATTGTGGCAAAGTGCCCTGCCCCTGGGCTATTTATTTGTGTTTTATGTTACGTGTAGTGTGTTAATGTTGTTGTATAGTCATTGGTAAACGGGATATAAATGGGTCTGTCTACCACAAGTGTTTAAAATGTATATTTGTATTTAGGCACAAGGATTGCACAGCACTTCACGTGCAGGTAAAATGTAATAATATGTGAGCACAGGGAATTGCACTTTTATTAATTCACGTGCAGTTGTACCGAGACTCCAATTGAATGATTGATTAGCAATCAAGTCTCGGTACAGCTGCATAAAAGCAGCATGTTTTTACTCACCCGGGGTTGTGTGTTTGGTGAGTGGAGAACAGGTGTGGAGAAGGAGAAAGTAAAACCTAAAGTAAATAACTGATTTAAACTCACCGTGTTTGTCTGTTCGTCCACTCGTTTGTCTGTCTGTTTAGTGTTAGTACGTTTTGTTTGTCTGTTCGTTTTGGCTACTGTGCCGTTTTATTTTACAAAGTGTTTTTCGCTTGTTCAACCTTTTATTTTCTGTTTATTGATTAAACTGTGCAACAGCGTAATTCACATTTCACCTGGCAGTACTGAGTATTTCTTTAGGGTCGGAAGTCGCCATACACGCCATCCTGTTAAACTCATTTAAATATGTTTTTGAGCGATTTTAATGAAGTAGTTTTCCCCTAATTTATCCCACGCACCTGGTTTTCATCTTCTTTTCATATTATGAGTGCTACAGTATATGCCTTTATCTGTATGCTGCTGCTACAGGCCCACAGGAAGTGCTTGAAACTAGATACTGCATCACAAGCAGCCTAATGTAAGAATGCATTTCAATGAATTAATACATACTATCACCATGACTGCAAGTGTAAATCTGTGGCATTGAAGTGCAATGGCAGTAAATTACTATTTATTCACCAGTACTAGTGTGGCAGTAAAAATGATACATAAAAGGCTGCTTATGGTTTTCACTCGGCAGAACATTTATTTTGTGGCAGGCTTTAAACATAATGAGAAGAGATAGCATCTACCTCGAGCTGCTTTCTGCAGCCGCAACGGTTCTTCCCTGCCACCACCATTTGCTTCATCGTCTTTTCTCACATTTCTGAGAGGGGGGCTGCTCCATTGAAGCATGTTATTGTTGATACATCTCCTATACTCCCATTTGTGTTTTTCAAATCAGTGCTCATTGTTCCCAGCCCTTATAAAAGTTTACTATGGTATTTTTGCATGGTAATTTTGAGTTTTCCAATGCTATGCCCATGGTTATTCTATGCATTTACCACTGCCTACCATGTTTTCAATATGCTTTACCATACCTCTCTGGGCTTTACAGTGCTTACCTATGCTTGACCATCACTATGTTTCATCACATTTTATAAAACGGAATGTTCAGATGCTGCCTGCTGACTGGCTGCTTAGGGGGTTTAAACTGTGCATAAATATAGCTTAATGCACAACTGAACTTTTTTTTCTTTTCTAATTAAAGTTTGATTAATAAATTATCAATACACAACGTATTATACTTGCAACGGAGAGCCTGAGTGTAGTTATTTATTACTACTCTATTGTGCCTTATTACTTGTTTTTCTCAATCATTTTCACTGAAAGCAGTATATGTCTTTACAGTCACTAAGTTTTCAGTCGTGTTTAAATGTTATTTTAGCCATTTTGGCTAGTTATCCTCCATCGTGGCCTATCAAATTGCATGGCCTGCAACTTAATGTCGCCCTTCCCCCAGGTCTAGCACGTTCTTGCCTGCATGCACTCTCATTTTAACTGGCTTCAGGCATTTCATGTAAGTAGCTGGACAGTGTTACAATTAATTATTTTGACCCCAACTGGGATAAAATAGTCTATTATTGTATTTATTGTTGGAAATGTTGAAAACCTCCAGTTTAACTGTGTCCGTTGGACTATTTTTTCTCCAAAGCAGAAGAATATACAATAAAATTGTTCATTTTAAAAAAAAAATAATATAAACCTTTGAAGTTTATCTATGTATTATTGAGTCCATTTTATAAGCGCTTCATTGTATGTTAATGCAACACAACCCATGCCCTGTCGTGTGTTATCCCTTACTTATTAAACAGGGAAGTCTTGGTAACACAAGCATCAAATTGCAATCATAACTAGAATGGCAGCCAGGTTTTGAAAATTAACAATGCATTGGTCCAGGAGGAGTGCCTTGTTACTAGAATACACATGAAATAGATATTATTGGCTCTGAGGCTAGTCTTCATGAACTGCATGACAAAAAGAAGAAATACCATTACAGCCTGTTTAACAGTGACTTTCCTAGTATGCACGCTGTTATAAAAAAATGAAAAACTATTATTTTCAAGGGAGTTGCTATTTCCCAAGGTGAATGTTATATGAAGTAATGAGTGAGGAGTGAGGCAAATGTTTTATTATAATAATAATAATAATAATAATAATAATAATAATAATAATAATAATAATAATAATAATAATAATAATAATAATAGTGAGGCAAGGGTTTTATAATAATAATAATAATAATAATAATAATAATAATAATAATAATAATAATAATAATAATAATAATAATAATTTTATATAGCGCCTTTTTATAGTGGACCACCATCACAAAGAGCATTACAAGATACGAGACTAGGGTGTGTGAACTATGCATCAGAAGCAGAGTCACTTACAACAACCTGAAACCTTACCCGAAAGAGGGAGCACAAGGAGGTTAAGTGACTTGCTCAGGGTCATGCAGTGACTCAGTAGCTGAGCTGGGATTTTAACCGGGGACTTCCTGGTTAAAGATGATAAAATGGTAGTGTTTTATTTTTAGTTTGAGAATGGAGTGACCCAGAAGGACATACGAAAAGTCAACCATTTTTTACAAGGAAGCATGGGAGAAGTGGTAGCCTGCTGTTTTTCATTTAGTGTGAACCCATTAAAAAAAGAGTTTCCCAGTTTAACCAGCTACCACGTGACACAGGTCACTTCAGATATCCCAGTGTGCCAGACAGCAAGCTGAGTAAGACACCTGCCTAACTATTCAGTACTGGACTGCTGTTTAAAACACAGGTCTTCTCACCTCAGGAGCGCATCAAAGGCCTGTCACGAGACAAAAGAAATAATAAAAGCCGTTTTTAACATTCCATCTTCAGACACATTGATCAAAAAACTATTGAAATCCCCAGTACCCCTTGTTTTGTATTTCTTTAAAAAGGTTTGCTTAGAGAAAGGCTTCTTGTTTTATATTGTAAACCGCACAGCTTTGTATTCTTAATCTCGTTTACGTTTGCTTACTTTCAAAGTAAAGCATTTCCCCATGCTGTCTGCTCTTTATTTTTGTCCAGTAACCTATTTTGCATGTGTGTAAATGTAATTTTCTATAGATGTTCGCAAAGCCAACATTTTCACATATCCGCCCAGAACCCAGTCCACAGAGAGTGCTCCACAGAGAGTGCTGCGTGGTACCGTACAGTGCTGAATTTCAGTGGTTTTCAATGCATCATACTTCAAAGAAATGCAACGTTTTGTTACTAGCAGATTTATATTTGTGTACTTTTTTAAACTGTTAAACTATTACAGCCTCACAAGAGCAGGTAGCTCAACGCAGTCCCTTGGGGAACGTTTGTGATTCATTCTGCGTAAAGGATCCATAGTCTTGTAAAAAAGCCTTTGTTTCCCTTGTTTTTATCGTTATGAGCTAAATGTAAAGCATATCAAGCTGGGGCAGTCTTGTGGCATGTGGGGAAGATCATACTGCTCCCTGCCCGGTGGACACAATGAGAGGACAGTTCCACTCAATACTATAGACAGTCAATCCTAACCTGACCACCCCGACATTCAGTGAGCCTCACTCATTACGAGAATGAAAACTGTGCTGATCAGTGTGCCCAGTAGAAGCTAGGTTAACACCACCGTTTCACTTGTGTGCTGAGCCAGTTTAAGTCTTATAAACTCTTGGGGGTGGGAGGGGGTGGTGGTCTGACTTATTATCGCAGCTCCCTTTTAGAGCCAAAAATAAATAAATAATCTCCTACCCAACAGTAGAAACCTGAGCCTGGTTAGTGCAAACTAATGTGAAGTATTGTCATCAATAAAGTAAAACCTGGGTGCTGGCTGCTTGCTGACAGGCAATCCCATATTCCCCTAGCAAGCGTCTTAACCACTGCACAAAAAAAAGCCAGGCTTGTTAGCATGAGCAGTTATAGAGCGTGAACACAGAAACAGGCGCATTCAATGTACAGTAAGCCCCACGTCTCAGAGGAAGCTTAATCTTTTACACTATAAAAACCGCAGTTTACATCATCGCATAAAACATGGCTATCTTAGCTTATCCTTTTTACAGTGCATTTACCACAGTAGAATACATTCCCAAAACCACTCAACTATTTAATATTGCACATTTACTGAAGTCCAGATGATGAAGAAGTTCTCTAGCTGAGGCTGAGTCACTTGATTTATTATGCAGTCACACAGAAAAAGCTGAATGATTAAGAAATTGCATTAATTCTACACGACTGACTTTTGCTTACATAAACCACAATGCTCAAGAGACAAATACATACTGTAAGCTTGGCAAATAGCATTTATCAAAGGGGGACCACAGAAGGTCTTTCCCTGCTTTTTCATTCTCATTTTAATAAGCTGTTTTCAAGGCTGTGCCACTCATTCTGCCCTTGTATCGAGACCCAAGATGTCAAGTACAGTCAACTGAAAACTTGTGGCAATTAGTTGGATTTCTGAAATCCAGTGATGTCACTTGGAATTCTGTACAACACTCCCCTCTCCTCCACCCCCCTTGTTCTAATGCCCCACTTTACCCAATGATTTATTATTTATTAGAAGTTATGTATTCAGGATTAATCCACTGAGATGCAAGCACTTCATTCACAGGGACATCCTGACAGTAGCAGCATGGCATTTTACGACAAAAACAAACAAAAGACTATCAACTTATCAATCAATGATATACAAGCACTGACATTATCCTTCAAAAACAAATCGTACCTACAATTTCACTATTCCAGGCCCACTACAAAAGTGTGAAGCTGATGTTTTTGTAGAGGGATTGGTATAGTTTGTTAGGCTAAATTAAATTCTACAGCTTGTAATTACTGCAGTAAACATGCAGTAGCAAGCGTGGCTGAATGATGCCGCGAGCTGCAATGCATTAGTGCATTTTCAGTCTTTATTTGCATTTTATCAGTAGTCCTATTGAGAATTTCAATTGCACAGCTATAAGTGTGGCTTTCACTATTGTCATGAATATATGTCATCAACACATTCACAGGTTTGTTTTTATTTTCTAAAGGTAGTTTCCGGTACAGGTACACAAGCGACTATTCTTGAGTCTGTTCCATTGTCAAACTCAGTGGTGCCACTGGGGAGATGCCAGTTCCAGGAAGCTAAAAGGACACCTGCTATACATTAGCAACCAACTGAGACTTCAACCAGTCAAAACCCCAGATCAAACAACGCACGTACCTTTATCAGCAACCCACATCTGACAGGACGCAGAGCTTGCAGTGAAGTGTCTTTGCAAACACACTATCGTCGCTCCAAATAATCCCGGGATTACCTGTCCTGTTCAATCTCCGTCAGAAAAAGTTATGTATAA
Source organism: Polyodon spathula (assembly GCF_017654505.1). Lineage (NCBI taxonomy): Eukaryota > Metazoa > Chordata > Actinopteri > Acipenseriformes > Polyodontidae > Polyodon > Polyodon spathula. The sequence goes on from NC_054534.1 coordinate 6,914,872, forward strand.
ATGCTGACTGATACTGAGCTTTCCCCCTGTACCCCCCGTTTAACAAACACTCTCAAAAGTTTGTACAGCACACACTTCTCTGACACGTCTCTCAGTGTACAACTGAATTGACAGCCTTGACACTAGTGAGAGCTGTGACACAGGACGCTGCACACTAAATCCTTATTATGCAACAGGGAGATGTAGCAACTTTAATGACACTAACCTAGCAGTTAGCGAACTTGAGATCAGGCCAGCAGGGCAATATTGAAGAAAGACTGTAACTGTAACTCTGAAGAAGATATCATATCCTCTACAAGTAAGCACTGCTGCATTCAGGCTGTGCTACTGAAGTTCTTTCAGGTTTCTACTATTAAAAAAATGGCTCTATAAAAAATTAGATATAGATAGATATCATGCAATAAACAGGAAGCTTTTTCCTCATCCAGGGTTATCTGAGAAAAGTGTCACCACAATGTAACCAAAATGCTAGCTTCTCAGAGGGAAATGCATTATTAAAATTTTAAAGGACTGCCAATTAATAATGCAAAGCTGAGGAGTGACACAGCCCTGTTCAATTTGATTAACACAAGCCCCCACCTCCCCCACTTCCAGAGCTGTCTTCCACTACGTTTGTTTGTTTACGTATACATGGATCAAATTCAGCACTCAGGGTGCTTGGGGATATACAGACAAGAAATCTTACCTAACTACATCAAATGTATAAATAATGCTCTAATCAGTAACCGTGGGATCTTTCTCATGTTTTGAAACCGAGTTCCACAAGGTCATTGCAGCTTCAGCTGTCATTTTATTTGTTTGCGCCTCCATTCCAGGGTCTTTTAGTTTAGTAAGTCTGCTAAATACAGACACAACAATAGAGAAAGAAAGAGAATACACATAGTGATAGAGTACTAAATGGGTAGGCAGGGTTAGAAACTAAATCTGATGAGGACTAGTTGACTCAGTAGTCCCCTGGGCGAGTAATTTGAACAAATGTACACATATACTCTCAGGTTTAGTCTTGCGTTAAAGAAATGCAGGGAAGTCAATTTTCAGTTTATCGTTTGAATTTACTGAAATGCGTTGCGTCTTTTGAAGTAAGTGTAATATAATTTTACAAAAATGTGGAGATTTATACTGCAAATGTTCCACATCCCGATGCATAGGAAGAAAGTCTATTTACCCATAGAAAAAAGTGATTTATTCTGCACAGTAGAGTTAGTGAAAAACCACATGCTGTGCTCTTCTTGAGGCTGACACGTCTGCGGGAGACGAACTTCCCGCTGAACACTTTCCACATGTTGGCAAGTGTGTAGGTCACGTTTTACTAAACAATTTAAAACTAATAAATAAACAATTACCATAATGAACATTATTGTGGTATGTTGCTTTAAAACATAATAACAGAATATACTTGTAACAAAGCTGAGCTCTTATCTATAAACAGTAACAAGTTTAAAGCTTGGGACTTGCTGTATGTAGCTTGGTGTTGTTTACATTATCGTCAGCATATTGTAAGTGACTTTTCTTATACCAATACAGCATTGGTGAGCGATAATCAGTTTGTTTGAAAACCAGGCTTTAAGTAAGAAATAACCCATGACAGGGTGTGTGGTAAGACAATTCTTACAGCACACCCTTGGTGTGTTGTTGCCTTCAACCACCCAGGAAGTGCGGCAAGAATTGCCTTACCACACAGCCTGTTGTACATTTAATTACGGTTATAAAAAGGCTACATTTTTTTAAACATAATTATACAAACTAGCTTTTTTAAGGAATAAAATAAGAAATATATTATGTATCCTTCCACTGGGTAAAAATACTCCCTGGAGACTGTTTGATTGTAATATATATGTTGTACTTTTTTATTTGTCATAAACATTACATTGAACATTACCATTAATAGTAAATGAAATGAGATTTGTTTATTGAAAGCAGACTGATTTCCCACATCTGAGGGAGGATTCATGGAACAGCCAAACACTGCACTGCACTGTCACTTGAGAGAAGGGCTTCCGAGTGTTATTTGTGTTTTGTTTTTTTTGTAGGAAATGATCCTACTCAGGCCTTGCAGTCTTCAAGACTAACTGGCTAATAATTTCTGAGGCTGTTTTCACACCAACGCCGGTAACCATGCGTAATTTCCCTAGATTGTAATCCAGCACTAGATGTGAGTTTGCGCAGTGCCACAGTGAGCACAATAGAATGCTATGCTGAACCCGACTTTGTTTAAAAGCCCAGTGGTTGTGTCAGAAGAGAGCAGGAGAGATTGTAATGTTGTTTTAAACATGTCTCTGAAATCAGAGGGCAGTGGTGAGACGTATGTTTTGTCTAGTTTAATCATTGCATACTCACTAGTTTTATAAGGTGATATTTAGTTTAGTAAGTAAATGCCGCTGCTGCATTACATGCTGAGTGAGACTTGCGTGATTTCTCAGATGGCTTCTGAATACAGTGTTACTGCTACTGCTTACCTCAGAGTTTTCTTTGTTCTGTTCTCTCACTAAATACAACAGTATATTTGCCATTTTTACTGTAATTCTCAGTGACAGAGATGAAAAAAAAACAGATTGTTGAGTGTTTTAAATGCTGTTTCAGTTGCATGTTGACATTTTTACCAACAGAAACACTGTTTAGATAATTGTTACTATTAAGGCATAGTAATATTAATAGATCAGATAAGTAAGTTGGTCTATGATGTCATAATCGTGCGGTAAGACAATTATTACCGCACGGTCATGAGATCTTGTTCAGCCAATCATAACACTTAATTTATCCAAACCATTTTATAATCACTGATAATAGGTGCACAGGCTGTGATTCCGGGGTGCTCCTGGGCTCAAGCACCAATGGGGGAAAATAAGGTCCAGCACAGTGTAAATTATAGTCAAATTATAGTGTGGATGCTATTGCAACGTTTAAGAATATAAAAATCTATTTATACAAAGTCTCTCAGCTTTCTTGAAAAGATTAGCATTTCCCTCGTTTTTCTTTTGTATTTGTAATGCTCTCATTAGTATCTAACCCTAGTAGATACAGCGTCCATCAGTTCTGGCAGATTCTACTGTACTTGCTGAAGCAGTTTTATCTCACTACAAATTAAAAAAATAAATAGCCACCTAGCTAATAATTTCATCCCGAGGGCTACAGTGAAACGTACTGCCCTTAAATTGCAACTTTAGTGAAGACTGCATGTGTACATGAGTACATTAATTGTTGTAGATTCATAGCCTGACAACATTTTTGTAAATAGCAACACATGTAACGTACAATAAAATAAACATTTTGTTTGTGTCATTGGTGTCAATTTCAGGCGGATCTTCATGGTCGGCAAGGTGACACAGCTGAGATAATTTTTTCCTGTCATCCCATCTGGTGCTGTCAGTGTCAGTTTCTCAGCACACAGTACAGTAGTCGCTCAACGAGGTGTAAACAGGTGATTGATCGATCTGTGTGACCGTTTAAAAAAAAATTGTAAATCTAAATTTATAACGGTGTTTATTTTTTAGCAAAATAAAATCTAAGACTATTTTAGGGACCCCAACTGTTGTTGTTGATTCCAACATAAGGACTAGTAAGTTTACATCAAGTTTCAAAAGGTACTAGTCTTTTGGACTACTAGCTCAATATTGTTAGTTTCTAACCCAGGTAGGAAATTAAATATTATAGAAATGTTTAAGGTTTTAATGTGTTGCAAAAGGCACTGAAAAAAAAATCCAAACAATAATTCCCAAACAACTGCAATTTTACATTGATATTTAATAGATTTACAGTTTGTAACTGTTACTGTTGCTTCCTAATACACAAGGGAGGGATATATATATATATATATATATATATATATATATATATATATATATATATATAAAAGTTCCTGTATGCATGAACATCTTTAACCCATGACTTCAAAACAAGCTAAAACAATCAGAAGTTAGACAGACAAATGTTTCCGTCTCCTTTCCAAACCTGACCTCCTTTAACACAACTGCCCCCTAATGGCACTAGCTGGAAAAACAGGGCTGCTGAAACATATTCATGATAGAGCAGAGCGATGGGTTTAACAAAGTGCTGAGCTAGAGCACTCTATGCCATCCGGTTTGTATAATGAGCAGAACTCATTTGTTTCACAGAATGAAGTTGCTTACTTTTAATATTCCTAATGTATACAAAGCAGGACAATAATGACATTTTCAATGATTGATTGTCATGATTATCAGAATCCTGTTTGAACTCCCATAATTGTCACTTTCTGCCCAATTAGTATTCTCTCTCTCTCACATGCTTTTTTCTCAGCCTGCTTCGAGCTTGCTGGCTTTTGAAATGAAGCCATGCCACTCTTCTCATCCACAATAGAGGGGGGACTGAATTCAAGACATGAAGGCGCACTTTAGCACTAAGCGCAGGTTAGCATGGTAAAGCGGATCTAAAAAGTATAACAGAACACCATGGTTACATTGATAAAGTGTGGTACCTTCAATATTAAGGCCACCAAGCAGTCTTAATTTGCCTCTCAACATGCTGTAAACTACTAGTCATCTATTTTTTAAAACAGTTTACATAAAGCAAAACTGAAATAAATAAGATCTAAGTAAAATTCTTTGTTTATTTTACTCCCTTAAAATCAGGTACATCAAAAAGAATTGATACGCAATACAGTAAAATTGTAAAAACCCACAGAGGGCCTGATAATCTATAATGCTCTGAGCACTTTCTCCAGTTGTGAAATTTAATTTGCACCCCTCTCTCTCTAACATTGTTTTTGTATGTCACATTAAACAATTGTATAATAATAATTTTATCAAATCGATTTTACAAATATCCCCTGCCAAAATGAATTTGGATAATAGGGTTTTTACTGTGACCAGAATTTTAGCTGGAAAGCTGAGTGTGAAAGATCCGCATCAGAAAGCATTGTCTCAGGCTTGTGGGGTGATTAATTGAATAAAAACAGACTGCAAACTGGCTCCAATGCACCATTGCTGCCAACTGTCCAATTCTAAAAGCATACAACTTGATAGATGAGTTTGGGATGCAGCGTTTCCATTCATTTCCTGTTTCTCGTTTTGTCTTTATCTTCTCTTATGCAATTTTCTTAATTTGTTTTTTTTTTTCACACAAGAGCAAATGTCTTCTTCCAACCCTGTATCCTCCAAACTGCACTCTGAGATCACAGGATGCGGGGCTGCTGGTTATTCCTCGGGTCAACAAAAGCAACATGGGAGGCAGGGCTTTTTCTTGTAGAGGTCCTAAATTATGGAATTCTCTGCCTTTGTTTGTCAGGGAAGCTGGGATTGTTACAGTTTTCAAGCCAAGACTAAAAATTCACTTTTATAAAATGGCTTTCTTATCTTAATGGGTTTTAATGTAGCTTTAAAATTGCTGCTTTTGTATTCTGTGTATACTGTCATTTAAATCTGTTATTTAAATGGGCTGACTGTGGCAGTTGTTTGTGTGACATGCTACACAAACTGGTTTGCAATCTACCCGACTTGCCGGTAAGACTGCAAACCAAAACATGTTTTAAAAATGTTCACAAAACATTCTGAATGCCATACTTCATCCATCTAACAACCCACAATAACATTGCAAAGAAAAATGTGCACCTGTTCAATACAAAGTATTAATTGCAGCTGTGTTCGACTCAAACAAAGTTTAACTTGTCCCCATTTTGTTTTTACCAAGGAGAAAGGCAACGACAAAGCACAGTTTCGTCTCCTAAGTAAATTATATATTTGTCTTTCCATTTTCACAATCCAAAGAGCCAGGCTTGTCTGCTTTGGTGAGTACAATGCTTTTAACCCTTATCTCACTGACAGTGGTCAGAATTCATTCAAACAGCAGTGCTCCACACAACGTAACACTCTTCCCCCTTTGACCTCAGCTGTAGCCAGTCTATGAGATCCGGGTCACGTCGCCATTGTAACAGGGGCAGACACAAAAAAAACCAGACGTGGTGATAGAGCTTTTAATCTCATTTCACTGACTGGGTTCAGAATCCGTAACGGCAGTGCACCACACAACACTGTCTTTCCATGTGTACTGACTACATTACTGCACTTGGTTTATGCTCTCCGAAACTGGATCCAGTTCTGTTTTGAATCACCAGAGAAATGATAGGATTGTTATTGATTCATAACGACTGACTTAAACTATAAGAATGCTGAATGATAAGGCTGGTAAATCTGGTGTTACAGAATTGTTTTGTTTTTTGATAGACTGTCCAATGGAACATTTACAGTAGTACTGGGATGGGCAAGTTTTCCGTCATCATAAAACTGAGTAGCTATGCCCTTGAAAAGGCAACTGAAATGTGTTCAGTGATAATGTCCTGATGGAATCACAGCACCAGGGTTCTTCTATTCCTCTCCTTTTTTTCTTACCTGGCGGAGTTGTTTAGAGCAAGTCTAGAGAATCCTAGGTACTGACACTGTGCCCTTTGAGAAGACAGGGCTGACAGAGTTGAAAGGTCACGTTGTCACGTGATTTGAATGGAATTAAGAAGGCTGTTCAGTCTGGTCACGTAGGATTCTCCAGACAAGCTCCAGAGAAGACAGATTTAGTTTAAAATAGGATATCAACTCAATACTGAAGCAACCCAGAACCACTCGAAACCGTTTTAAACACCATAAAACAGTGTGTTTAATGTAAAAATGGCAATTTAAGCACATTCAATTAAAATGCACTGCAGATGCATGGCTTACAAATGCAATGTGATTTAAAAAAAAAAAAAGTAATACGTTCATATCAGGATTGGGTCACGCATGTTAATAACTTTACATTCAATGCAGAAAAAAAGTGAATGTGCTTCATTTGTTAAAAAATTACATGTCTATCAGGTACCTTAAAAGTCACAGAAATGTCACTATGGTTGAAGTGATTGCTTGTGAAAGTACCATCCCTCCCTCCTAATATCATGTGCCTGCTTTGACACAAGCTGTTGCTCGGTTTAAGGGCTGATTATCCAACTAATGTTTATTAGTGAGTTGAGCAGTCACTGCCTACACAGCAGCAGATTATCAGAAATGGTTTTAATGTAATTAGATTGTCTGATTTCTGAAACCGTACTTCTAAACTGCATCCCTCATTACTGTGGGGCCTTTTTGCTCTAGGATAGTGAACACAGGCCCAGTAATTGGGACAGTTTCAACGATGCCACCTGTCGAGATGGAAAAGTGGTTGCAGCCAAAACAGGGCAATGTTATTTGGATTCATTAGCATCAGAGGCCAGCTTGAAAACATACTGCTAACCCCAATTAAGCTACTGCTCATATGAGCCTGGTTTATCAAGGTGTTTGTACCAACATTGTAGTCTACACCATTAAAAAAAAATAAAACTTGTAATGTTATAAAACTAGCATCAAACACCTTTCTGACACTTTGTTGAGTCCTGAAATGTAACTCCTGAGTTCTGCTGTTTCTGTCGCAACAGCAAAGGCATCTGATCTGACAGACTCTCATAGCAGGGATCACTGAGTCAGCGTCACATATCCCTCCAGAACAATTAAAAAACCTTGCAAACTCCATGGGACAACTGGGATGCGCCTGGATTGTTCTAGAGGGATACGTGATCACTGCTCTCTGATTACTGCCTCACAGAAACTGGGATGTAAAATTTTCTCTAGAAAGGTCCATAGAGGCCCATAACACTACAGTGCACAATATGTGCCAAGTATGTAATCGTGCAACACAAAATCTACAAAGTGAGAGGAACAGGGTGTTACAGTTATTGGGTTTTCAAATATTTTGGCTATTTTATTTAGAAACTCGGAGGGCTGGCTCGCAGGGGGGTACAGTAAACCCAATGAAACTCGAGCAGGAAATGCTGCTGAGCCACAGTTGTGCTGAAGTACACAGTGAAGGTAACCATAATTTACCAGCTTTAATGACCTGAAATGCTCATTAAGCAAAACTTGAATTAAACACTGCAATAAAGAAAGCGCAGGCTGGGTAGGATGACTGTGAGATTTTAGTTTTATCAGCTCACATTTAATAATGTCGCAGTCAGATCCTGCTAATGCTGGGTAAGAAATTCATGTCATTTATGTTGCATTTTGAAATTGAACCTCGCTCTAGGTGAGCAGGATTGATTTGCTGGCAACAACTAATCTATGGACCTTGTGCCGTGTAAATTCATTTTACTCATGTGTAAAAAAGGTATTATAACCCTACAGTCCACAATGGCTCACTAGCAAAAGCACGACATGCGAGTCACGCAGGCGTGGGTCCAATCCTGCTTGTGACAAGCTGCCAATCCTGGCTGGGGACTGGCTCGCAGTGCTACATTGTCCGAGTGAAGGTGGAAAATCAGATGGGGTGATTTAGCCTTGTCACAGGGGAGTGCCTTAACCATTATGCAAATGACCGGGCTCATCTGCAAGTGTGGCTGTAGAGCTTTTAATCTCATTGTACCTACAGAGGTCAGAATTTGTAACGGTGCACTGCTGTTGTCACAGACCTTCTGGGTCAGGTAGGTATCAGCAGTTCAATGGGAAATGCCCCCTCTCTATTTCCCTGCACCTACAGTGTAGTTCTCTGTCCACAAACTTCTTAGCAGACACACACTGAACAGTATTGTGCTTCGCGACCCTGAGGAAGGTAATACATATACAAACAGTTGTTATTACCTTTCTCTAATACTCATTTGGTTTGTGTACCAGAAAAAATAAATCACCCCCAGCTTTTGTTTATATTTCTCATGTGTTCTCATGAAGTATTTTAGGCTTAGAACTATTTCTTATCTTTTAATGCAAATTCACTCCTCTCCCCATCATTACACAGGAGAAGTTTTGATGCATATCTTAAGCTTTGCAGAGCAGACGGAGCTCATTGCATTGGCCTAAGCGTGCATCAAGCTTACCTCCGGGGGACCAATCCCTTTGGGAAGCAGTATACTGTAATTTTCTGGATATAAAACACAGCTTGTATAATATGCATGACTGAGCTTCCTTGGGTTATATATTCCTTCTATACGGTGCACCTCTTGTATAATAACCTATCAAAAACACCATCATGTATAGAATGCTAGTCACAGAGTATACGACACACCTTGTTTGTAACAAACAACCCGTATAGCCTAGAACATGCAGAGCTCCGTATACAAAGTGTAAAAAGGTGCTTATTATATTCAGAATGTTAAAGTAAATCACAATATTAAAAAAAAATCTATGCATGATTAATGCTAGAAACACAATAAGATCTGGGATCTAGAAACATGACACATGCTCATCATCAGTGTAGGTTCACAGAGAGTTCTGGCACAGTATGGGTTACACAAGATCCTTCAGCCAATGTGGCACCTTTACTGTGCACACAAGAGGATACTGCAACTGTAAGTGCAGCCATGCCTTGTAATTAAATGTCACACAATACAGTCAAAGCTGCTTCCTCCTGATTAATCTGAAGCACCAATGCCACATCAGTTCCCACTCTACTGCACCTCTCTCCCCTTGGGGACAACTGTAGTTCAATACTTTGTGTACAGAAACCGTCTACAGTCCTGCCTGATGCATTACACAGCAGAACAACAAGCATGCAAGTGTAATACAATATCAGCTATGTGTTGCTTTGTATTTAATCCAGCTTGAGCTATCACAGCACACATTCGTTAGGCAAGCCTACAATCAGAAAGGTATGGAGCTCACCGCAGATTAGAGACTGTATGTGGGTGGTTGGAGATTTTAGAGAACTACTGTACATCCCTTACTGACTCCCCCGGGGCTATTTTATCAAAAGATAATAAATCGCTCTTTATGTTTAGGCTCCTCCCACTTTACTTTGCGATGAAGTGGGAAGTGTGATACACAATGGCCTGATAATCCACCCAGGCTTCTGTAATGTGCTTTTCACAGCTATTCACATGCACTGAAGCTTAATGCTTTCCTGCTGAGCCCCTCTCCATTGCACTCGAGTTCCAGTCAGGGGTTCATTAAGAAAATGAATCGGCAAACAACAGCTACAATATATATAGTAACCTATATTTAAGATGCATATGAATAACATGCATGTGATTTTTGTTTTTTTTACTGGTATTTCTTTAAAAGTAACTAGTTTAACAATGGCAGCAATTCAGAATGCTTCATTCTAATTCTTTTTGAGGGGAAGCAAATAATAGGTTCTCTCGGGATTCGTTATCACCTAAAAAAAAACAAAAAAATAAACACTGATTTCTTTCTCCTTTACAAGAGCTCTAGACTGGTTTGGTCTTATCAGAAGTCACAGGTAAGAACAAAGAGAACCATTCACAGGGTTCTGTCATTGTCATAATGCTGCACTTCAGGTAGAAATCTAGCATTGTGAATGGCTGCTATTTACTATTCTCTTTTTATTTTAATTACACCCGAAGCATGCCATTTGAAATATGATTAGTGGTGGCAGCTCCTTTGACCCTTTCCTGAGCTGGTAGAGGGAGGGAAAGCTTCTCTTCATCGTAGTGGCTTCTACGGGTCATACAGGTTAACAACCTTCCAAGATCTATTACCCAATTTCATTCTTCAGCCATCACTAGGCAGGCACCACCAAGTTCTACTGTAATTATACTGTGGAAGCTGGACAGTGAATAACAGCAGCAGTTAATGATAGTAATAAATACCTAGAAAATAAATACAATAAATAAATGCACAACAGCTAGGGGTTGAGTCATTCATTGCCCAGTTGAACGTCATGTCTTTCCTTTTTTATTTTACAATGTATTACAATGTATTTCCCTGATTACATTTCTTTTGCCATTAGAATAAAGACAGACAAATGTAAAGCCTCAAATGCAGAATGCAGTTACAGAATATGTCAAAGCAATCTCTTACAGTCTGTCATGTTTTGTTGGATACACCATGCAGATAAAGTGTTTTGTGTCCTATTGAGGATTCTTCAAGTCACTGGGGGTCCACTCACTGAACTCTGAGATCATCAGTATAACTCGCCTCTATTCAGGGAACATTGTGAATCGTTGACAGTACTGGCAGAATTGGCTCAGGTTTCCCTAGAAGATGACTAGAAAATCAATAATTAATTTTAATATGAGCAGCACAGCCTGTGTTCTCACGACATCAAGCCATCATTGAATATTCATATAAAATGTATCTAGGGCGTGATGCAGCTCTATGTTGCCAGCACGACGGGGTCTTGTTGCTGCCACTCTCACCTCCACCTGCCAAAGCTGCAAGTTTCTTCTCTTTCCAAATGAATGAAGTCATGTGCCTATGTATACAGGGGCTCACTTTCCTCTCACTGCTGGTACCGAGGCACCTGTGAACACAGTAATGTGCCTTTTAAAGATTCGATTTGTAATGCATTTGAAGAGGTAAAAACTGTAATTCACAGCTGTATGTAAAGATTACATTTTACAGTTATAGAGAATCAACTGGGCTAAGAAGAATCTCCACAGATGAGTTTTAAATAGAGGTGTGTTTTAGTTGACCCTTGAGTTGTAATCTCCACAGAACTGTATTTGTTTTGAGATCCTTGGTGCAATTACAACAGTTGCCCATATGGTGGCACTATGTGCAATGCATAAACCTATCAGATAAAAGCATCACAAGTATCCTTCTAACTGAGTGGCAGAAACCAGAGAATATGCAGCGCACGGGTTCCTCATAAAAGGTCCTCTGCAAGTGAATGTAAAATACATATAAAGTAATAAGTAATAACATCTGAATGGTTGACACCACTTACATTGTAAACACAACCATTTCCTTCAACAGACGAGTCCCTAGCCTGTACAGCAATAGAACACCATGGTAACTTACTGTAGACATTATTTCCATCTGTCTGCAATGGAGCACTGGGGAAATCCAGCACAGCCAGAACTTGACACATCTATTATGATTTATTATTATTAATTGGTCCTTTAGCAAATGCTTTTATCCAAAGCGACTTACAGAAACTAGGGGGTTAACTATGCACCAATAACTGCTGCTCAAAATTAATAAGATTTCATACCCTGCTGATATTGAACATATATAAAATATTGAACTCCTCCAATAGGACCTTGTTTTATGTCTCATCCGAAGGATGGAGCACAAAAAGGTTAAGTGACTTGCTCAGGGTCACACACAGTGCAATGGCTGGGACTGAACCAGGAATCACCTATAACAAACCCTTTTCTTTAACCACTGGACCACCAAGATGTTGGACTGTACAATCTACTACTGTTTTATTGTCATTATTTGATATGTTCAATATTTTGTTTAGGTATCAGCAGGGTATGAAATCTTATTAATTTTGAGTTTCAGCTATCAGAGAGTTGTATAGCTGCAGTTAACTGTGGAAGAGTGGAAGCCTGCAAGAGACAGCAGGAATCAGGGAATGGAACCAGGCTGCTGAAGAAAAGCACTCAGAGAAAGTTGGGTTGTTTTGTTTTATTCCAACTCAAAGTCTCAAATTAAACTAAAAAAAACTCAAAATCAATTATTGTAAGGTGACATTGGTTTTATGTTGGGAAATATTTTTAAGAAAAATTAAAAACTGAAATATCTTGCTTGCTTAAGTATTCAACCCCCACACATTAATATTTGGTAGAGCCACCTTTCACTGCAATAACAGATTTAAGTCTTTTGGGGTAAGTATGTACCAGCTTTGCACACAGTGTCGGAGTGATTTTGGCACATTCTTCTTGGCTGATTTGCTCCAGGTTGTTCAGGTTGGTTGACGACGCTTGTGGACCGCAATTTTCAAATAGTGCCACAGATTCTCAATGGGATTGAGATCAGGACTTTGACTGGGCCACTGTAGGACATTCACCTTTTTGTTCTTGAGCCACTCCAATGTTGCTTTGGACTTCTGCTTGGGATTATTGTCCTGCTGAAAGGTGAATTTCCTCCCAAGCTTCAGTTTTTTAGCAGACTGAAGCAGATTTTCTTGTAATTTGCTCCATCCATTCTTCCTTCAATTGTAAAAAGATGCCCAGTCCATGCTGATGAGAAGCATCCCCACAGCATGATGCTGCCACCACCATACTTCACTGTAGGGATGGTGTGTCTTGAGGCATGGGCAGTGTTAGGTTTGCACCACACATAGCGCTTTGAGTTTTGGCCAAAACGCTCTATCTTGTTCTCATCTGACCACAAAACCTTTTCCCACATCGCAGCTGGGTCACTCTCATGCTTTCTGGCAAACTCCAGATGCGCTTTCAGATGGTACTTTTTGAGTAACGGCTTCTTTCTTGCCAACCTCCCATGCAGGCCAGTGTTATGCAGAGCTCTTGATATGGCTGACTGGTGCACCATTACTCCACTCCCAGCCACTGAACTCTGTAGCTCCTTCAAAGTGATTGTTGGCCTCTCTGTGGCTTCTCTCACAAGTCTCCTTCTTGTTTGAGCGCTGAGTTTTGAGGGACGGCCTTTTCTTGGCAATGCCTGGGTGGTGTGATGCAGCTTCCACTTCCTGATTATTGATCCAACTGTGCTCACTGGGATATCCAAACACTTGGATATTATTTTGTACCCTTTCCCTAATCTGTGCATTTGTATTACTTTATCTCTAACTTCTGTAGAATGCTCTTTGATCTTCATTTTCCTTCAGATTCACAGCCTTACCAATGACCCTTCAACAGTGGGGTTTTTATCCAGAAAATGTGACAGCAACTTTAATGGTTCACAGGTGGAGGCCAATGGTAAGGTAATTGTGTCCTCGTTAGGACAATTTCTTTCATCGGTGCAAACCGGGAGCTTCCACAGCACAGGGGTTGAATACTTATGCAAGCAAGATATTTCAGTTTTTTATTTTTCTTAAAAATATTTCCCAACATAAAACCAATGTCACCTTACAATAATTGAGTCTGAGTTTCAGTGTTTAAAAATAAAATATCAAACAGAATGAAATTTCAATGTACCATTTGTAATTCGGTAATATGAGAGAATTGGTCAGAGGTCTGAATACTTTTGCAAGGCACTGTATATATGGGCGTCAGGCAACTTGACCTGAAGAGCATCTCCTGAATTCAGATGCAAAGCACCTTAATAGACAAAAAGAAATAATTGAGGAATTGCAAGCAAGAACCATTTTTTTAGTGAGCAGTAAACAAATTAAGAAAATTAAATTTGAAGCTAATAGGAAGGAAGTTTTCCATACTACAATATATGCAAAACAGAACCAGAGGAAAACCGAGAGTGGTATTGCAAAGTAAGTGAAGTCTCGCTGCCAGTGTTTGCATCGTTTCTTTCCACAGGGGGCAGCCTGCTGTTTAATATTACAGGGTTTTAGTAATAAGACGGCAGCTATTCATATTATAGTGCTTGTAAGGCAACAATGGAAGAATGCTAAGAGACCCGCAATAAAGACAAAGTGAAGCCTAGATTACATTGTGCTGCGTAGTTTTCTTTTCACTATAATAACAACCCTGTAACAATGTCGTCCTAGGAGTTAGCAGAACCATATTAGTACGGTGCATATTTTAACTACTGCTCTTGTACAATCTGCATATCCTCAATGTTTTCTTTTCAGGATGCTGGTGGGCAGAGACAGTACTGATAAGAAAACAAAGTTGCTTTCACACTCACATCGCAATGCATTCTGGCATGTACAGTCTACTACTGTTTTGTTGTCATCATTTGATATTAAAAATATTCAGCATTTTGTCTCGGGTACCTTTCACAGCAGGACTACACTTCCCAGAATGCATTGGGTGTGAGATGAAATGCCTGAACTGCCCCAAACTCTGCTAGTGTACATGGAGTCATATGGTAACCCTGCCTCAGATGAGCCATCGCAGTTACCTGTTTGTTAAACACACCTTTAACAAACCTGGTTCTCTGCAGCATCTCACAAAGAGATCATTACTGGACCCCACAAAGCCAGTGAGAGAGAGACAGACAGTTTTAAAAGAGACCACATGTAATATAAGTTTCGTACTGTTTTACAACCATTGTGATTCACAATTTTAAATTACACTTTTTACATTAGGAGAGACAAATAAAAGTAATGAGGCATCAGAAAAGGCACTGAAAAAAGAGATCTGAATATCTTGGGATCTGAGATCTTCCTAATATTGAGTTGCACCCCCTTTTGCCCTCAGAACAGCCTCAATTCGTTGGGGCATGAACTCATCAAGGTGTCGAAAGAGTTCCACAGGGATGCTGGCCCATGTTGACTCCAATGCTTCCCACAGTTGTGTCAAGTTGGCTGGTAGTGGATCTCTACTCCATATAGCTCATTCCATCTCATCCCACAGATACTCAACTGGATTGAGATCTGGTGACTGGGCAGGCCACTGCAGTAAGCTGAATTCACTGTCATGTTTGTGGAACCATTCCTGGACAATCCTAGCTTGTGGCATGGGGCATTATCCTGCTGAAAAAATCCATTAGCAGATGGATACACTGCTGCCATGAAGGGATGCACCTGATTGGCAATGAAGTTCAGATATCCTGTGGCATTCAAACATTGCTCCACTTTTATCAAGGGGCCCAATGTGTGCCATAAAAACACACCCCACACCATCACACCACCACCACCAGCCTGCAATGTTGACACGCGGCATGATGGATGCATGTACTCTTTTCTGTTTAAAAAGTAAACCTCAATAAACCCTTAGTTTTATTGGAAACACCTGTCGGCCAGCACCATCTAGTGATCAGCTACTTTGGAGCAACTTTCCCTTTGTTTTGCTGACAATACACTGCTGTGCTACTTACTAATATAAGGAGGCTGATCAAGCCTATAGTTGTCTAAAGCAAGCAACTATAACTGAAGAGCAGCGCCTGAACTCATGGCACAACACTGGAGTGTGCAATAAGCAATAAAACATCTTAAAAAGGTAAAGGAGCAGTAATAAATAAACTAAAATGTAATTTGAAGTGCGAGTACCTACTGTTCAAACACAACATGCATGCCTGTAAACGTAAACTCTGTGTTTGAACATTTCAACCATGAACAGTGATGACTGTACTGTCCTGTACTGTACTTTGCTGGCTAATATTGTTAGAAGCTAGGTTACATACATGAAGAACTAATAATCATCTCCCATCCCCAAAAGAAGCAATCTGTCTCAGGAATTACACCCCAATAGTACTAACTGACGTTACACCTGAACATAAGCCCAAACCCTCTGCATACACCACAGCATTATCAACTTAACTGGTTATAACATGTAAGAAAGTGGAAAGCTGTATGAACAGCTCGTAGTGTTACATTTTTAGCATACTTTCTCAATCAAGAAATCCAGCACGCCTGGCGCCAACAAGTATAAACCTGCACACAAACATCTGTTACAAACAGCACACACCTGCCATTTGAAATAAAAAGGGCCCTGAAAGCCTGTTGAAACTTGCACTGTTGGTGATACCTAACAGACATGAGAGGCCAGATTGCACATGACGTGTATACCACCCTGCTGCTGGTGGCAGCCGCAAGACACTGTGGATCTGCAGCAATATTTTAACAGTAACTTGAATTTGAGATTCACTTCAAGGTGACCCTCTATTGTTTTTGTTGTGCATCCTTTTCACGCATCATCCTGTGGCCAGGATGAAATACTTCTCTGAAATCATAACTATGGGACACAGTAAACCCAATGTTCTCTTTAAGACCATTGACCAAATCCAACATCCAGCCACCAATCCAACTCCCATCCATCCTCCTCTCTTACCTATCAAGATTTCTCCTCTTTCTTTCAGAACAAAAACGACAAAATCTATTCTACGCTCGCCCACCACAAACCCTGTCTACTACTTGACCACCTCGACACTCTTCCAGTTGCCCCTCCTGCCCTCTCCTCCTCTTCTCTCTCCATTGCTGATGTATCCAGATTACTGTTGAAATCAACTACTGTCACATGCCCCCTGGACCCCTGGCCGACTAACCTTGTCTGTCCCTGAGCTTCTGATCTTGCTTCCTCCATTATGCACACTCTCAACCTGTCCCTGCTACCCTCAAGCTTGCCCGAGTTACGCCGGTACTCAAAAACCCTCTCTTGACCCAGGTGACTTATCTAATTTCTGTCCTATCTCCCATCTCCCTTTTCTCTCAAAAACTCTGGAAAGAGCTGTAGCCAGTCAGCTGATGAAAAATCTCATGGACAGCAATCTGCTTGAATCTCTACATTCTGATTTCCGGCCGCATCACAGTACCGAAACTGCTCTGCTCCAGATTGTGAATGATCTCCTGCTCAATGCTGATACTGGTGCTCTCTGTGTTTGTTCTCCTTGACCTAACAGCTGCTTTTGACACTATAGATCATGGCATTCTTCTTGACTGCCACAAGTATACTGGAATCTCTGGAACCTCTCAACTGGATGTCCTCTTACCTATCCGGACGCATGCAGTCTGTTTTCTATGCTGGATGCAATGGTGTTGCAAACCCAGTCACTTGTGGTGTCCACCAAGGATCTGTTCTTGGGTCCCTTCTCTTCAATATCTACATGCTTCCCTTGGGTCACCTCATCTGCCAACATAGCATTATGTTTCACTCCTATGCTGACGAAACCCAGCTCAACTTAAAACTCAACCCTGGAAGCCCCTCTGCGATGGTCTGGCTGTTGGCTTGCATTGAAGACAACGAGGCCTGGATGTCTGCCAATTTTCTTCAACTGAGCAAATCTGAACTCCTTCTAGTAGGATCTAAAACTCAACTTAAGAATCTAAACATAGCTGCCTTGAACCTCGGTAACTGTCTGCTGCTGCCTTCCCCCACAGTACGAAGGTCAAATCTTCCTTCTACCATCTTCGAAACATTTCCAAAGTCCATCCCTACCTTTCCCTCCCAGATGGAGAGATACTTTGTCATGCATTTGTCTCCTCTTGACTCGACTACTGCAACTCTCTATATGGTGGACTCCTGGCATGCACCATAAACCGACTGCAGCTAGTTCAGAATGCCGCTGCCAAGATCCTTACCAGATATAAAAAATGTGATCACATCACCCCCATCGCCATCGCCGTCCCCGTCCCCATCCCCATCTTGCCCAGCTGCACTGGCTACCTGTAAAGTTCAGGATTATTTTCAAAACTCTCCTGCTCACCTACAATGCCCTTCATCACACAGGTCCCGAGTACCTCCTCAACCTGCTGACCCGCTATGTCCCTGCCCGCAAGCAAAAGTGAACCACACTTGGAGAACGCTTGTTTAGCTTCATGGCTCTGACTCTTTGGAACACTCTCCCATCTTTGGTGCGTGATGCTCCCACCATTGCTTGCTTTAAATTAACTCTCAAGACTCACATGTTCTCTCTTGCTTTCCATGCACTTTAAGCTTGACATCTGCTATTAGCTGATGTGTTGCTGCTACTATTTCATGTATTATGGACTTTCCACTGTATTTAATGATCTAAATCATGTATTATGCTACTATCATGTATTATGCAGTTTCCATTGTATATAATGTATTATGGATTTTCTTGTTGTTACTGCATCTTGTAAAGCGCTTTGTGATGGTGGTCCACTATGAAAGGTGCTATATAAAATAAAGATTGATTGATTAATTGATACAGTACATAAATGTGTGTTTTGGGATATTGTTACAGTGCATATAGGAAGTATTCACACCCCTTGGACGTTTTCACAGTTTGTTGTGTTATAACGTGAAATCTTGATGCATTTAAATGAGATTTTTTTCCTTTGATTTACACAACCTACTCAACACTTTCAATGTGCGAAAAAATGTGTGTGGGGGGGTGAAAAAACAATTTAATTGGAGTCCATCTGTGGGCAATAAAAGTGGTTCACATGACTTCAGATTAAATACACCTGTCTCCGTAAGGTCCCACAGTTGTGTAGTGCATTCAAAGCAAAGATATTATCATGAAGACCAACTCTGGGATAAAGTTGTGGAAAGGCACAGATCGGGGGAGGGGTATAAAAAGTTTTCAAAGGCATTGAATATCCCCTGCAGCACAGTCAAGCCAATCATTAAGAAGTGGAAGGTATACGGCACCACCCAGAATCTGCTTAGAGCAGGCTGTCCTCCCAAACTGAGCAGCCGGGTAAGAAGGGCATTGGTCAGAGAAGCCAATAAGAGGTCAATGACAACTCTGAAAGACCTACAGCGTTCCATGGCTGAGATGGGAGAAACTGTCCATGTGTCAACAATAGCTGTATGGAAGAGTGGAGGCAAGAAGGAAGCCATTTCTGAAAAAGGGCCCGTGTAAAATCCCGCTTGATATTTGCAAAAAGGCATGTGGGAGACTCTGAAAAGATGTGGCAAGAGATTCTGTGGTCCGATTTAACAAAATTGAACTATTTGGCCTAAATGCAAAGCATTATATCTGGCGCAAACCCAACACAGCACATCACCCAGGTAACACCATCCCTACTGTGAAGCACAGTGGTGGCAACATCATGCTATGGAGATGCTTTTCATCGGCAGGGACTGGGAAGCTTGTCAGGGTAGAGGGCAAAATGGATGGAGCTAAATACAGGCAAATGCTTGAGGAAAACCTGCTTCAGTCTGCAAAAGACCTAAGACTGGGACAGAGATTCACCTTTCAGCAGGACAATGACCCCAAGCACACAGCCAAAGTGACACTGGAGTGGCTTTAAAACAAGAAAGTGAGTGTCCTAGAGTGGCCCAGTCAAAGCCCGGACTTGAATCTGATTGAGAATCTGTGGCAAGACTTGTAGATTGCTGTCCACCAGCGATCCCCATCCAACTTGATGAGCTTGAACAATTTTGCCAAGAATGGGCGAATATTGCACGATCCAGATGTGCAAACCTGGTAGAGACTTACCCCAAAGGTGGTTCTACCAAGTATTCACTTATCTAATCAAGACATTTCAGTTTTTTTATTTGTTGTTTCACAATAAAAATTATCTTGCCTCTTCAAAGTGTTGAGTAGGTTATGTAAATCAAAGAAAAAAACAAATCCCATTTAAATGCATCAAGATTTCAGGTTGTAACACAACAAACTGTAAAAGGTCCAAGGGGGTGAATACTTACTATAGGCACTGTACTTGTTTATTATTTGTACAGCACTGTAAATGAAATATCATCAAAATGAAGACATTCCATCAATATCATAAAGTCCAGTGAACCACTAGAATGACCAAAGCCACACATACACAGCAAGCAATCTACATAATTTATGTAATATGGTACTTGATAAACTGCAATGACGTGTACAGCCAAAAAAAGCTGTTTTTGTATTTGAATTTGATCACATCTTGCGTGATTAGGCACGTACACAGTGTGAATAGTGCAATGCAGGAAACACTGCGTTGTTTGTAATCAAACGTGACTGCGCCTCTGCATTGTACAGGTATGTTAGTGAAAATGTGATATGCATGTAGACGACGCGGTGCGGCATGTTGAGGAGGAGGAGGAGGAGGAGGAGGAGGAGGAGGAAGGGGGTGGGAGGAGAGGGGAGGGGATTGCAGCGCCTTGCATCTCCGTTTAATGAAAAAATGTGAGATTTGCATCGCAACAGAAAATAACTAAGCCATAGATGTTTAAATGCAGTGGTAGTCCTGACAGTAAAATACTGTACTGTAATGTCATTTTAATTCAAAGGCCATTACACGTAACACCGCACGGCAGTTAAAACTTGGCACCCTCACGAGACGACCGCTTCTCAAGTATACTGTAGTAAAATAGGATTCTGCAGCCATGAGTAAACAATCGTGATCATTTAACAAGCTGCTTACCCACGAGTGCTTGTTTTGATGTGTTGTCCTCAGTAATTGAGAACCATTGACATCTGTATACTGTATTTAAGCTGGTGATGGCACGCTTTTGCTAATAGTTGCTAACTGTAATGCGACCGAGTGGCCAAGGACAGTGTAACTTATCAGGCTGGAGTCTTGATTTACAGTTTTAAAACGGTGTTGGTTTTATTTTTCTTACACTGCGGTGGCGGAACAACTGCTAATAAAACAAAATAAACCGAGCTCTCAGCTGGAGCACTAGCTAACAGTACTTTGTTTGGAACAAACATTAGATCTCTTACTCAAGTTTTGGTTTCTTTTTGTTACTTCTGCTTCCTTACGCCTCTATACTCCCATCACAAATCTATCGGCTAAGCCATTTCTATCAAGATGTCATTAACTTTAACAAGCTGTTAACCACTGGACTGTTATCTGTAATTCGTTAAGTAAATCAGCTGTGGATTTTTCGTGGGCGCGCACACATGCGGGAACTCGTGACACCTAGTGGTCAACCCATTACACTGCAGCCAGGGAACAAGCACTTATCATTCTCACACTAAGTTTGATTCTGCACCACAGTAAACATATCGGTCTGTTTTTAAGAATCATCCGCTTATAAGGATCAAAACACCCTGGACGCATGTGATTCTTATAAACAGACTGCTCTGTACTATGCTTAATCTCCTTTGACTCCGGTGAAGTACCATGGACAGGCCCTCTTACAATGAACAACTGCTGAGAGGTAGGTTGGGACAATGCTGATTGCTAAGATATGAAAGACAACTCAAAGTCCTTATAAAATACAATGTGCCTTCCAAAGTGTGGCTGAGTGGTGGGGCATACAAAAATACAAACCACACATGCTCTAATCTAGCAGGAGTGGCTCCCAAAGTTGTCCACTTTATATGGTAACAGAGTTCCTGTTAGTGGATAATACGACCTGTTCTTCTCTTATCCAGTAGTAAGGTCAGCAGGTAAACCAATACTCAGTCCATCACAGTGCCATTATCTATGGATGTTCTCAGGGCCATGTGAACTTACCTTTGTTTCACAGCAGTTTGGTTTCATTGGCACACTTCAGTTTTAAAAGCATTTCAGTTTTTTGTTCATACTGTACTTGATTAACAGCCTGATTCCTCACTTACAGTGCAGTTTGCAAGATCAGCAGCTAGTGTCACTCTTCAAAGAGCACAGCCCTGGCAAAAATGACTTGCTGAGCAAAATACAGTAAAAAAAAAAAAAAACAGTCCAATGGCAAAGTGCCTCCCATTCAGCCCCATTAAAGATATCAGTCATGGGAATCACCTTCAGAGATGTGAGGTTACTTCTACTCTGCATTAACTCAATTACGGGTTTCTATAAATTACACTGCACTTAGACAAATGAGGTATAACTAACAGTTCTGAAGCACTGCGAGTGACAACGTCTCTTCTTCTTAACCCTAAAAGTACTGAATATAGAAGTTTGGACCTTAATATCTACACACACACACACACACACACACACACACACACACACACACACACACACACACACATATATGGATATATATTTAGATCGGGACTTTGACTTGGCCATTCCAGAACCTTGAATTTATTCTTCTTTGACCATTTTAAAGTAGATTTTGATGTGTGTTTTGGATTGTTGTGTTGGAATGTACAGTTGTGCTTTAAACCAAGTTTTAGTGGAGGGTTTCAGATGATTGCTCAGTACCTGTTGATATGCTATGGAATCTATTTTTACCATGTATTGGAACTAAATTTCCTGTGCCATTAGAGAAAAAACAGCTCCACGGAAGGACATTACCACCTCCATGCTTGACAGTAGGTATGGTGTTCTTTCCTTTGCACGCCTCACCAGGCTTTCTCCAAAAGAAACGACTATCAGCGTGACCAAATAGCTCGATTTTTGTTTCATCACTCCACAAAACCTTTAACCAGAACTCAAATGCCGTTTTGCTAAATTTAAGCGATTGTCCTTGTGACATTTTCCTAAGAGTGGCTTTTTCCTTGGCCTGTGACCATTAAGACCTTCATCATGCAATACTCTGCCTGTGATTGAAATGGAAACCCCAGTCCCACTTGCAGCCAGTTCACTTTGAATATCTTTGGCAGTCAATCTCAGATTGTTATTAACCTTCCTCACAATTCTTCTACTTGTTCTTGGTGAAAGAACCTTCTTTCTTCCAGACCGAGGGAGCGTTGTGAGTTTTGTACTTCTTGATAATAGAAACAATAGTTGAAACTGGGATACTCAAATGCTTGGAAATCTTCTTGTATCCTTCTCCAGCTTTAAGACAATAAATCATTTTCTGTCTAAGGTCTTCACATAATTCTTTACTTTTTCCCATATTGACTTATTGGTAATGACAGCAATCCTCCTATGCCTAGCGCTTTTATGCTTTTTAAGAACGTTCACCTACTACCCAGAATTCTGTAGACTTTTCTAGAATTAGGTTCTGCATTATCATATTGAAATTTCTAACACCTTGTAGGCAATACTATCATAGCATCAAAGGGTATAAATACTTCTGAATTAGTATTTTTGGAGTTTTGCAACTATTTCTTGTAACTTTTTTCCTCATCCACAAAACCAAAACTTTTGCTATACAATTATTTGTTTTCGAGAAATTTTAAGAATTTATACATTTCTACTGGGGTATATGAACTTATGACTACAACTGTGGGGTCGTACATAAATGATGCTTGTCAGCTTCATTTTACCCTTGTCGACCCCAGGCACAGTGACTCAAGCTGTCAAACCCATCTGCTTACTGTAACCAAATAGCAGTGCCAGTCTGCACATTATGATTATTAAGAACGGCTCCCTCTGTGCAACTAGCAACCCACTCTACACAAAAAAAAGTGTATGAAAGTATAGTAACCAGATGATTTCCATTGTATGGTCCAAAGCGCAATTTGCCTGAGTCCCAAAGATATGTTTAATTCATCTGTCAGACCATCTACTGAGACATATGTCACCTAATGGCAAAGTACTTCTGAATCCCAAAAGAGGCACTGGATGTAAACTGAAGCAGGCAAGTGAGGCAGGAATATAAAGCAGATAGTGGTCCTGGATTTGATACCGGTGTAACATAACTTGAGACGCTCTATCATAAAACCCTATAGAAGACAGAAGCTCTTGTTTTTTTTTGTTTTTTTAATTAGCCTACCTGGAGTTTCTTTTTAGTGGTAACTAAACAAGAGGCCTATAATTAAAGAGTGAGGTAACTGGGATGTCACATTGAAGACCGTTATCAGCTGTTATTTATGCAACAGGCCACATTAAATAATGTATTGGGGTGCTTAAAACTGGAGACAGCCATGTTGCATTCACTTCAGCAGTGGCATTTCATCAGTCTAATTGCATGCTGTTCTCACTGGCTGTTGTACTTTACTTTCATATTTCCAGCCCTCGGCTTATGCATTTAAATTATCAGTTTAAAAGGGGGCATATTTAACCTTGCAATAAATTTCCACATAAAAGTTTCACCCCTCTCCAAAAACACTGAGACCTCCACAACTGGAATTCCAAAGCCATCTGCTTTTGTAATTAACAACAAAGCCACCCAGTGAAGCACTGCTTTGTAAACACAATATAGGTATCTAAGATTTTACTCAAGATATATGTTATCATGCAACTTCATCCTTTTGAAATGGGGCAATTTACCTTGCCCAGGAATGAAGAACTGTATGATTCAATATTTAAATATACCACCGTTTATTAAATGTAACTGCACTTGTAAGTGAACAATACCACTGACTACAGCAATAGTACAATAGCGCAGGCCACAGTGTTGGACAGTATGGTGTGGTGATAAGAGACCTGTCAACTCTCCAGTATTCACCGGGAGTCTCCCGTATTTTGGACCCTTCTGCCGAACATCTCCCGGGTCAGATTTTCTCCCGTGTTCTACTGTTAATCGCCCTCATGTCAACAAACATTCAAGGTCTACAAAATTCATGGTCGCTGTGTGGTTACTGCAATCCCCGTCTGTACTTAGCAGGGTTTAGGACCCAGGGAGTCCTGTGGCAGGCATGCATTCAGTGCGCGAGGCAAGCTCACATGCACCTGCACAACCTGGAATAGTCTCTAGACATGTAATACTAATACTTGAGTATTTCGGACCCATACAGTTGCCTGCTACCAATATCAATGTGAGCATTACTGCAGCTACATGTTTGTAAGACACCCGCTACCACCAAAACCGGGAATCTTTTTTTTTTTTTTAATGAAACGGTGACTAAAATATGCACCTCTTCCTAATAACAAATGCATTCAAACACGCTTACTTACAGAATCGCTCGCATTCTTCCTGAGGCAATCCTCTACCTCGCTCTCTGCTGGGTCCAGCAGCCTCTCAAAGCAGTCAGACCCCAAGGAGGAGCTATTCTGATGGGACAAGATGAGATGAGACACTGCGGGCTTGGGGCTCCACTTCTGTTGTTTCGCTGTGCAGTTCGGGTCTGTGTTTGCTGGTGCGACTCCTACCTGCTTCTCCGGCTGTTCTTTATTATCAGCGTCTCCTTGCTTGCAGTCAAGAGGCTGCGGGGCAGAACAGCAGATATTCGGCTGAGAAGAGGAAAAGACGCGGTCCAGCACGTGCCTCTTTTTCTTGAAGATCCATTTACCACCGGGCTCTTTTTTCACTTCTGCACTGCGGCGGTCAGATCCGAATTTGGGGCTGAGAAAAGGCTTGGTTTTCTCTTGAAAATTCTTCCACAGCCTTTTCTGATAGGGCAGTGCCTCTTGTTCGCAGGTACTGCCATTTTCCTGCATCCTCCCAGCGTAGCAGCACCCAACCCTTGCTGAACAACCGGGGCAAGAGGCTCGAATTGGTTTGAACAGCGTAACGATCGAAGTGCAACGAAGTACCACTATTATTGCAATGACAGGGAGCGATGGAGGGGTGACGTTCCCCTGTGATCTTGTTTCTAACGGGAATGTCCGAAAAGGATCAGCATTATTTAAGAAAAATTAAACACTGGCATTCTTGTTTTCTCATGCTGCGGAAGTAGTGGTTTCCTTGTACAGTGTGAGCAGCCCGTGTGGTTATAGTAAAAAGATTCAATGGAAAAAGAAAACTAAAGTTTGCATACATGCCCTCACATGTACAACCGCCACCATGCTGATTTATTTAAAGAAATACTGTGAACAGCAATACACCATGTACAATAGACCAAAGTTAACAGAATGTACACAAACATCATTACCAGAGTTTGTTATAGAAGAGAATACAGTTCTAAGGGAGCTAGCAGCACTTCAAATAAACAAACCCCCAGGACCTGATGGAATCTGTGCAGGATTCTTCAGGGAAAATAGAGGACAGATTTTGAAACCAATTTGTTATATATTCAACAAATCTATAAATAAAGGGGCCATCCCATTGGACTGAAAAATTGGCAATGTTGTTCCTATATTTAAAAAGGGAGATACATTTGACCCTGGAAACTACAGACCCATAAATTTGACATCAATCATATGTAAAATCATGGAAACTATAATAAGGACCAATGGAGGAATATATATATATATATATATATATATATATATATATATATATATATATATATATATATATATATATATATATATATATATAGTAACAACATTATAGGAGACAGCCAAGGTGGCTTGGTAGATCTTGTTTAACAACTTACAGATGTCTTACAGGAGGTGAAAGCAGAGCGTTATAATTAGAGGCCAGGCATCAAACAAACATAACAAGTGGGGTACTCCTATTCCTAATCTATATAAAGGACTTAGACCAAGATGTAATAATACAAACAGATTTAGACAAGATTCAAGCTTGGGAGGGCATATAGCAGATGACATTTTATGTAAATAACATAGGGCACAAAAACATTAGAGGCAAGTAGAGCATGAATAGTAACAAAACAGAGGAAGCTAAGTATTGAAAGGACTTGGAGGTAACAGTGGATGAATCTCTTAAGCCAACTAGACAGTGCAGAGAAGCTATAAAAAGGGCAAGTAGATGTTAGGTTGTATAGCCAAGACAGTTTAATTCAAATCAAGACAAGTTATATTAAAATAAATAAACCTCCTCCCTTATGGCAATATGGCCACAAGTGTTTATAATACAATTTAAATGCAATGAAAGTCAGGGAAGATGGTCCAAAACCTGCATGTCATCTTTTCGTTATTGTGGATATAAACTGATGCTGTTGTCTTCCCCAATCAGGGACAATCACTGCAAAATGCAGTGCACGTAGACCAATCAAGAATACCCTACTGGTAAACCCTACATGACGTTTCACACAGTGTCCAAGGTTTGCCTCAGTCTTGGACACGGATCCTTCAGGTTGGACAGCAACCCACAAATCATGCCCCATTCAAACCCTAATACGGGCTTTATATGCACAGGCTTTATGTATTACACACTTTATCCCAAGACAAGTGGTTCAGCTCTTTTGCACTCATGCAGAGCTAACTTTCTCCCGAGGGTATACCCTGTATGTATGAACACAGACCTTGCTGAACTCATCAAGAACTGCAGATAATTGTCTTTTCTGATGCAGAGGCTGGGCACAGACCCCTTGCACGAGCAGTTACAGATCCATCACTGCAGCACCTGCTACATGTGGCAATTTGTAGAAATAACGCTAATAGAATTGACACTGTTTATTAGATTAACGGGGGTATTAAATCTCTAGGTTTCAAAACCTCCAAGGTATTATCTTCAGGTGTAGGTGGAAATTACCAAACAAATTCACACTTATATCTGAAGAGACTTTTGATATGTTGAATGCTAGATATTTTATCTCACTGTTAACCCAACCAACAGTTTCAGATCCTCAGATCTGTTATTGCTATTGTCATGACTATCATGGCAAAAAGAAATATTTTTCTGTAAATAATGCTACATGTATATTTGCATATTCCGTCCCACTACGGGTTCACAGTCAAAATGTATCCATGTGCAGCTGTTGCCTGAGTATTTTGGAATTGCAAAGACAGTTTAAATAGCAACATTCTACAGGAACTTAACAGACCTGCAAAGTAGTGCAACCTCTTACCGTCAGAGCACAACATTGTGTTCACACTTTCTAATGAACTCCTCGAATCTCAGCCAAATGCAGCTTCAAAACCTAATAATTACTGTTCTGCTGAATTGTTGTTGTCTCTGTATGCTTTGTAAGTAGTTGCCATCGGCACTCTTGGAATAGCAGACAGTTCTTTTGTCTCTGACCCAGGAGTAAAAGATTAGATCCCCAGTCACTACCTTTATTATTGTGTTGGCGGGTTAGACACTGATGGCCATTTAGATAGAATTACATTTTTTATCATTTTGCACGCCTCAGCACTGTGTTGGTGATGGGGCAGGAATAAGCGCTTAGATTATGTTTGGGGGAGTATAGATTTGGCACTTGACAGTATTATAAAGTCACACCGGTCTGCTTCGTGAATTGGGTCTGGGTATTTTGGCATCAGTTTGATCCTCATTCACTGCTTTCTGCTGTCACTACTGACATATGGTTTATGTTTTGCAGAAGACTAAGCTTGTGGTCTGTCATGCTAATTCTAAACCATCAATACATCATGGAACATCATCTCCAAATTACATAACCTGCTGTTTTTGGGTCTGTATGTTTTTTTTTCCAACCTGAACTGCAATCATCATATAATTTCCAATAATTTAACCTTGTTATTTTTCCTCTTAAAGCTGCAGTGTTCCACAGCCATGATCCGTTTTACCTATTTTACCTATGTGGTTTCTGACCACATGTGGTTTTCCAAAATGCATCCTTCTGTGGACCGCGCTGGCTGTAGCTCAAGAAAGAAAAAGAAACACATGAAAAATAGCAATTGAGCACAGGATAGATTGTCATGCATTCAAAGAGGCTGTTATCATTACAACTAATGAAAGAATGAAATAAATCATTCCTTAACTGTTGTGCAGTATTGAAAGAAACACATGATATAGCAAACATGTATTGTCATTAAAAAATACATGTATCCGGTGCCATAGTGGATTATAGAAACTCTCAGTTTGCATGCCTTATTTTCAGGCAGTCGGTTACTGTTTACCTTTAATATAAGATGGTGTCATTCGATCCATCAGTCCTGATCCAGCTCCTTGTAGCTGATTGAGTCCAAAATGTGTTGAGTCTGTTCATAAACAATCACATTTGATTCAGCAACAACATGGCTTGATAACCCATTCTATTCACCTCTCTCTGTATAAAAAAGAACAGAAGGTCAGTTTTCTACCCTGCTGTCCTACGTCGGTCTCCGCTTCATTATCAGTTGTGTCCTCTGATCCTGTGATCCGGTGTACTGTTAAAATATTGACAAGGGTTAACTTTGTCAACTACTTTTACTGTAGGTCATTTCACCTCTGCAGTGCCTCTGAGGTCAAAGGAGGTCACTGCAAAGCATATATAACACTATCTAACACAATTTTTGTTCCTGGGTAGTAAGTGTTATTTCCTAATTGCTTATGCCTCAAAAGTATAGAAAATGGCTATTATTCCCCACAAACTTTGCTTTTGTGACCAGGACAGTGATATTTCGAAATATCACTACTTCCAGTATTTAAATACAGTATAATCGTAAATCTCGAAAAACTACTCACTTCTAAATCTTTTGTAGTCATTTTTGTATAACTTTAGTATAAATACATGTTAATTTGGATTCATATGTTGTTTTTTTCTGACTTTATATGAACGAAAAGACACACATTTGCCCGTTTTCCCATTGGAAATAGTGATATTTTGAAATATCACTGTCCTGAGGTGTACATGTATTGCCATTGGAATAAACATTATTGTAAATATCCCCGCTGTTTGGCTGACATGCATGAGCTTGTTGTTGTGCCACCTGTACATCAGTAGTAGCTTTGCAGATATTTCCCAGTCTTGCAGCAACAAACTAGTAAGTATCCCAGCTGCTGTATATGGGATAATGGGTGTGTTGCCATTCTGGCATTCGTGTGAATACCAGAAAACAAAATCAGACCGTTTCTTTATATTACTGGGGAAGTCATTTTCCAAAATCGTATAAGGAGGTCAGCAGTTCCTTTATTACTCAATAAAAGAATGGGAAATAAAGCACAGATGAGAAGATGATGCTACAATAATGGCATCTGTTCTAAAGCCATGGTCTACTGGTGAAATGCTTCACACAGACGCTCAAGCTCTGCTCTCATAAAATGAACTAATATGGTTCCATTATTACCTCGTAACATGCCAAAGCAAGGCCATTATCCCTTCATTAGGCAGCAACTATCCCATTGTGTACAAATGAATCAAGTGTAGTATGATAGTGTTAATAATGTATTTATAAATATCAATGATGTTTGTGATATCTATAAAATGTAGATTTTAGTACAAATATTTAGATTTCCTACTGTCCATTGTGAACTCAAGGCCTTTTCTTTTCAGATATCATGCGTATGCAACAGACTGTGTTGAGTGATGCACTGCTCTTACTGATACCTCTGCATCCTGACTATGCCGCAAAGTGATGGGATAGCAGCTCTGTGTATTGTACTCCCTTTTCACTTTCAATATTGTGTCTCTTGGCAAAAGGGAATATATCTGATTCAAAACCATATGGGGTTGATACTGAAATGTCCTTAAGGACACAAAGAAAAGCTTTTCGGTTTATTAAATTAGAGTTTTTTTCTTTTTGGATGCCACATTTTTGGTGCTTAGTGGCTGTAGCTATTGGTCAGCAATCCAGCATATAAGTGATCACTTAAGTGTGTGTGTGTGTGGGGGGGGGGTTGACCATTAGAGACTTACAGCGAGACACCAGAGCAGATTTTCTTGACAGCGGCGTCTTACATGCTTTTAATATAATCTGTTAAAGGAGCGCTTAAAGAAGATTTGAACAGTGCAGTAGTTCACAAACGCAATGCTGGTACCCGAACCTTTAATCGTAACTATTGGGCTAGTTAATCAAGCCAATATATTAATTAACCTCCCTATTTAAGCTCTGGGTCAGATATTTGTTCTCTGTCTTGCTTTTTTCATTTTCCACCTTCCTCCCCTCCAAAATGCAGCGCCACCTCTGCAACGGTTTCCCTCTTGGGGCAAGTACTGTTCACTTCCCAACCTAAGGCCCAGCTGAGCTGGCCTCAGCCTCCATGGGGAAGGTTCTCCAAGGCCATAGGGGACCCCCAGCCAAATCTAACTTAACAATCGTTCTATCGTTTTAGGTTCCCCCTGGAGGCAGCATACATGGTCAATGGTCCACCTCTGAGAGGGTGGTTCTCTCTGAGCCAGGGGGAAACCCAGTATCATTTATTAACAACTTGCTTTCATCGATGACAGTGAGCATTTCTGGCCCCTTTGCATGTTCATTTCCTTCTCTCTTTCAGAATTCCTGTTGCCTTGTGTGGCTCTGTCTCAGAGGTCTGGCCGTGCCATTCTCCTGAAACGTAGGTGTTCCTTGTTAATCAAGGCAACTTCTAGTCTTCTCATATCTATTCTCTTTTCTAATTTTCATTTTCCCCTTGGGGAAAGCATTGCTTGCTTCCCAACCTCTGTGAGTCAAGGGGAAAGCATGTCACCTTCTTAAAGTCACAAGAACATCATCCCCACTTCAAGTCCCAGGGCTTATTCCTCGCCTGTTCTGTGAAAATGTTTTCTGACCCCACTTCTCTTTATGCAAGCCACAGATTAAAAAACCAAGCTATCAGGTCTTGAATTACATTCTGTGAGAAATATTCCTAAGGTATAATGTATAACAAGTACACTAGCAAAGACTGCTGTGGGGTTCCATACCTATATTTAATTGCACCAAGATGAATCTGTTTTTTTGTATTCATAATGCATTCTTTCTATAATGCTTTATAGTTGTATGTAACATTTGGCTTATTCTGAAAGAAGCATTAATTTAACATACTAAGTTTCAAAATAAAATACCAGTACTGTAGATTCTTTTTCATGTGGTAGATTGAATCAGTTGGCATTATAAGAAATGCATTTTGAAACCTTTCATTGAATCTAACTAGCACATGCAAATACTTGTACTTCTTTATCATGTCTCAATCCATCACTATTGAATGATAGTTGGAGGTGATAGCTAGCATGCATGTTAACATCATATTTCTGGCAGCAGATCGGAATCTGGAATGAGAATGTTTTTTTTTTTAGAATCTGGAATGTTGGTAGTGTTTAACTCTGGTCTCTGTGATTAGCATGTTTGAACATTGTTGCTTAATTGTTTATCCCCTCTCTTATATCAAAGGAATGTGTCCTCCTTGTTTAGCTCACGTTACATAACCACACCTCATCTAGATAGGAGTTACCATAGCGACAAGTGTCAACAAAAACTCCAAGACACCGATGCACTGTGAAGTGTACTGCATTTGATGTAAGTGTACATTTTGAGGTATGACTGGGTTTTTTCTGACATAATGTGCAAGCTTCATGTACCACTGGAAGTGTATCAGATGTGTTACTGAAACAGAAGTATTCACACATGATTTTCTCTGCTGCATAGGAACAGCAGGCTAAACTGTTTACTGATATGATGATTTATCCTTCTATCTGCTTCAGTGAAAGTCAATCTGTGTGTTTTGAGAGTAAAATGAGTGTACACAAAGTGCAGCCTGGCATGTAGCTTGCTGGTGCGTGCTGTGTGTTTACCTGAGATACAGGTATCCAGGTGAGATGTGTACTGTGCTTACCTGAGATACAGGTATCCAGGTGAGAGTACGAGTTCAAGGTATCAGCAGTGAACAGGCTTCTGGTGAGTTCATGTTTTCCGTATTGAAATACAATTTCATGAATAGAAGCGGCTAAAATTTGCATCTACCTGATTCTATTTTCCTTTTTCTAGTTGTGTATTTATAGTTTTGTTTTATAGGATTATAGGTGTTGAGAGTGCAAACGTTGCTTCTCCAGGTGACAGGTGACAGGACAGTGTGTGTTTTTACAACTGCAGGAGGCTGTAAGGTGTAGGAACAGTGAATTGCTAGATCAATATGTATTTTGTTCGTCCAATAAATTGGAAAAACAAGAGGAATTTGCTTTTTATTGTTACAAAATGCGGTTTTTTTCTTCATAATGTGACAGCAAGTATAGTATTTCCTTCCAGTCAAATTGTATTTTTTCTCAAAGAAATCCCTACCCAATAAGATACGTTTCTTGAATTAGTCTGAGGCAATAAACTTGTACCATATTATTCAGCCTCTTTCTAACTGAATCTTTTAAAACTCATTTTCTGCTCAAAATTATGGCACACTTCACTTCAAAGGGCCTGAGCGTACGAGGTGACAAGCAGAGTTGACTTTCTCAGGAGTTTCACAACAACATGGCAAAATGAGTAACACAATACAGTGTTGATATCACCAAATAGGAAATATTTGCACTAGGTACTGCATTGATTAATTGTGTCCTGTAATACAAATCTGCTTTCAGTCTGTACAGTTTGCTTCACAATGCAACACATTTCAATCATTTTAAAACATACAAACTTTAATCATACACATTTTATAATGCAGTGTGTTGTGCTATCCATGTCAGAACATTTCAACAGTATAAAGCACCTTACTTACTGTACACCTGCTTTCATTTCCCCAACTGATATTAAATAGAATGGAAATCAGTTCTATGATTGTTAAGTGTGAGTGATATTAACTAGAGTGTGATAATAACCATAGTGATTATATCAGGAGCCTGTCCCTGATTACAGCACTCCCATTATAGGCATTTCAATTTGGTGATGGGAGAGTGACATTAACAGGAGTCATATTACGCATGCTGGGCTGTGTTTGGCATTTGTTTGTATGTGCGGAAGCATTTGAGATGAAAAGTGGGGCTACAAGACCCATACATTTAGATTGATATTTGAACCTCATTGTTAATCATTGCATCTAATCTGAAACCTATTGAAATGATCAGCTGGTATATTGCTGTTAATTTAGATGATTTCGAGACTCCCCCTAGGTTGTTAACAGTCTCAAAGTCACTTTATAGTTTCTATCAATTATATTACTGTTTTATGATGTTCACAATCACTCAAAGTTGTTATTTTCTGATTAAGGTGTTAAGGAAGTTTTATCAGAGTTTAATATCTACTCTTCAGTTATACAATGGCTCTCAAAAGTATTCACCCCCATTGGACTTTTCCACATTTTATTGTGTTACAACATGGAATCAAAATTGATTTAATTAGGAGTTTTTGCCACTGATGAACACAAAAAAAGTCCATAATGTCAAAGTGAAAAATCAAATCTACAAATTGTTCTAAACTAATTACAAATATAAAACAGAAAACAATTGATTGCATTGGTATTCACTCCCTTTGCTTTGACACACCTATATAAACTTTGTAGTTGCCTGCCATACGCATAACCCAGGCTAAATCAATCAAAGTGTCATTATTAAGGTAAGAGCCAGCGCTCTCTAATATTTAGCATCTGAAAAACTTTGTCTAACATTATATCTGTGGCAGGCCACTAGAAATAAGGCGCAGCTCCTGAAATCAGGTCAAATTACCTTTACAAAGTAGTTATTACAGTATTAAAAAGTAAAAAAATAAATAAAACAAAAGTGCAATTTGAGCAATTGCAATAAGAACTACTCAGAATTATCATAAACATCATAAAAAAAATAAACAGTCTTTATTTAATGGTCAACAGGAGTGCTGCTGCACTTAATAAAATATCTAGAAAGCACCACAGAGTAGGAAACAATGGCTGTGTGTGTGTGTTAACTTGTGTTTCAGTGTGGCTGCTGCTGCTTTGGAAGGTTCATAAGAACATGTCAAGAGAGACCACAGTGCAGTTATATCAGCCGTACCCTGACAAGTAAGTCACTACCGGTACTAATGTTATTCATGCTGAGGCTTGAAGTCAGAACTTAGCTTGGTTCCAAAACACTTTCAAATGCTGGTAAGAAAGTGTCCTGGAGAATAACACTGGTGAAATAACATTTTTTATAAAATGGCTTTGATAAATTAAGTGCTCTGATTGGCTGAAGAAGATCACATGACCATGCGGTAATAATTGTCTTACTGCACAGCTAGGACATCATAGACCAACTTACTTACCTGATCTATTAATATTACTACAGCTTAATAGTAACAATTATCTAAGGTAAAAATGTCAACATAGAACTGAAACAGCATTTAAATCACTCAAAAAAAATTTTTTCAGCTCTGTCACTAAGAATTACAAAAAAACTGACCTCGTGCCTCACAACGCACCCAGGGCGTGAAGTAACACTTTCCTCAACAATGTCTTTTGTTAACTTTTGCACCATTCTGACTCCCAATCAAGTATTGCACTTGCAATGGGTCTCCTCCAAGTGGCTGACGATGTCCTTGCCTCTCTGCTAGAGAGCTTGCTGTTTAGTTGAATGGCAGGACGTTTGTCTTTAAACCATGAGACTAGTTCATGCCCCTTTCTTTAACCACTGGACCACCATGTTATATATTGCTCAGAAGTGACAGACATGTCATTAGCGGCCTCCCTTTGCTCTGGCCTACAAAACACTGACATTTCAGTATTTAAATAAACTGTGGATGTTCGTGGAACTCACTTCCCTTCCAGCAGGATTAATGCGACACAGAAGCAAACTAGAATAACATATTCTAAAAGGATTTTGAATTCAGTTTTGACAAAAGCCTATATGTGGCTATACAGAGTTGTGGCAATCAGGATTGATGGAGCAGTTTTTGAGCCAAGACATGCAGCCAATTCAATAATTAAACCCATTTCTAGACAAGCAGTAAATCAATTACAATTGTCAATTACACTAATTGAAAGCAATTCCGTTTGTGTAAGTTTGATACAGAACAGCAGGCTGTAAAGGTCACTTTACAACAAAGTAAATAAAGAAACAGAATATTCAAACTATGCTTTCGTCTGCTGTTTGCTTTGATCTCATAACTTATGGTACACATTGTAGTTTCACAAACAACAACACAGCCAGGATTTACATCAAACACAGTAATTAAGTAATTTAAAAATGACATAAAGAATAAGCATTTAGTAACATTCTCAATATTTTGAAGTGACAGGTACTGTATCAGGTGTACTAGACAGTCAGACACGTGACTTCTCTGGTTTACCTCCCAGCACCCAGTCTCCTCTCATGCCACAGATACAGGATTGTTCACACTATATTTCCTGTATACTGGTAAACAGGAAACCCATCTATCTGGTAAAAGTGCAGCTCTGTGTTGTGAACTGCTGCATCGCTGTGGAAACCGGTTTTAATGATATCTTTAAATAGAATTGCCTTTTAGGTTTTTTTATGATATTTAATAGCAGTCTGGTTTCAAATGTGTAGTTTGGAAAGATGCTTTTAAAAAATTGAAATTTAATTTTAAAAAAATTGATTTTTTGCCATTTTCGCCTTACATGTTTATATAGATTTTAAACATTCTGTCTACAATCAATAGGAATCTCTGTATAGGAACACATAAATATATATTACTGCACTACCTTAATTAAGAATGATCTTTTAGTTTATTTTTTTTATATATTTCTTATAATAGCACATATAAATCAGGAACAAGCATCAGGGCTTTCGATTAACAGAGCAGATTTTCTGGTTTTCTTTCTCCCCGGCCAGGGGACAAGTTTTGTTTCCTACAATCTCTGGGAGCAGAATGAACTTCCTGGAGGACCGGCTGTCCAATCAGGAGAGGACAACAACGGCGCTGCTGGAGCAGGCCTTTCGGATCAAGGAGGACATCATCACCAACCTGCGGGGGACCCAGGGCACCTACCAGACAGAGACTGCCTCCAGAACACTGCTGGAGAACCACATCCAGACCATCACCAGCATTGTCAAGCAGCTCAGCACAGACATTGAGGTAACGATAGACATGGTGACCACAGACCTGGAACAGATCAGGGAGTGGGGCTGAAATTGTAGTATATATATATATATATATATATATATCTTTGATCTGCATTTTGCTGGGAATTTCTATTCTCGTTTCTTCATAAGCAGGCTGCCCACTTGGCGGTAGAGAAGATCATGACTTCTCTACCCCCCCCCCCTTTGGGATGTAGGTCAAGCTACTGAAAATGAGATATTTAACCAATAACTGCACCAAACAGCATCAAAGAAAAGAAGGAGTTTCCCCAAGTATTGAGCTTTTTCAGTGAAAGATTCTTTGTTTTCTTCTTTGGTGTTGCAATAAAAAGATCACAGGATGAGATGTCCTTACAGCAAAGATAATTTTCTTGATTTATTCCAGAATCCCAATTCAACTTGATGGAGCAATGGTGAGGTCTTAAAGGCTCTGGTAGATACTGGTAGATCAGAGAAGACATATTTTTCTCTGGGTCAAGGAACAGAAATCAGACATCATAATTGTTAAATACCATTATAGATAGAAAGATGGGAAAATGACACTAGAGCTGTTGAAAGATGGTAGTGTTTTGTTAAAGGGTTACCGCTAAACCTTTTAGTGGAAGAGGACAGATGCATATCCATTGTGTTCAGTCTTGTGCTGTAAAGTTAATTTTCTATTGTTAGCTTGCAACCCACTGCCTTGCCAAATAAAAACAAAAAAGGGACAATAGGTAGCCCTTTCCCATCAATGGACTGATTACAGCAAGTTGTCTTGATCATATCTTAAAACCCTGATTAGGACTGAAATTATTATTATTTATTATTATTATTATTATTATTATTATTATTATTATTATTATTATTTATATAGCGCAATTCATGTACAATACAGCTCAAAGAGCTTTACAAGCATAATAAAACACAGAAACAAAAAAAATATAATTATTAAAAGTGGAAGTAATAACAAAACTCAAACTAAAACATGTTAATATTAAGAAAAAGCAATATTATAAAAATATGTTTTTAATCGAGATTTAAAAATAACAGTTGAGGGTTAATCTCTAATAAAAGATGATATAGAGCTCCAGAGTGTGGGGGCATTAAAACAGAATGCAGCCTCTCCCATCCTTTTACCGTTCACCCACGGAATACACAGGAGGCCGGCATCAGCAGAGCTAAGAATGCGCTCCGGCTGATATGGAATTAGCAAGTCATTCAAGTAGTCTGGAGCTAATCCATTCAGTGCTTTAAATACTACTAATAAAACTTCAAAATAAGTCCTATAACGCACAGGAAGCCAATGCAATGATGCCAGCACAGGCGTAATGTGAGCCCTTTCTTTGTTCTCGTTAACATTCTAGCAGCTGCATTTTGCATACGCTACAGGCGTGATAGAGCATGACATGTAAGTCCAGAAATTAAAGCTTCACAGTAATCTAATCTAGAAAAAATAAAAGCATCATCCTAGGACAGAAAAGATCTAACTTTAGCTATATTTCTCAAATGATAGAAAGAGACTCTAGTAATATGTTTAATATGCGATTCAAACCAAAGTTCAGAGTAAAAAATAACCCCCAGGTTTCTCACCTCAGATTTTACATTTGAGTTTAACATAAATCAGTGTTTGTAGACTCCATCTGATGTTTAGAGCCTAAAAGTAAAACTTCTGTCTTATCCTGATTTAACTGTAAAAATTTAAGACATCCAGCTTCTAATATCAGCAAGACACTTGAATAAGACATTGACAGCTGTTATGTCACCTGGTTTAATAGATATATAAATCTGTGTATCATCTGCATTGCTGTGAATAATCTCTCCAAGTGGAATCATGATGTATTAAGAGAATAACATGGGACCAAGAGTGGAGCCCTGCGGGACACCATATGTCATTTTGGCTAATCCAGATGTAGATTCTCTTAAGGCAATAAAATATTGTCTATTCGATAAATATGATTTAAACCAATTTAGAACAGTACCAGAAAGGCCCACCCATTCTCTAAGAGGATGAATTAAAATCTCATAATCCACGATATCAAAGACAGCACTCAGGTCGAAAAGGATCAGTACAGATAAACAATGTGAGTCTGCACTCATGGTAGATCTTTCACCACTTAGACCAACGCAGTGCTATGGTTAGAGCAAAATCCTGACTGAAATTTCTCAAAGATGTCATTGTTATCAAGGAAACTATTAATTTAAAAACAACCTTTTCAATTACCTCATGTGTATTTAAAGAAATATATTTGAAGACACTGAAAAAGCCTACACAACACATTTTTTTCCAGAACTGGAAGCGTTTATCCTAGTATTACTACTACAACATGTCTTAATTCAACATTAAGTGTGTGTGTGTGTATATATATATATATATTTGGTTTGATCCGCTTCAGGTCTTGGAAGGACAGATCCTCCAGCGGGATGGAGTTTCTTCAGGAACAAGCTTGGCGGTTCAGAGTCTGGATCACAAGCACCTGGCTGGGATTGGAGACCTGCGTGGAAGAGTGGCCAGGTACCGATCCCAGAGGGAATAACAGTAGCGCTGGCACTCTGGAAACATGTGTATGCAGTGTGTCCTGTTGTACATCACACCTGCAACAGACATGCACTCTGATTTATTCAAACTCTTCCTAGGATTCAAGTACAATGATGCCACAGATACCTGTATAGCGGCTTTTAAGTAAGACTCAATAACAAAAACTTTGATCAAAGTTGTTTGTTTTGTTAAATGGATAGCAGCGGCACAATTTAATTTAAACCCTAGGATCAATCTATGGTTTTACTTTTTAAAGATGGTTTTTAACAGGACGACCAATAAGATACAATCTAAACTTTTTGTTGTTTGTTTCAGCTTACTTGACAGTTCCCAGTTGAAAATGTAGAATCTACTGAACGTGTCTCATAGTGTGTATCCAGCTCACACTCCCTCCAGCAACAATGCTGGTGCTCTGTTTGAAATTAATGGATATTGTGGGGAACATTAAGCAATGTTTCAGGAGGGAACATGATCTGGATACACTATGGTGCTCACAAGAGCTATTCTCTTCCTTCAGATTGATGAATTCATAAAAAAAATAATCAGTGCAAATCAGGATTAAGTTAAATATATTGAAGGTAAAGCAATGCTTTTCTTGTGTACACTTTGGATTGTATCTTTAAAGTGAGATCACTTATTCATTCAAGATTTTTAATAGTTCAAATTGCCGATGAATGAAAGGGGTTGGGGGGTACAGCATTCATATAATACACTTTTTAAAAATATTTTTAACTTTGTAGATGCGATGCCAGCATCTCCAAACTGTCTGGAGATGTGAGTTCTTCCAGCCATGAGATCCAGAAACTACAGAAAGAAACCCGTGATGTGAAGTCAGCCCTGGAGATGCACATCAAAGAGCTTGAACTGAAGGTGAGCGGACCCTATTGAATAAGCATTGGCATGGCGATCAGTGCATTGCAATCCTGTCACTTTACAAACAACAGCCTGGGCATTTTAAAGTGGCAGTTAAGTTGCAAAAAACTGTCAATCCTGTATTGGTTTCAAGCCTATTTTGTGGTCCTGCTCTGGTGGGATAATGGATAAAGCTGTGTATTGACATCACATCATTCACACATGTAACAGTTACACAATCTATACATTTAAACATCTTCAAAATAATGATGGAAAAGCTGACAGAACGAAAGCTCTTTGCTTGATTTTAAAGTCGTCGTCCCCCACCCCCAAGGTAATTAACAGAACTTGGCTGTAATCGAGTTT
Organism: Polyodon spathula; assembly: GCF_017654505.1. Classification (NCBI taxonomy): domain Eukaryota; kingdom Metazoa; phylum Chordata; class Actinopteri; order Acipenseriformes; family Polyodontidae; genus Polyodon; species Polyodon spathula. Next base: position 6,954,958 of record NC_054534.1, read on the forward strand.
CAAGCAATTTAAAGCTACACAGAGAGATGGATGAGACTTTCAGCTTCAGGTATTGAGCAATTTACTTGACAGATGACGAAGTCGCTGGCTGAAAGCACTACCCCATGCGCCATACAATGTAACTAAATCAATCACAGCTTTGAGATTAACTTTTACTGCATACACAGACCCTGATTAGCAATAACCCTGGACTGCCTAATGTTACCCTAGGTAAGGGATTCCAAAACTAGTGTTAATCGAGGTCCATGAAACCAGCTGATCAAGTTTGAAATACTTGTTCATTTTTGGAGATTTAGTAATTACTGTAAAATGGTCTTCTGCTCCGCAAGAGAAATTGTTTTTCTCTGCAGTAATTCAAAATGTACCGCCTTTCACTGTTTACTTTTTTAATCACCCTCTAGTGACAGGAAGCAGGAATTGCCCTCTAGTGGCAAGCATGTATAATTACATGCAACTTACAGTTTCCCCATTAGATTTATGTACGAATACAATGACTGGTCAAATAATTACCTGCCACTGAAGTTTTGTAACCCTATGGCGGACTCTACATTACAGCACTACATACTCCCTACTAAAAGTCGGGACAGTTAATCTGTTTAAGATCTACACTCCCTTTCTATAAGAAGTGTACTTATAACGTGATTCCTGATGGAAATCACAGACTTCTTCACAATTGCAGAGTGAAACTTTTGCACTTTTACTCAAAAACTATGGTGATCGAATGAATGCAAAGAGTGATTATAAACATGCAGGCTACATCGCAAGGTCTGGATGTTATAACATGAACATGCAGGGACATTACAGTAGTGGGTCACCCTCTAGCAGAGACTGTGTGGCAAAGTGAAGCTTTGTTTCCACCTGCACCATTAAACTAGTCTGTAACACTTGTTCCAACATAAACTGGGACTGCCACCAGTTCCATCTGCAGTCTGCATTGCAATCTGTAACCAGATGTAACACTATGGTGAACAATTGCCTATATGTTTCACATTTGTTGTATAATTCCCATTCATAAAAGACTAGGTATGATTAGAAGGAAAATTTGAAAGCAAGAGGTAGAAATTTGGCCCCAGGGGCACTAGATGAGGTCACCAATCCTGCTATGGTAGAAAATGGAATGGAGGTGAAAGGCTACCCCAACTTCTACATTTCTGAGGACAGAATATACCTCACTTGTGTGACAAACACACATATGCAGTGCTACAGTTCACTGTTTAATCTCTAATCTTCTAACTGACAGGCTGAAGAGTATATTTCAATGGTACAATCTAGTTGAAGACTGGGAAAGGCATCATTGAACTTTCCACTGAGCTGGTAAATTCAGTATCATCCACACAGTGGAGAGATTAATAGGTTAAAGCCTTCTTTCACCCTTGACAGACCAGGATCATTAGCAGAAAGCCATTTCTTTGGAGTGAAAAATATGTTTCCACTCAACCTACAGTTATGGCCAAAAGTTTTGCATCGCCATATAGAATTACCACATTTTAACAAAGTTGAATGAAACCTACTGAACGTTATGTTAACATATTGAATTACATGCTACTTTGTAATTTTCCATCTACTTAACGAAAAACTGAAAAAAAAATTAAAATGTGACATAAAATACTGTACTACTATTATGGCTTCTGGTAGACTTTTGCAATATAATTTTGTAGTTCTTTTGATTACCCTGGAGATGGGTTATGTCAAATGCATTAGCATAGTCTTCCCTAAGGACCAGGTCATTTCAGATCACATGATGTGTAAACATGAAGTCAAATGTAAAAAAAATATGGCATAATTGATCAATCCAGAGGTTAAAAACAATATGGTTCTGAAATGGTTAATATTCACTGGACACCACCTGTAATGAAATTTTATTGAGTGAATCGCAGACCCCCAATACTAACCCTAATTCACAGCTACAGCCTGCTCATGCATAACGTACTTCCCTTCAGCGATAAATACTTAGATATTTGTTTAGTGATTCCGATACATTTTTCAGTCCATTTCGTGGAGGGTTGTCAGAAAGCGATACATTCCTTCAAAAGGAAGAAATGCACTGTAGGAAAAAGCTACAGGAAAACCCTCAGAACTCCCACCCATCAACCTGGAAGCTCCATTAGAGAGAGATTCCATTCTAGAACTCGCTGTCAAGCTTTCTGTAGTTCTCGCAGTTATTCACAGTTTTGTTTTTTAAATAATGTTTTTAAAATACATTTCAATTTTGTGCAGCACAGACTCCCAGACAGATACAAATACATCTTATTTAATAAATACTGAGATAATATGGTCTGGAAAGTGACCTTGTTTTACAAAACTACATTTCTGGACAACCCCCTGGGGGAGGGGGGGGTGGTGTCCATATCTCTTGTGCCATTCAGCACCTCAAACTGTTTCCAGGGTTCAGAAGGATAAAACCACATTGAACTGCACGTTCAAACTCTTCATTCAATTACAGCGTAATGCTAGTGGCTCTGTGCTAGAATGATATTTCTCATTTGCTTTGATATTAATTGTATTAATTGTACCACGGAGCACACACTGGCTAGAAGGAGAAGATGAAACTCAAATGAAACTCCATGTATTTCTTCCCTAGATAATGCAGTTGCTGGGGAAAATGGAAACATCTGTGTCTGAACAGAACTCAAACTTAAAAGCAGCTCGAGGGGATCAACTCCACGAACTGCAGCTGCTAGATGTAAAGTAGGTCTCTATTTATTTCACTTGCAAGGGATGTATTATTATTGAAGATAAATTACACGGGCCAGACTGCTGTTAACCCCCATTTCACACGCTGTAAGATCCTGTTTTGTAACTTCTCCTATTTTGTTGGGGCCACATCTTTACATGCTTTTTATTCCTGATTGTCTGTTGAAATGTGAAATGTTTTGGTCAGATAAACTGATTAACTCAATTAACATACAAGTATGCGGATGCCTATATCACACATGTGCTCGGATACGACCTCTGAAGCAGGGTAAGGACACAGCCTGAAAAATCGTGACCTTTATCCTGAACGTACACTTTAACATGCAGTGTTCATAATGCAACCACAGGGCACGTTTCCCTTGAACAAACCCTGTTGAAACAAAAAATCTAGTTTACAGGGGCTTCAAGGCAGAGCCAGCAGAAGTACAGTTCAGTATCCACTCATCAATTTGTCATTCTCCTCTCTTGTTGCAGGACCCAAGGTGCTCTGGCTGATCTCCGGGAGCAGATTCACAGCCAGAGGAAGTGGGCTGAAGTGCAGCTGAGCAGGTCCCAGCAGGTCCAGACTCAGGGCACGGAGCAGCTCCAGTCACTGCTGCGGGAAAGAGTGGTGAGCGACTGCACATTGACTGCAGACAAGCAGGCATTGGGGAGAATTTTAAAAGCCTTTTACTCCAGAGTCAATTACCAGGGTATACAGTAGTAAACTTATAATGGGTAAACAGAGGAAAGGACAAACTAATGTACAGCAATATCCTGTTTTCAGGAATATTCAATGCATTACAACCAGGCACAATGAAGACTGTACAACAAGGCACTGGAATGCTTTTTTTATCTTAAGAAAAGAAAAGGTATTTCTAAGAAGATTATATAAAATAGGTCAAGTTCAGTTTTGGCAAAATAACTAAATGAAGTGCAGTAGCCATTTGTTATTGGTGGCGGTAGACTGATGTTCAGTATAAAACACTGCCTCACAATAGCTGAGTTTAGATGCACTATATGGATTCCAGTGGGTGGTTGTGAGTTTACTACAGTGTACATAAATTTTACCACTGTCACTTGCTTCTAGACACAGGGCCTGAATTACATCATTTCACACCACCATACTGTAGCTACACTTTTAAAAAGGTATGGCCACAGTGAGTGAGAGTCTGGATCAGATCCCAATTCTCATTACTAACCATCAGGCTTCACCCACACTGTAAATATATTAAAGGCATTTACATTTTGGATTGAATTTGTTCATCTTTCCAGGAAATTACAGAGAAAAAAATGCAAGACCACATGAACCTCCTAACCATCAGACTGGAAAAATGTGAAGAGAGGCAGGAACTTGAAATCAGGGCGAACAGAGCGAAGCACGCAGAAGACAAGCTCACCGCTAGGATTGGGAAAGTAGAGAAGAAGATCTGGGAGGAGCTTGAGATCATGAAGAGTGAATACAGATCAGGTGAGCACCTTTCACAGTACACGGGGAGTAATAACATGCATTCGGATTATAAAGTCAGTGGTCAAGTTGTACTGCTGCTGTGAAAAAAAAACAAAAAAAACATGAAAAAATCTTAACCAAAATGTCAAGATGTTGACGACTGAAACATCCTTGAGAGAAATGGTGCCCATGATAGTAAACGCTTGGGGTGTTGGCTATAGGGCCCTTTATTTTTATTTTTTTTATAAATTTAGAATCTCCAATTTTACTCCCGATTTTCAAAAATTTGGAATGCCCAATCATTATTATTGTTTCTCCTTCAACGTGGCGATTCCCCACACAGCTCAGGGACCCGAGGCTCAGTGAGCGTCCTCCGATCCCACGGCCCAATCGGTGTCTTTTTCACCCAGGAACTCGAGAGCGGATGTCTGCAGGCTACCGCCCTCGGAAAAGACAAAGACCAGCCCTGCAAATTTCCACCCCTGTAGGGGTAGGGTAGGGGCCTGTAGGGGTCGCCACCACTCCGGATCGCACCTCCCCAACCTGGGAGAGCCAAAGCCAATACAGCGTCCACATGGAATCCCCAGCGAGAACCCGCTGCCTAGCACAACCAGGATTCAAACTAGCAATCTCTGCTTGTAAGACTCACCCTGCATGCCACAGGGCAGTGTTTCTACCAGGCGAGCCATTCGGAGACCACCATGGGGCCCTTTATAATCTGAAGGGGTTGACCTGGAATCTTGTTGCACATCATTTAAAAGCTTCCACAGGCATTGATTAAATACAATTAAAAAATACTGTGGACAGTTTGAAGATTTACACAACAGGCAAACCCAGATTTCCAATCACAGTACTGTGCATAAAACACTTTTCAGATACTAAAGTATAACAACTCCCCCAACAGCTATCTGAAACAGACCCTACATCTTATAATACAGATACTGTATTTACCACAACTAAGGGAAAGCTTCTTAAAAGCCAACTCTTCTGCGCACTAAACTCTGCTGGAAGTAATCGTCTGTCTGTCTGGAAACCCCAATGTTAAAATAAAACATGTTGCAGATACAGGATCATCAATCTTTTGAGTCCCTGGCCAGAATTTCTCTAAAGGCTAATGCTTATTGCAGCAGTCCATTACAAAAAGTAATTGCTAATGCTAACGGATTTCAAGGAACCAGTACAAAGCATTTAAAAGTGTCCCTATTTATTTAACAGGGTTCGAATCAATCCATGACGCTATCAGTTCCCTGCGGCAGATAAATGAGACCAACAACAGGATGCACAAAGAGAAGGTCCAGAAGGACATCAAGCAGATCAGGAGGAAGATGGTTCAACTGAAAGATGTTTGACTTCATATCTTGAAATTGATCAAGGGAAAGCCTAAACTGGTAGAATTGTATATTGCCTGTTCCAATCATTTGTTTGTGTGCTTTTTTTTTTTTTCATCTACTTAAAATGCTATTTTCCCAAATACACCGATTGTATTACTGTATGGGACGGGGCCCAGGTGGAGCAATGGGCGCTAGTGCTAGTTTCACCCCTGGAAGGCTGAATCCAGCTCAGGTCCCATGCAAAATATGTTTGGTGGCCTTAACTGCCCCCCTCAGTGGACAGCAGTGCACTTCCTTACAATTCAGAATAATGGTCAATGTGCACCACATGGAGGGCATGCAGCCAACACTGCTCCCTCACTTCCTTCAACATGTTCTCATTTAGTTTTTTTTTTTTTTTTAGAGAATTTTACCTTACCAGGGAAACTGATTACCCCTAAAAACAGAGAGTTGGTATAATCTCAGGATAAGGTGGTTGATGCAATCTAGAGGGATTCTCCAGTTCTGTAAAAAGCTCTAATAAAACCCAGCTTGTTTTTATATGGGGGAGGTGAAGGTCGATCAAATCAACCCCTAAGGCAAGGAGACATATATTTCAGCTGATGCCATCACCATCAGTACAGAGGGGAACAGTTTAAATGTGTTCCTATACAGTATATTCAACGAGGCATTAGCTGAAGCATAGGTCTGTCTGCCTTTGTTTCTTATAAAATGTAACCTCAATTTATGCTAGCATGTTTGAAGTCACAAATGAACTCCCAAAAGCGTCACACCCACAAGTAGGCTTTCCAGCTGCTCTGACTGACTGGGGAGAAAATGTTACAGCACTCTAAACTACAGATTTAAAATATATAGTTAAATACAAATTATTAAACATTACAGCTAACCAATTTAAGAAGTTTGGTTTATTGAATTGCAACCACAGTATAAACACAAGCTCCCTTTTCTGCTTCCCTGCACTGTAATTTTAATAATTTTTGAGACCATAAAAAGAGGTTTGATAATCTTGTTACTGATCCCTTGTTCTGTAAAACAAACAATTGTACAGTAGTAGTGTTATTTTATATAAAAATATATGTAAAATTATAATAAAACACATTTTCCCCAAGATTTATCCTGTTTGATTTATTATTTTTCTATAATTGTTTTGGCAATGAATTCATATACAGTGACTATTTTAAAACATTGAGGACATCCTTTTCAAAGCTCAAACATTTCCACAAAGCTCATGTTAACATTTGTATCAACACCTGTGGAATACGATGCATTTACACATGCAGATATATACCTTGCAGACCTAATGAACCCCAATTTCATCAACCATTTCCAAAAGATTTTAACTGGCGAAAGAGGCGGCACACACTTACTGTATACACTATGATAGGGATGAAATCCAGACAGGATTCTCATCTTACAAACAGGTGCTGCTTTACCCCAGCGGTGAACATGATTTATTGAGGAATTACTCGGCTCTAGCCAACCTTTTCCCTATCGGCAATCGCTTTTAATGCAGAGTGGGATGAACCCAAGGGATAACCGTGTATCTCTGAAAACATTGTAAAGAATTCCATTTTAGGCTTCTGGTAATTTGAATTGTAAACTTAATCCAGGATTGCAGGACTGGCTGTACAGTAAATATGATGAAGAAAAAAAATGAATTCAAGTGCATGCCATAGTACATAAGGCTGCAGATGCTTGTTTTCCCTCATGAGTGACTGTCCAAAGGGAGCTTTAAAACTAAGAAGAAGAGCAAAGCTGCTTATGCAGTTCCTCCATTCTGGAATCTCCATTAGCTCTGGCGTTGTCCATCAGTGCCTGACATTGAAAGAAAAAGGGTGACATTTTATACCTAGAAATACAAGAATAAAGCAACTTTCAAATTTCTAAAAAAAGTCTCGTGATTGTCTCAGACAATTTGTGAACATTCATTTCTACATAAAGGTTACATTCAATGAAATACTTTTAAATGGTAGTAGTTATAAAACTGTGCTTACCTGAAGTTACAGGCACCAGGCCAGACCAGGTAAGACGTCAGATATTAATTTGTAAAACAAATAATACAATCTGAAGAAAATAATACTAGTGGATTTGCAATAATTAGACCAAGTAGGCTACTTTTATGAGGAAATTCAAGATGGGATCTTACATCAATGAGTTCGTCGTCATGTTTGGCATGCAAATGTCTGAGGAGATACCAGCGGGCAACTGAAGCGACTGTCTCTGGGTATCCAGGCTGGTACACAACTCTTTCCAACAGTCGACGAGTTTCCCTGAAAAGGGGGTTGGAAACTTTTATATTAGAAGGCATTAGAAAAAACTTGCATTAAGACCATCTCACAACTAGGGTCCCTTGACTGGCCTTAATAGCCAGGTTTCACTGCATATGCCTGCAGCAATCACACAAATAACACAATAGACCATAGACTACAAACAGCTGACTAGGCAACGCAAACAACCTAAAGGGCAGAAACACACAATCCATTCATTTGTATTGTACAGTGTAGCAGGCCACTATGAACCATAAAAACATAATGCATCTATTCCTAGCACTGCTGAAGGAATGATCTATGTTATGATGAACGCTTGTTATAAAATGTTTTTTAAACAGCAGTACGGTTCATTTTCTCCCATTGCACCGATACAATCAAACCATAGAGTAGATGCCATCATACCTGGCTCCCATTTTAATGCTGAACTGCAGCAGTGCCTGCAGCAGGACAGCCAGAGGACAGAAGGTGATTTTCAGGGCTTCACTGGTTGCTTCCTGGACCAAGTCCTTCCACTCACTACTTGAAACATTTGCCTATAGTATAAGAGCAATAATATAATGATGATAATGACAACACAATTACAAACTGTTTTTTTTTTTTCCCAATCACCTTGCACAACCCTAACCTGCTGCTCTCCTGAAGCCCCCACATGAACCCATGACAATGCACAGTAAATCTCTATCTCTGACCTGGTCAGACCAGAAACCCCAGTTAACACACTTTTAATGGAGTTTGTTCTATTGGGCGTTTCAAAAGAAGCACTGGAAAAAACATCCTATTTAACAACTCCAAACTAAAAGCAGCCTGTGCATTTTCTATCTTTACATTTCAAAAGATTAACTCTGCTAGTGCAGAGGTGGTAACAGTATGCCCTTGTAGCAGGCATTTGTGAAAACATCATCAGCTTCCTATTAGACTATACTGTCAGCTGAAATCGACACGTTTTTCTGCAAACTGCATCTCTGTGCAGGGGATGCATAGGATTGTGTATGTACTGCAAGGACCAGAAGCTCATTTACAGTTGTGTTTCTTTTGGCTAGTTGTCTGGAACTCAATCTGCAATGAAAAACTTTTTTAAGAAGAGTGCTCTTACCATGCAGGGTGCGAGTGCTAGAAGAGCCAGCCTCAACAGACTGTCCAGCTTCCCACTGTAATCACCCTGCTGGGAGGCCTTCTGCAGACTCTGCCTGTAGCACATCACTGCAGCCACCATCAGTCCCTGAGTCTTGCACACCTCTGCTAGCCATTAAGAGACAGTACAAAGAACACAGTAGAAGGCATCAATCAGGGAGGGATAGATTTATTTGTTTTTAATCTTCACCAATGTTTCAGTTCATCAAGGTTTCCTTCAAGCTGACGCTGTTGATTTCAACATTTGCCAAGTCCGATGCACTGTAATAGAAGTGCTGGAAGCAGACAATATCAAGCTTGCACGATCTCTAGATGCAGAATATCTACACCTCTAATGCCTTCAAATCGGGGTAAATTAATATATCATCATCAGCAGCAGCGTTTCCTAATTTCATCTTATCATCTTCCTGGAGGTCGTCTTCTTGATGGCTTTATATCTCTTGGGATGCAGTCTAGTATCTAGTATGCAGGTGTTTTATCCTCCTTACTAAATCACCCAAAACTGGTAAATAGACGTTTGCAACAGAGGTGGTTTTACGGCTGTGTCCCAAGGTTTGAAGGTTTGAACGCTAGCCAGGGATTCGAAGACTGTTTTAAACCGTCGAAGGTTCATCAGATGCCATTCACACACTGTTTTTTCTCTTTCTGTTAACAGAAACTGTTTGACAATATGTGAATACTACAAATCACACATTAAATGTCGTGCACATGCAAAGTTCGATATTTTGATTTGTATAATGCATATTACAGAAACAAAAGTTTATCCACTACCAAGTTGTTATATGTATAGCAACTCAGTATGGAGCAGGGTATAGTATCCAAAGCAGTGGGTGGGTACCTCTAGTGGCTGTATTGCTTCAGTAAAATATGTACTGAATACCTTGTGTACAAGACAGTGTAAGAGAAGTACTATGGTAGAATAAATTTGACACATACAAAATATACACTAACACTAAACATTTTAATTTCGAAAACCGAACACCAACTGCCCCTCCCCCCTCCAGCTTGTGTTATCCAGAGGCAAACCTTTAATTTCTTCATTCTCCATCTCGACAGAAAAGCGTTGTCTCAAAACCCCTCTGCTGTTGGAGATTTTTTTGTTAAATCCCGAGACAACCAAAAAAAAAAGTTAAATGTAAACTTGAATGCAATGCAAGCGACTCGTATCATGGAGGTATAACCAATCTCTGGGGTCATTTGACAAGCGTACGTTCATATTATTAGTAGTATTATTAATATTTTTAGTAGTAGTAAAATGTGACTGATAACCTGCTTGGAACGGTGACTGTTAAATAAAGCTTTGTTTTGCCCAAGTCCTCTGCAGTTGTGCAATGGAAGCTTACTGTATGTATCAAAAACATCTTCAATTACGTGTAAATAAACAATGTGTATTTTTAGTTTCATTTATAGTCTAAAAACATGATTACTGTTCTATATAATGCATTTTTAAACTACATGTGAATGTTTTATTCCATTTCTAGATTACCCATAAAAATAATAGGATTTTCAGTCAAATATAAACAAGTAGCTATGGTGATGTCACCAGTAAATTATGCAAATGAGTACCACCGAAGTTTTGAGCCTTCCTTCGGTAATGTGTTCCGAACTTCGAAGGCCAAAATGTAGCCTTCGTTGCAGCCCTAGGTGGTTTACAAGTTTTAGGACAGGGGTGTAGATTTAGATCATTAAAATGGAACCCAATTGGTCTTTTTCTTCTTTTCCTCAGGACTCACACTGATGACTTCCATGTAGATAGCAGATACAGATGTGTAGTTAGACTTCACTGCCTTCCTGAGCTCCACCAGGACAGCTTCAGGGAGCTGCCTGTGTGACTGCAGGAGCTGCTCACACTGTGCCTGCCTGAGCAGAAAGAACGCACCGGGCTGCTCTGGCTGGACACCAAGAACCTAGAAGAATAAAAACAACATCTTTATACAGGTATGGGAATTACAACCAGTAACTGGAATTACAACTGTAGCTGGGTGTGCGGTCCCCAAGCAAAACCTGATAGACGAGAGACATAGAGTCACTCATATCTGTGTTTTGTGTTTATTTTTTTACATTTGATTTACACTAAAAAGAGATTTGCATGTACCTTCCCAAACAGAACCAGACCAGGTGGCTACTCAAACAATATGTAAATAAGCATACAGCAAAACATAACATACTGTTTATTCAACTTCCTGTATGCAGTGGAGTGTGTTGAGATACAATAATAACATAAAACACAGATAAGTGCATAACAAAACAACTATGTCAGTAAACTCACACCCTCTGCCATTCAGGTAAAAGTAAAAAAAAAATAAAAAAATAAAAAAACACCATTAACTGCTGAAACCTTTAGCAACTTGCGTGACGCATGGAGATGCAATAATAACTCAGTAGAATTGCCCATACCTTGGTGCAGAGGGATTCTGCTGCTGAGGTCTGTCCTGCCTGCTTTAGCCCAGACACCGCCTGTCGAAGAGCCCAGCTCTCAAGGAACTGGGAGTAGGAAACAGGATGATTTTCCTCTGCTTTAACTAAAAATGGGAAACAAAATAGTTAAGGTAATGAGAAAAGCTTCTCAGGGACCACTGCATGATTATTTTTTAATGCTTCATCGTTTGTATGCTTCATACATAGTAAAATCCCCCCTGTACAAGATATATTTAAAACAGGAGGCACTTTATGATTTTAACGCTGATGCATGACTTAGCAATAAATGAACAGGTTTCACATACAACATTTAGAATCCTGTACTGCCAATGCACTCTCAGTTCCAGTTAAACTATGAAACATACAAATAAGTAAATGCTCACATCCCTCCAAAAAAGACTAAGAAGCTAATAACTATGAAGTCTGCATGGCCTAACGTTACTAACTTTGATCGAAAGGTAAAACTCCAGCCTAGTCAAACGTTTGGGCAAGTGCCTTCAGCAGTGTAACTTGCATTGAAAAGATCAGGCTAGTGCCAGCATTCACTTAATTTCATGAAAAGCAATGTTCCCTGGCTGGGGCAAAATATTGTATTTTCCATGGCTGGTTCACTGCCTTGGCACTGGAGGTCTGTATTTATTGTATGGTGATCTCTTCCAAGCAGCTGCTTTATCTTATGCTTTCCAGTAGGATTGATTCAGTTGAGTAGAGCTGGCAGAGTAATCCAATGTTTCTCTCAGTTTGCGTTTCTTCCAAATGCCTTCCATGAAGTGGATGTGGGTGACCGCACAGCTTTTAAAAGAAAGTGTCGCAAATAACGCTGAATCAGCTAGGCAGGTCAGTAAAACACTGAATCCTTTTGTATGGAGAATCTCAGTAGCTAAGGTTCATGGTTCATCAACTGATTCAGATTAAGTTGTATTGAGTTTACCCACTAATGATGATAAACAAACTACAAGTTAGGTGCCTGCTGATAAGAAAAACAGTGAGTTTTTTGGCCCCCTACTGTATTCTGAATGAATGGCTTCCCTTCTAAAGTGACCTTGTGTGAGCAGAAAGAAGTGTATAGTAACAATGTGTACAGACCCAGAACTATTGTACATGGTGCAGAAGTAACCCTGACACATAAATTAAAACATAATCCTCTTGTTAATTGTGCATGTAATATGTGCCAAAGCAAGTCATCAGTGACTGGGCTCAGACTTTGTCCGGCATGCAGTCATTTGGCTAAACACTGTAGAATCTTGTTTGAATGCAATGATTCTGTAGGTGTTTCTTTCTCTCATTTAAATGTAAACCCAAAAAGATATTAAGAGGATTGAATGCATGAGTTGTGAAAGGGTCACTTACTAAAATGGGCACATCTGGGAAAATTAGAATGTGAGGAAGGTGTCCCTACTAAGCGTGTACAAGTGTCTTGTAGGTACGAAGTCAAGGCCATGGCTACTCACACCTGTGATGCGAGACGATGGATTCGAGAGCCTATTATCGTGTTCGCTGAGCCTGCCCGAGTCGAACCAGAGACCGAAGTGGAGTCTTGCTGGGAGTGAGCTGAAACCCCAGACATGGATTGGAGAATTTAAAATGAAATGTATTGATGCAATAATATGTGTTATAATCCTTTGTATTGTTTGTATAATCTTTAGTTTGGAAAATTGTGTAAGTGTGTAATCAAAAGTAACGCGTAATGCTGTTTTAATTCTTGATTGTGAAACTTATGTATTTTCTTTATATAAAATCATGCAGTAGAAGCTGGTATAGTTTGATACAAGTGGCCAGTTTTTAGGCAGTTTCTTATCAAGATGGGCTTGAATCCCAGAATTGAATGCAAGTTTCTGCAGCACCCTTTTTAGCCTAAGAAAATGTTGTTAAATGTTGAAATAAGGTTTGATATGCTTGCTTTTAACTATAAACTATTTGTGCGTGTAAGACCATATGCTTAACACTGCCTGTTATAATAATATACATGAAATTGTTTCTCATCAAGATAGGTTCGCATTTAAAATAGTTAATAATCGTGTTCTATAGGGAGTAAACTGTCTAGTTTGACTCTGAGTTAAAATGATGATGCAACATAGACATTTTTATTGAAATATAAAATAAGAAGCTTAAAAAGTAATTTTAAGAAAAAGAATAGAATTTATGCTATTAGGAAACTCATAGGACAGAGACCTTACAATCTTACACTTAAATAAAAAACAAATAGATTATCCATGAAGAGAAACTCTATATTGGGAAAAACATAAGATGGAAGCTCCCTATAATATCTGTTAAGCACACACCTGTAAAGAGAGAAGGAAAACTAATTTGAAGAATAGAATGGCATGAGGGAATATATTATTAGACAATAATACATATAATCAATATAATCATAACTAATAGTGTTGTATATATTTCAGACAACACTCATATATTCAAAATAATATTATTTTCTTTGTTTCACCTAGCTTTTTAGATAGAGGAGGGGGTCGAGAAATGAGCGGGTGAGATCATGATTGGATGTGTGGACCAGGTGTCGTATCTTGAAAAATTGTTGGCACAAGGCTCTAAATTTTAGGCTGTTGTGTGCCAAAGAGATAAGAATTGGACTTGATAAAGATTCTCCATGTATTCCTATGGGGACGAATCCTATAAAAACTCACATTTTTCGCAAAGGGGTACCACATTCAAGACCTTTGCTTGACAGGGTGAAGTGGTCCATCACTTGCAGATCTCCACCAGATTCCTTTGTTCACGCTACTTATCCTTTTAATAGGAGGTAAGCATATTACTAACATTATTATATCTTACATGTATTGGATGCACTGCTGTAGGGTTTTGAAACTATGTTTTGGTTTTAAGAGAGTGTTGTATTGAATGAAACTGAAATATAGAAGTGGGTGCTTGTAGACTGCATGTGTTGGAATTTGGAGGTCTGATCAACCTACTTTTTCCCAAATATTAAAAACATTAAAATAAACTTAAAATGAATGAGTCTTTCTTTTCGATTAAATAAAGGTTATATGGACTTACTTACAGCTCGTCCAGTGCTCGAACATAAACCACTAGGAGTTTATAACATCTCTGTCCTCCTAACGTCTCCCCTGAGTTAAAAGTGTGCAGAGTAAACAGAAAAGAAATAAGACCGAATAAAAAGAGTACGTGAAAATCTGCGAAACGCAGCAGACGTGACAAAAGGAATTGCATCTGCCCACCCTTGCGTTACACAAAGAAAACCCTGTTCATGCCAAAATTGCCGATCTTGGCTGGGGGCCCACAGGGAGTGCTGCATGAAAATCCACCCGGTACAGTTCACCTCATAGTGCTTCAGCAACCCCTACTGGTCAGGCACCTGTCGAAGCCAGGAGGAGGGACTGGGCTCGTCTACAGGGTTCAGGAGAGGGGTTTGCTTAATAGCGGAAACAGAGATCCGGGTTGCAGGGTTGATAAGTGTGTTGCAGCGGTAAGGCGTTTTTTGAAATTTGGAATTTCAAATGAATTCAACACAAGGTAAACGTTTATAACAAAATTGATTTAAAAAAAAAAAAAAAAAGGGGGGGGGGGGGGGGGGGGGGGGGGGGGGGGGACATCCCTAGAAATATGTTGCATTATTAAATTTTATGAAAATGCTTATTGGAGAACTAAGTTATGTTCTTTTTTTTTTTTTTTTTTTTTTAATGCATTTATTTTTATACGTACCCTTCTTTGAGATTGCCTTCATAAATGTTTCCTCCAAGTCTGCTCTTTTTGGTGCTGCGCTGCTCAGATAGCACGCAGTGTGACAGGCAGCCATTAAAGAAGCCCACACAACAGGGTCCTCTGAGAAACACACAACACAGAGAACAGTGAGCTGGCACCGCGGTCCTCTGAGAAACACAGAGAACAGTGAGCTGGCACCGCGGTCCTCTGAGAAACACAGAGAACAGTGAGCTGGCACCGCGGTCCTCTGAGAAACACAGAGAACAGTGAGCTGGCACCACGGTCCTCTGAGAAACAGAGATAACAGTGAGCTGGCACTGCAGCTCAACGCACTTGCTTGCCATGTTATTAACAGCTTTTAATTATTCATGGTGTCAAACTAATTGTGTACATGGGCATGAGAACACAAAACATGTACTAACACATACAATCCTGAGGCCACATGGTGTGAAAAGTGAAGAACCAAGCTGGCTTTATATATTTAAAATATAAAATGTATATATTTAAAAATAAAATTGCTGTTCTCTTATAAATCTATAGGTGACTTCCATAAAATGTTATCAGTATAAAAAACAAAACAAACATCCACAAAAGTCAATTTTGATTTGGATAACCTCTTACTGCTGCAGGTACCTACAGTACCTGTGTCTCAGTGGTATACAAAAGGTGAACTTGTGCTAAATCTATACTGCAATTCAAAAACAGTACACTAAGGGGCAGCATTGGCCTATTAATTGAGCTGTTTCACACTACAGAGATGGTTTTTGTTTTTTTGTTTTTAAGAACATAAGAAAGTTTACAAACGAGAGGAGGCCATTCGGCCCATCTTGCTCGTTTGGTTGTTAGTAGCTCATTGATCCCAAAATCTCATCAAGCAGCTTCTTGAAGGATCCCAGGGTGTCAGCTTCAACAACATTTTGTGCCATAACATTTAACTGATCATTCCTCTAACACTAACTGAATCTCAGCACATCTATTTTAGTTTATAAATGCATGCTTCTGAAACTTTTGCAGTAATATCTGCAAGTGTTGCTTGCATGTTACCTATAAGCTATATAGTGACATTATTAGGTATTTGCTTAAATAATAAAATGAATGTGAATGAATGTACAGTACAGGGGTCTTCACAGAAGCCAAATATGAAGTCTTCTAACACAGGGTTTCCCAATCCAGGTCCTGGGGGACGCCTGGATCTACCGGTTTTCGTTCCAGCTGAGTTCTCAATAACTTAATTGAAAATTTAATTATTCATTACCTTAAATTATACCTTTTTAACTGTTTTCAGCTTTTAAACAGTTGGAAATTAAGTTAACTATACAATTGTGTAAGTAATTTGAAATATGCAACTTTTTAGGAGCTGAGAACAATTAAAAAGATCCAATTAAGCACATTAGTTCAATTAAGTAATTGAGAACTTAGCTGGAATAAAAAACAGCAGACACAATGCTTAATTATACTGCTTTACTTTGCATATGCTTGCTTTCAATGGAATCTATGGTACAACACTGTCTAGAGTGAATGCGAAAGGGGACGTGTCATTTCAATATGCTTGGTTCTGTAAATATAAAAAAGACACTCAATTTTATTCTCAAGCGCCTCTCGGGGCAGCTTGACATACAGGAGGAACAGGCCATCATTCAGCAAAACAATCATATTTTAAGATCTATAAAAAAAAAAAGAACACATTCAAGTCAAGCAGAGCTTTCTAGACAAAAAAAACAAGGCTCAGGCAGATGGTACCTACCATAAAAAATAGGGTATGCGTTGCACCGGTGTATAAGTTCTTTTATTCTAAACTGCAATTATTGTAATTCGGTTATACACCGGTTAACGCATTTTTTCAACTGCAAACACGCTTCTTCTAAAATCAAGCGATGGTCTTTTTGTGAACTGAGCCTGTATTTTCATAATGATTTTGAAAGAAACGGTCAACGGCACAGAACACACGTTTCAATGGCTGTGTTCTGTTACCCAGAGCTTGCTGTGCCGGCTGCTCTTGGCTGCTGTCTTTCTGACGTCACACGCATCTTTCAGAGAAATATCTTCTCCAAACCTTGCAGCTCAGCACACATTTTCAACGTGCTATATTTGTCTGGATTATCAACAGTCAGTTTAATGTAATAGATAAACATTAACTTTATTGTAAAATTATACATCACTTATCGCAGATTTAGTACATTATGGGGTTTTTTTTAATAGTGGATTTATTTATTTAATATAGCGAGGACAAGGTTGTTCACAGCTTCATTGTATAATGATGAAATGTCATTCGCCTCCACTAACAAGGTGGTAGCAGTAGTGTTAGTGGTTATTTGCATTACGATTAGCAAGTCACTCGTGATCTTTGCATCGTCCCTTTGGTTCACAGCCGCAGCCAGCCTCCCGCAGTAACATTTCAAAGCTGCGCTGGACTCTGCTGAATCTGCACAGATTTCTGTGGATGTTGAGTGACGTCTACAGCGCATCTCCGAGATTCTGTGCAGCACTGTGCAGAACTGTGGAAATCTGCGCTGTAAGAACACAACCAGTCTCAAACAAAACTAGCACAGACCCGCAACTGCAGCAGGATATCCTACTTGTTATTAACGTAGTTTTGTTTAAACAAGCTGTAACAGTATTCCAATTTTCTTAGGTAAGTGAAGAATTTTTTTTTTTTTTTTTTTTTTTTTTACAAAATGTGTAATAATCATTGGAAGCTTACTTGTGCAATGCCATAAATGTTAATCCAATAACAAGTTTTAGTATTAAAATACTTTTTTTTGCTATACTTTGCATATTTTATTTATCCGGTTGAAAAAAATAAACGACTCATCTCTGCTCTTAAATAACCTGTCCCAATTCTATTTGCCATCAGCTAAACAAAGCATTTATTTATTTATTTGTTTATTTATTTATTTAATTTTATACGTTAAAATGTTTTAACAAACTACAGCACTATGTCATTTTGAGCAAACAGATCTTAATACTTTTGTAGTATAACACTGAGAGTGTACAACTTTAGGTTTTTTTTTTGTTTTTTTTTTAATTATGCTGATTGTCTTTATAAAAAAAAGAAACGTACCAAGTTATCTGGCATAGTACAATACTAAATACCAAATGTTTAAATCATTCCATGAAAGGAAGTGTGTTTTGTTGGTTTTATTTTTTTGAATTACAGTCATTTAAGTGATTTTCATTAGTCTTTCTTCATTTGAGCCTTTATTTGATAACTTGCATGATATACTGTATACCTTGATATAAGGTTACCAAGATATATATATTTTTTTAATGGTTACCATACCGTCCCATCCTTAGATACAATGATGGTGGAGGCAAATAGAAAAAACTTTGTTATGTTTTGTTCAAGATCTTGCACTGGGTTTTGAGTGTTAAACTGTCAGCAATACACCCAAAGTAACTGAGGAGACAGGGAAGGGAAGGGAAGCAACAATCTCTCCTGCAGGGTCACCCTTATTCCTTGGTGCCTGATGAGCTCAGAGCTTCTTAACCCCTTAAGACACACAAGGAATTGTAGGTAAACTTACATTCGCAATTCTGGGGTGGTACTGAGGAACCAATCTTGATAATAGAGCCCAAAGTGCAGGATCTCCAGGGTTACTAGAAGAGGGACAAAAAGGGGTTGCGTCAGCTTACATACAAGACACTGAAGACACTGATGTCCTTGGGAAGTCTTTCTCGTCAAAACGCTTTTCTAAGAATTGTATTTTATAGCATTTGATTATGTAATACATACAAACACTTAAAAGTGTAATGGCACTAAATCAGACAGGATTGAAATGGCATTACTATAAATAGCCACAGCTTGGTCTCAGGATTTCTCATCTATACAAACAAGACATAAAACCTTTTCTGGCACCTTAAAGAGTTGGATGGGCAGGGACCAAGACTCGTTTACAGTTGCTTAGGTTTCACCTGGGTTAAGCCACACTGCTGAGGGTAGATGCTGCTTAGATGAATGCGAGTCAAAAGAAATGTTCTACATACCTATGGATGGCTTTGGAAGCCTGCCTTTGGACAGCCACGTTGTTCCCCTGCAGGGCGAATGTAGCACACATGAGGAGACAGTGCTCGTGAACCCCCTCTTTTTGGTCTGTACGCTTCAGCAGCTCGTTGAGGGCTGCGGTAGCTAGGGTAGCACCTCGATTGACCACGCCCAGTGCGCACAGTGACTGCAGGCTTTCTACACTGGGCTCCTTCAACAGAGCTGGGAAACAAAAATCACAAAGCAGAAAAAATGAGGCCATTCACTCTTTCGCTTGCGAATTAGTTAATAAAAAGAGAATCATACAAGACAGTCAGTGCAGCCCTGGGTATCAGTTTTTTCCAGCAGGAAAGGGCTTTTAATCTTGTGAAGTGGCTTTAAAAGCCACCTGCTGGCCACTCACCATTTAAACAGCAGAGTCTTGGCACCGTCCACTTTGTTCTGTCTGTGCTCCAGCATCGCCAGGGCGGTCAGGATGCAAGCCTTCTCCTTTTCAGTCGTCACCACCGACAAAGCTTTCTCATAAGCTGTTATTGTGGAACAAAGGAGTTGCAGTAAGACCAACGCTAGCCACAATATCTCACAACAGAGGTTTTCAGTATAGTGGTAAAAAGCTAAAGTTGCAAATCATTTGCAAGGACTTAGTGAAAACATACTATTAAAAATCACGGCCCCATCAATAGACAATGAAAGCAATGAGCAAATCAATCCTGAACATTTGGACATAAAAAAACAATCGAATATCTACACTACCAGTCATGTTACATAACAGCTATTTACTTTACCTCTTGCACTCTCCTGTAAAGAACACTTCTTGAAGAAAGCCAGGGCAAGTCCAGTGATGTCACTAAGCTCTGTGACTGGCGTGGATGTGTAGGCTTGGATGGCCTGATCGTATTGACCTGTGGTGCTGAGGTATAAAAAAGAAGAAAGGTTACTTTGATGTTGCAAGCTTTGTCACCTTTAAACTGCATAGATTCAGTCTCTCCAGGGAGTACATGCCTGCTGAGTGGTGAATTTACCACTGTATACACCCCATTCACAAACCTGTCATAACCTTCAGGTCTCACGGCAGCTTAAAAGTTTCTTGTGTACTTGCAATATCAGTTTCAATAGAAACCCTTGTAATCCTTTGCAGGGCACAAAGATTTAAAAAAAAAAAAAAAAGTTTCTTCTTAAGAACATTTAGAGACAATAGAAGGCCATTTGGCCTATCGGTGCCATTTGTCTGATTCTTGGTAGCCGATTTATCGTAAAATGTTGTCGTCAGATCTTTAAGGATCCCAATAGTTCAGCATCAACGATGTACTTGTCAACCCATTCCAAAGCCTCCACTCTCTTCTGTAAAGAAGTGTCTCCCATCTCTGTCCAATGTCTGTCATCACTTCATTTCCAAATGGTCCTGGTTTGGGTTATGTGTCCTCTGGTCCTGGTTTGGGTTATGTGTCCTCTGGTCCTGGTTTGGGTTATGTTTGTCAACTCCTTTTGAGATTTAGGCTTGAATCAAGCCCCCACTTAATCCTTCTTTCTTCCAGGCGCAATAGATTCAGTTCCAGATGTTTCATTATATTCTAGTAAGAGATTTAACGTGATATTGTGGGTATAGTGGAATTCAGTAATTGCTTGTTGATCAATGAAACTTTAAAAGCTGTCATTAACAGAATAGCCAGAAACAACAAACTGCAGTTTAATACATCAACCTGAAATGCACCATAAAACAAAAAACAAATACAGTCTGTGTGATGAGCAGGGATCCTAGAAATCAGTTTGCTGTGGAATAACACAGGTTTTCAATGCGATCGGAGAATTTTTGCTTGTACACTTGGGGCAGGGCAAAAAACATGCAAGGCTATTTTTTTTAGTTGTCCGATAAACAAATCAATGCATTTATTATATATAATTATCAACACAGGCAATTTTGCTTTAAATTTACATAAACATACTTGTTTAGTAAAACTGCTTCCGGTGTACAGAGGTCAAGGTTGAACGAGGCACATTCATGTTGATAAGTGAATTGCAGTTTACTTCAGTTATCCAGATGTGCATTGTTGTTACTGAACAAGCTGTTAAAGATGTTGAAAACGATCAGGTCAATGAGTTTGACAATAGCCATCCACATGACAAAGACTAATATGAACCAATATGAATGCTGTGTTTGGGGTTTTATAATTACTCCACTACAATTACTATTACGTATTTAACCCTTAGCGGTCCATTTATTCAGCGCCCGTCAGGTGCGTCAGGTCCAATTTATTTTCACACATGCTGTTTAAAAGTTGTTTTTTTTCCCCACAGTAAAACAGGTTTAAAAAGGCACTGCATACCAACAGCACACTCCACCTCTTGTTCGCTGTATCTATCACATGTCTCTTCATAGTCGTGCATAAGAAGAAAGTTTACAAACGAGAGAAGGCCATTCGGCCCATCTTGCTCGTTTGGTTGTTAGTAGCTTATTGATCCCAAAATCTCATCAAGCAGCTTATCTAATCTCCATTTGTGACCCCTGGTCCTTGTTTCTTTTTTCAGGCTGAAAAAGTCCCTTGGGTCGACACTGCCAATACCTTTTAGAATTTAGAATGCTTGAATTAGGTCACCACGTAGTCTTCTTTGTTCAAGACTGAACAGATTCAATTCTTTTAGCCTGTCTGCATATGACATGCCTTTTAAGCCCGGAATAATTCTGGTCGCTCTTCTTTGCACTCTTTCTAGAGCAGCAATATCTTTTCTATAGCGAGGTGACCAGAATTGCACACAATATTCAAGATGAGGTCTTACTAGTGCATTGTACAGTTTTAACATTACTTCCCCCGATTTAAATTCGACACTTTTCACAATGTATCCGAGCATCCTGTTAGCCTTTTTTATAGCTTCCCCACATTGTCTAGATGAAGACATTTCTGACTCAACAAAAACTCCTAGGTCTTTTTCATAGATTCCTTCTCCAATTTCAGTATCTCCCATATGATATTTATAATGTACATTTTTATTTCCTGCGTGCAGTACCTTACACTTTTCTCTATTAAATGTCATTTGCCATGTGTCTGCCCAGTTCTGAATCTTGTCTAGATCATTTTGAATGACCTTTGCTGCTACAACAGTGTTTGCCACTCCTCCTACTTTTGTGCCGTCTGCAAATTTAACAAGTTTGCTTACTATACCAGAATCTAAATCATTAATGTAGATTAGGAATAGCAGAGGATCCCTGTGGTACACCACTGGTTACCACACTCCATTCTGAGGTTTTTCCTCTAATCAGTACTTTCTGTTTTCTACATGTTAATCCATGTGTTTCCTTGAATCCCAACTGCGTTCAGTTTGAGAATTAATCTTTTGTGCGGGACTTTGTGAAAAGCTTTCTGGAAATCGATCCATTATCGATGTTGCATCCTCAAAAAAATCAAGCAAGTTAGTTAGACACGATCTCCCTTTCCTAAAACCATGTTGACTGTCTCCCAGGACCCTGTTACCATATAGGTAATTGTCCATTTTGGATCTTATTATAGTTTCCATAAGTTTGCATATAATAGAAGTCAGGCTTACTGGTCTGTAGTTACCTGGTTCAGTTTTGTTTCCCTTTTTGTGGATCGGTATTACATTTGCAATTTTCCAATCTGTCGGTACCACCCCTGTGTCAAGAGACTGCTGCATGATCTTGATTAGCGGTTTGTAAATTAGTTCTTTCATTTCTTCGAGTACTACTAGGAGGACCTCATCCGGCCCAGGGGATTTGTTTATTTTAAGAGCTCCTAGTCCCTTTAACACTTCTGCCTCAGTTATGCTAAAGTTATTTAAAACTGGATAGGAACTGGATGACATGTGGGGCATGTTGTCAGTATCTTCCTTTGTAAAAACTTGTGAAAAGTAATCATTTAATATATTTGCTATTTTTTTTTCTTCATCTACGATTTTGCCATTTGTATCTCTTAAACATTTAATCTCCTCTTTGAATGTTCTCTTGCTGTTGTAATATTGGAAAAACATTTTGGAATTGGTTTTAGCTCCCTTAGCAATGTTCATTTCTATTTCTCTCTTGCCATTTCTAACTTCCTTCTTGACTTGTGTTTGCAGTTCCGTGTACTCTTTCTGCGTACTTTCTTTTTGGTCCTTTTTTAATGCTCTATAAAGTGCCTTTTTTCGCTGAATATTTTTTTTTAATTGATCTATTAAACCATTTTGGCAATTTAGTTTTACATTTAGATGTGTCTACTTTAGGGATGTAATTGTTTTGCGCCTCTAGTACTACATTTTTGAAGAACAACCATCCTTCTTCTGTGGATGTTTTCTCTATTTTACTCCAATCTACTTCTGTTAGTCTCTGTTTCATACCTTCATAGTTTGCTTTTCTAAAATTGTAAACCTTAGCTTTAGTCATTACTTTTGGGGTTTTAAAAAACACTTCAAATGAGACCATGTTGTGGGCTGAGTTTGCCAGTGGTTCTCTGACCTCTGTTTTAGTTATTCTATCTTCGTTATTTGAAAAGACTAAATCAAGGCATGCCTCCCCTCTAGTCGGTGCCTTGACAAATTGTGTTAGGAAGCAGTCATTTGTCATTTCCACCATTTCAATTTCATCCTTCGTGCTACCCACCGGGTTTTCCCATTTTATATGGGGGAAGTTGAAATCCCCCATTAGTATGGCTTCTCCTTTGCTACACGCATTTCTAATGTCATTGTATAACAGATTATTTTGCTCACCGTCTGAATCTGGCGGTCTATAGCATGCTCCTATTATTATGCCCTTTGAATTTTTGTCCGTTATTCTGACCCATATTGATTCGGCTTTATTTTCTTTGTCCAGGTTTAACACCTGGGCTTCAAGACTGTTTCTTATGTATAGCGCTACCCCTCCTCCTCTTCTGTCCTGCCTGTCTTTCCTATACAGTGTATACCCACAAATATTATATTCGTCCCCATCACTCTCAGACAACCAAGTTTCTGTAACACCTATCACATCATAGTTACTTGTTAGTGCAGTAGCTTCAAGTTCTAGAATTTTGTTTCTGATACTTCTAGCATTTAGATAAATACATTTAATGGTTGTCTTACCTGAGTTGTTGTTCTTGTTTTGATGCGGTCTCCCTTCTGTTTTTTTGTTGATTTCTCCCCCCTTCCTTTCTAGTTTAAATGCTTCTGAACCTGCTCGAGGATCTTTTCTCCAAGTAGACTGGTTCCCTTGTTATTTAAGTGCAGTCCGTCCCGTCTATACAGATAGTCCTCGTTGTAGAATGTGGTCCAATGATCAAGATAGGTGACGCCTTCCCGTGTGCACCACGTCTTGAGCCATGCGTTTTGACTAATTATTTCCAGCTGTCCATATGGTCCTTTGCAAGGTGCCGGTAGTATACCAGAAAATATCACAGTTTTGGTTTTCTCTTTTAATTTCCTTCCTAGCTCTCTGAATTTGTTTTGCAGGGATTTTGGTCTGTCTCTTCCAATGTTGTTTGTACCGATGTGGACGACTACTACCGGGTCGTCTCCTGTTCGTTCTAGGAGCCTGTCCACGTTCTCAGTGATGTGCTTGACCGAGGCTCCCGGAAGGCAGCACACTGTTGTAGTAAGGGGGTCCAAACTGCGAATTGAACTTGCTGTGTTTCTCAATATGGAGTCCCCAACAATCATGACCTCCCTTCTTTTTGCTGTCTGGTCACTGTCAATAGGGTCCTGGATGTTGTTCCTTTCGTTCTCTTGTTGTTGGTTCTGCTCATCAAAAATTCTGAAGTGACTCAAATTTGTTGGTTGTTTTGATTTCTGGTGGTTGTGTTTGACAAAGTTTCTTTTTTTCCCTGCTTCTGCCTACCTGAACCCAGCTGTTCTGACCTTCTATCTCCCTGGTGGCTTTCAGTTTGTTAGGGGTGATGCAGACTTCCATGAACTGTGGGTGTGCCAGTTCCTCAAGATCCTGTTGCTGTCGCACTTCTTCCAGCTCCATTTCTAGCATACTTACTAGTTTACGCAAGTCCTGGATCGCGCGGCACTTTACGCACACTTGGTTTAGCTCCGCTGGGCTTTCTCAGATTTCCCACATCAAGCAGGTGTCACAGATTACCGGCTTGAAGACCATGTTGAGAGTTTTTTTTTTTTTGAAGTTTAGTTTCTTCTGCAGCTGTCAGCCTGCTTTCAAACTGCTCTGTACTTTTCCACGCCTGTACTTCTCCCACTCGCTGTCGCTGGGAAGTTTAACTGCGTTGTTCTGCTGTGCTGTTGGCTCCTCCCCTCGCCCGTGTCTCAGAACGGCGCTGAATTTGAATCAGCTGCTCCGAGTTTCAGCTTGTTTGTTATCAGAAAAACACACGCAGCTGTTTGACTTTGAGCTGCTGCTGTGTTTCCCCAATGTCCTGTGTTTTCTGATTAAAGCAATTAAAGATGCAATTTTTCCTTACTGCTTCTAAACTGCTCTGTACTTTTCCACGCCTGTACTTCTCCCACTCGCTGTCGCTTCCACTCGCATTACTGCTGTGTACACCAAAACACTTTTTGTGTTTAAGAAATACAAGTCGGACTGAATCTCATTAACAAATGCAGTAATGATGATCTTACTTCTAGTGAACACTGCAGTAATGATGTTACCTCTGGTGTACACTGCAGTAATGATAGTCTTACCTCTAGTGTACACTGCAGTAATGATGATCTTACCTCTGGTGTGCACTGCGGTAATGGATCTTACCTCTGCTGTGCACTACATTATTGGAATTATTGGTCTAAAAGACCAAAAACTCATCCCCTCCTATAAAAGGGATACATTTAGCTACATTCTTAATTTTATTTCTTCATTGTTTAATATATTATTTAATTAGCTCTTTGTAATTTTCAATTGTTTTGTTTCTACTTAGAATCCCTATTTATTTATTTTTGACCATGCTTACTAGCAATTCCAGTAGAAATAGTGAGAAAGTGATTTTGTATAAAAAAAGTCCAGTTTTTTCCCCAATGATCTAAGCAGAATCAGAAATAGAAAATTACACAAAACACATGTTAGAAATGATATATTCTGAAAATGTAGATGGTATAATGTAGCCCTTTAAATACAGTATTTAATAGATATTTTGTAGCAAAGTTCAGTAATAAACCCCTCTGAATCTGCAGAGGGTAGGCAGTATGTAGAAGAGACCATGTCATTTTCATGGCTTGCTTTATTTGAAAGTACCTGTGTATTTGCTCAAAGCAACCTGAGCGGCAGTAATAGCATTCATCTGCACAATGTTGTACAGATAAAGCTCTGAATTCCTGTTTGTTTTATCAAGCAGCGTGGAGCACACCCAGTGGGCATAACCTTTTACACCTTCAGTCTGGAAAGTAAAAAATAAAAATAAAACAAACAAAGATTACTGGATTATTTGAACATTAGAAGAGCAACAGCTGAAGGGATCAATGACAAGGCGTAAGATAAACATCATCCTCACTGCATCTCCTTGGCACTGCAGACTGGAAAGAACTGTACCATGTTTTCTAGCTATCATACATTATAATGCATATATGTTATTTCAAAGTCTTGTAAAAAAAAAAAAAAAATTCTAAAAAACTTGTATATATTTTTTTAAATGACTGAAGGAAATCCACGAGATAAACATTGATCCTGTACTATTTAGTTGATCGAACACGTTAAAGAGTACAGATCCACCCTAGGCCCTTACATTTACATGGATGCTGAGCTCTAATGTGGTGTGCCTGAACAGATCCATTGTTTCATAGCTGCCAACCGCCTCTGCAATATGGGCCTGTATAAAAAGAAACACAACATGAAGACATGAGGGAATTCACTTCCTGCTGACCTAAAAGCTCTAGTATAGCCAGTACTGTGAGGTCCACCGAGATGGGACGCAATGCAGTGCTCCAAACTGAAACACACACAAGATATACTGCATACACAGATAAACATGATCAGATAGACAAAAAGACTCCACATACCACCTAATGAACGGCCAAAAGTGGACAAAAATGAGTTTGTTTTAGGTTTGTAAGGGCCCTATAGTCAAACCTCCAATTTTTGTGAATAGGGCTCAATGTTCTGATGTCTAATTTTAAACACCCCCCCCCCCCCCCAAGTGGCACGTTCTGCAGGCGGTGTCGGGGGGGGTGTCCCGACTGAGTGTTAAGACTGACTGGGCTATCTTAAAGGCTTCATGAGCAAGCTGGAAAACAACAACACAGGCTCCGTCAGTACAGCATTTAATAAGTCAAGCTGACTGGACGTTATGCAAATACCATCAGCAGTTGCAATGTGCCATATGGTAGTGAACTAACTTGTGCCCATTGTAAAAGCACAGAGAGGTATGGTAAAGCATATTCAAAAAGCATGGCAAACCAGGGTAAACTCTGGTAAATGCAGAGTATAACCATTAGAAAAGTGCAAAAATACTGTGGTAAACGTTTATAAGGATTTCTTTTAGGCTGAGCTGGGACTTTAAATGTGAATCTCTAATATGCTCTAAAACTTTGAATACTTACGTCAATATTTTCATTCTTGAGATATAAACTGCCTAGGTTTGTCCAAGCCAATACATTCTGAAAACAGGAACAACAACAAAGTGTGTCAGTACCATACATCTCCCTGCCACGGGGCTACATTACACATGACAGGTTTCAGTAGATAAAGATAATGTTGGCAAACTCAGGAATAAGTAACTTGTGTCTTCAGGATCAACAATGCAAGAAAAATGTATGAAACGTTTTTGGTTGGTTTTCCTAGTTTCCAGAACATACAGCAGAAAAATAAAAATCTGTATTAGAATAATGCCCCCATTAACAAGTACCGCTAATGAACATTTCAATTAAAAACAACACAAGTTTATTTTAAAAGAATCAGTCAAAAAGACTTAGAGGAAAGACACAGGAAAGACGTTCTGTCCATTGCCTCAGTTCTTCAAGCAAACAGCCTTTTTCATGGGCCAATCCAGGTATTTTACTCATTTTCAGTCTCTGGGGACTAACATTGTATGTGTGACATACAGGAATCAAATCTATTGAAATTAACACTAAAGCAGATCTCATCAGCCCCTTCTGTATTTTTACAATACTCACGTTTGCTTCAGCCTGTATGGATTTGATGAATGAGTGTTGGGCAAGAGCCAAGTTTTCAATACCTGGAGATAAAAAATACAGTTTTATTATTCTAAACGAACCACAGTGATTGGATAACTTTAATAACCAAGCTTATCAACACCACCGGTCTCCATGACAGGGTGCAAAGTGATATAATTCTTTATGTCATTACTGTGGACCTCAGCATCACTAGAACACTAGCTACCTGATCGCTAACTTTATATTTTAAAAGGGGCTCCTGTGTGTATTCTTTAACCCTAAAAAGAGAACTTTTTAAAAATCTTGTTTGGCATTCTTTATACCAAATGCAGCATCTAAACCAAAACAGTGACCCCCAAAAAATGCACTACAGATTTGTGCAGCACTTTGACAATTCTTAAGTGACACCCATTGACTTTCATGCAGACATTGTACTGATTTCCCAAATACTTACTTACACATGGCAACCACTCCAAGCACATTCCAATACAAAAGATTCCTACTGTCCAGCATCACTGCTTTTTTGAGACACTATGGAGCAATAATAATAAAAAAAAAGTGTTGGCGATTTTAAAATTTCCACAGAACATTTTGAATTGATTTGGAGTATACAGGAACTAAAAGCTACTGTAAGAAGTGGGGAATAAAAAGCACAGGAAGTCAGTAAAATAAAAATGGGGAGCACAGGAACACACGACTATAAATACACAATTAGAGAACAAGTCAATAAAAGTTTCTCCTCTGTAAAGGACACATTAATGTGAGAGTAGGACATACGTTCTGACAGGTTTCTTCATATACCCCCAGATTCTGATGCTTTCACAGCTTGTGGAAACAATGTCAAACTACAGTTTATCACAATTGGATAAGCTGTTCTGCAGATAGTAAAAATATATACGTACAGTACATGTAACATAAGTGCACATGCAAAAACAGGCAGACCGCCTTCCCAGATACTCAATAACTGGTAAATCACTTTTTCAGCAGGTGTTGACCATGCATGATTTAGGAGGTGTGAATAATGTAAAAAAGGACAGGTGCAATCAGGAAGTGCTTCACAGTTCACCTGTAAAGATTTCTCGAGTAGCTCAGGGGTTTTGTTCTCCTTCCCCTCTGTCATGAGATGCTGTGTCTGACAGTAATAGTTTATTCCAAGGTCACACCAGAGATTAGCAGATTCTGGCATAAGTTTCAGAGCTCGTCCATAGCACCTGTTAAATTAATAAATACAATTATTAATTAAAACAGAATTGAAAAAATCTAAAAACAAAAAAGCAGCAAAAGAGGACTCTTAATCCCAACAGGAAACTGTAAAACCGCAGAATGGAGTGAGGTAACCAGTGGAGTACCACAGGGATCAGTATTAGGTCCTCTGCTATTCCTAATCTACATTAATGATTTAGATTCCGTTATAGTACACAAACTTGTTAAATTTTCAGACGACACAAAAACAGGCGGAGTGGCAAACACTGTTGCAGCTGTAAAGGTCATTTAAAATTTAATAGAGAAAAGTGTAAGGTACTGCACGCAGGAGATAAAAATGTGCATTGTAAATAGCATATGGGAGATGCTGAAATTGAAGAAGGAATCTATGAAAAAGACCTAGGAGTTCTGGTTGACTCAGAAATGTCTTCATCTAGACAATGTGGGGAAGCTATAAAAAAAAGTCCAACAAAATTCTCGGATATATTGTGAGAAGTGTTGAATGTTAAAACTGTACAATGCATTAGTAAGACCTCATCTTCAAGACCTTCCTCGTGTTCAATAGAGATGAAAAGATGAATAGAGGCCACCTCTTCGTAAAAAAAATCACCCTGTCAATTTATTTTAAATTGCACATAAATCTGTTCTTCAGAAGAACACGTCTGTATTTCTTCCTCTGAAAGCAGACTTGCTTACTTTTGAAATACAAGTCAAATCTTAATTGTCCAGCACTGAATTTGCTCAACTTCCTTTCCTGTTTTAATTTATTACACAAATGCAAAATAAACATAAACCAGAACTGTAAGCTGTCAATAATGTGGTTGTAAAATGGTCAATTTGTGCTAGACAAATGGAATTCCACTGAAGAAATCACAGAAAACAGCTATGCAACAATTGTTAAAACAGTACTGTGTACGGCCCATATCATTCATATGGCCAAATGTCAAGTAAACGTGGCAGTTAAACTATTAATATTTACTTGACAACACTGGTTATCTTCAATAACATTGGCTGGGTTTACATGCATGTGAAAATCAACTCTACAGTCATGACTGTGTGATGCTGTCACGCAAATACACTGTGAAACAGCATAAGAACATCTTTTGGTCAGCGCGACTTTAAGGGCATGGTCAATCGCTTTCTCACAATAAAAATAGCTGTAAAAACCCATGCAAACCGGAGCAGGAATCGTGCCTGTGTCTCACGAGATTTCATCTGTCAATATCCCACTAAAGTAGCGGACTCTCACTTTAATCCTCAGCAAAGCCGTACCAAATCACACACACACACACACACACACACACACACACACACACAATAAAGAACAGAAAAGACACTTCAAACCTAAACCTCTCGTATAGCCTATTATTAATGTTTATATAAATGCATGTTGTTAAGCACAACTAACCAAACTTTTAGCCTCATTATTATTATTATTATTAGTAGTAGTAGTAGTAGTAGTAGTAGTAGTCTTTCTATAATTCTTTTAAGATGTCCCAGGAACAACAGAGCTCCACCTCCTCTTACACCACACAGAA
Organism: Polyodon spathula; assembly: GCF_017654505.1. Lineage (NCBI taxonomy): Eukaryota > Metazoa > Chordata > Actinopteri > Acipenseriformes > Polyodontidae > Polyodon > Polyodon spathula. Next base: position 6,985,650 of record NC_054534.1, read on the forward strand.
CTGGAATGAATTGTTAGCATCAATTGGAATATTGTGCAGTAAGTAATGGATATAGTTAACAAAACAACATAAATGTACCGTATTGCTTTAAATAAAGATTTTTGTTTGAATGTTTATAATATTACAAGACATCCACGTTTCATTATAATGTGTGTGTGTGTGTGTGTGTATTAAGCGGATTCTGCGCCCAGCACTTCTACCGTAGCTGCAGACCAGCAGTCATTAGCTTCTCGGAGAAGAGGCAGGGCGTAGGGACCGGCAGATGTGTACAGGAACATTAGGATGCTCAGCCTGGTACTCCTCCTATGGAACTGCCAGTGCATGAAGCAGCTCAGAAACCTTAAACTTTTATATATCCCCCTGTTCTCAATCTTATATTCATATAGGCCTAATGATCATACCGTTTTTTATTATATTGTAGTGTAACCCCCAGTGTTCCTACATTTACCACATACTTTATAGCTAAATAAAACCTTTAGATGTTACACATATCCTTTCTTGAAGTAGTAAAACTTGTACTTAGTGGAAGTTTTATTTTATATACTTGTGTGTGTGTGGGGGGAGGGTGCGTGTGGGTGTTTGCGAAAGATAACGAGACTCAAACAAGTAATGCGTGATAATTCGGAATGTGCGCGATAACAAGTTAATTATTTTCTCTTGTTCATGGCAACGCATGAAGCTCTCCTCACAATTTTCAGAGTCGTTCTTTTCCTATTAACTACGCAGACATGGATATTTAAATATTCCTGCCCCTAAATGACTATGAATTGAGTAATCTGCATTGGTACGGACGACTTTGTTTTCCTAAATCAGAACAGCTACGGCAAAAACATTGTGAGGAAAACGGTCATGACTTGTCCACGTAAACGCCGTCATTGAAAATATGAAGTTCAAATTGTGGCGACATAACAATGAAAATTAGCTTCAACAGAAAAGTGTCTAAAAGGGACACAGAGCAATTAGGTTTGGATTTGTTCTCAACCTTATGTAACATAATGCCTCTTTCAACTTGTGAACCCCACCCCACCTCTGCTAAAGCTTGTCATAACAGCATTGGTCTTATTTCATCTACCCCTCACTTACCATAACTTAGTGTGGGCAGATTTGAAATAAATAAAATATAACCAGCCATATTTTCAGTGTGGCACTAATACCAACAACATTCTTATGCTACAATGTCAGTCACCACGTGAAAAAGATCAATGTACACAGCTAGAAGAAAAAAAGGTTTGTACTGTATACGGCTGTTACCTTTACTGTCCTGTACTTAGCAAAATAATTAAACAAAAACATTACTACACACAGGGTTCTGTTAACAGCACTTTCAGTTTTGAGCTCACCATCCTCCTAGACTCAGGACTTCAAATTTGTTCAAGGTCTGTTTTTGGCTGGTTGGGTTCCGCTCACTAAGAGGGCCCCAAACTGTGACATTTCCTCTTGAGGGGGATATGGTGTTGTGACAGAGATCGAATGACGCTTGGTGTTAGATCTCCTTCCCGACCGGTGAGGGCACTAGAAAGAAGGAACAGAGTAACCTTAAACAAATGGCAAGACAATTTATTCCGAAGGGTAGGTGGAAGTCGGACATTTAGGAAAGGGGCGGAGCTACGCCACCCAAGCTCACTGACCCGGACGGTAAACGGTGTGACATCTGAGGATTGGAGGAGCGGATGCACTCGTTAACCTAGGGGTCATGGGCGAGGGTCTAAATAGGGGGGCGTGGCTTTGTGATCTGTTCCTTTTCAGATGATTACGCTAAATAACCCAGAAGGAGCCCGTTTGTATACCGAAACCGTGAGTGTCCTGCTTGTTTGTGTATTAACACTGTTTATCTTGTGTTGTTTTCACTAAGACTACTGAGCACGATCTGGAGCTGCAGCCACAGGCCAGCGTAAAACACGGATATCACCACTCACCTTTCCACTACAGGAACCGTCTCTTTGCACCACGAGCACTAAAATCACGCACTGTCGGAATTGTGTCTGTGTTTTGTGTTTTGTGTGGGTGAAAGAACTGGACTTTGGGTTACGGGTCAAAGCCGTGGGATTATAAATTAGAAGTGATACACGCCGCTGTACCACTTCCAACATTATTATTATTTGCAGGTTTGCTATAAGGCTCTGGACATTGAATTCATTTAATAAACACCCTTGCACCTGTATATCATCGTCTGTGTCATTTATCCACTCTGCACTGCACTCGCCTGCACTCGCCTGCACTCACCTGCACGTATTCACCACTTTGCCACAGGTGTGTACGGTGGTGCAGGCGTCTCCAGGCAGCTTCCACAGACAGAACAGGTCTGGACGGTGCTGGACAGCTCTGTAACGAAACACATAAGAACCCTTAACAGAGCTCATGACTAAGAGCATAAGACTGTACTGTTCAAGCTGCAGCACACATCTAAATGGAGCCTCCTTCAACTCGCACTACACTTACCTGAAAGGGACTCGATGGCTTGTTCCAGATAGTCCACAGCTCTTCCATCCAGATAATCTTTAATTGCTCTTCGGGCCATGGAAAGATAGCACTTGCCTATACCTGTAAAAAATTTCAATTACAAAAAAGATGCGTTAAGAAATTGTAAGTGTACGACTTGTAAGTTTCCGTGGTAATGGGAGAATTGAATCATCCTTCCATCAAAGCAAATATTCAAGAGTACTTTAGATATGTATAGTAACAGACCCCGAGGAGGAATATAATAAGATCTAAGATGGCATGAGGAAAGGTCACCTTAACTGGAACTTACTCTTATGTAAATGTATACCACAACGTGTGCTGTGCAATGTAAAGACATGAAGAAACTGGGTTTAAAGAAACTACTCTACTTACTGTACATTCAAACCTTAGCTACAGAGATTAAACTCTAGGTGATATTTTGGTACTTGCCTATCTGGCACTATAGTATGGAACAGATTCATCAATACCTTCACATTTAAAAGGTATGTACAATTTTCACTATTGAAAAATCATTGTTATAAAAATAGTAAACAGCTTACCTTCAGAGTTGCTCATTAAAATAAGTAACGACAGCCTTGCTAGCAGGCACCGACAGATTAATAAGTCTCCTCTGCTCCTCATATGCAGGTTATTTTCAGAGCTTGGTGGCAATTATTGATTAAATCAGTAATAATGATGCGCTAGCATTAAATCAACATCATTAATCGTATATTACTGTTTCTGCCTATATAACTATGTTTAATTAAGTCACCAGCATGTTTTACTTTTGGGTCTACATAAGCAAGCCTGAACAAGGGGATATTTCAACTTGGTCCGAATAAAAATGACCACAAGGGGTGTGCACCAGTAATTTCTTCCCCACAGAAAAAGTGATTTTATTAGATATTGGTCATTGCAAATCTTAATTGTGTTCCCTACCTTTAAATGCAGGGACATAGTCATCTCTCTTCTGGATAGTCTGCATGTACTCAGTGACAGCCTCTTTGTATTTGCCCAGGATTTGCTTGATGGCTGCTATCTGGAAGATGCCGTAAATGAATTCTGGATTCAATTCGTTTGCTTTGGTGAAAGCCTTCAGACCTGCGGTGAACCCTCTTCTATTCAGGTAGGCTTCTCCCAGACACTCCCAGAAGATCGAATCCTTTGGGTCAGCCCTTAGGGCGGCTTGCAAACTGGAAGAAAGAGACGTTGGAAGAGGTAGGAGATTTCATTACATGGGAACAGGTGGAGGAAATAACAACCTCAGAATTTCACCAATCTTCCACAGGAATCGTGTAGAAAAATACTAAGCCAGTTTAAAACAAACCTCCCTCCCGGAACAGTCCAAAATGTGTGTGTGTGTGTTTTTATTTTTTGTATAGTTACTTAGTGTATTATTTCACTAAATGACACCAAGCAGTCAGATTCCAGTATAACACAGAGTACGACTGTGGGAGATCTCTTACTAAATGGACACCAAGCAGCCAGATGCCAGTGTAACACAGAGTATGACTGTGGGAACTCTCTTACTAAATGGACACCAAGCAGTCACATCCCAGTGTAACACCAAGTAGGACTATGGGAGCTCTCTTACTCAGCAATTGCCTGGGAATGCTGGCTCATCTTCAGGTTGTACAAACCCCGCCTCAGCCAAGCCCACTTTGCTGTCCCTGCGCTTGCCTGCTCCGTCACTGTTCTCAGGATAGCCAGGGCAGACTCCTTCGAAAGAAAGAACCACAATACAAGAATCAGTGCACTGCCACGCACCATATTTATTAACCCTTTCTGGCCAGTTTGTTGCTACCTCTTGTGCACCACGTATTGTTACAAGATCCTTTACAAACTCTTACTATGCTGCTGTCCTATGGGATATTGCTATATGATGAGTGCCAAGTCAGGAATCTTTCTCCATGTCATATTTTCTTGCTCTCTGAGTGCTACGTCCTTTACTCGTTCATTCTCCCTGATCTGTATCTGTATTTTTGAACAGGGTAGTGTTAATCCTGAATTTTGCCAGAGGCCAATCATCCTGCAAAAAGAGCACAGTGCTCAGATTATCTTTTAAAAAGGAAGGCTGACATTGCATGTTTGCAGGAAGCTCATTTGGTCTCAAGTACTGTTGCTCATTTATAAAAGAAACATTACAAGGTAATTGCATAAGTATCCTGTAATATTTTGTGGTTTGTGAAGACCATAAAGATCCAAAATATATTAATCGGTCTTATATCGCTGAAATATAAGTCTTACTGCCCCTGGTATTTTTTTTTTTTTTTTTTTTTTTTTTTTTTTAGAAGTAAACCCCTCACTCCCGTACAGCCGGACTACAGGAAAGTCTTACTGCCACTGGTATTTTTTAGAAGTAAACCCCTCACTCCCGTAGGGCCGGACTGCAGGTATAGTTACCATGTCTCCCAGTTACATGCTGAGATCCACAGCCGCGGCTCCAGACCCTGCTTCGTTCCTGTCCAGGTCAAAGGCTTTCTTGTAGCTGCCTCAAGCTCGGCCCTTGTCCTGGACAATGCGCCTCTATAGTAGTGACCCAGGTAGCGGAACACTGCCCCTAGGTACACATCCAGATTGGCTGCCTGAAAAACAAAAGGACCAGTGTTTTGTTTTTTTATTTTAATGTTAACAAAGATTTTAAAAGAAGTCAGTATTTACGATCAGACAATAAGCCAAAGTGAACCAAACAGCAACGAAGGTATGGGAATATCAGAATGATCTATCTAATTAACCAAGTCATTCTTCCTGTTGTTTATATTCACCCTTTTCTGTTTCAGTCATCACGTCCCAGAGACTTCTGAAACCCATGTAGAACCTCCGAGTACATTGGTTCACCACAGTTAACTATTAACTTGACCCCAAATAACACTCTCTCTAGCAGATGCAAGAAAAACCTCCATAAGAAATACTACGTAGAACAAGAGTGGTATGTCTTACATCCGCAACGGCTGTTGCTGGGGTACGTGTTAATGGTAACGGATGTACCACAGGCATGAGACAACCGAAACAGAAAATGAAACAATATTAATCTAAACAAGAACTCTATTTAGGATGACACTTTTCTCACCCATACCAAGTTTCTCTTTAAAAGAACCTTCAAGTGTGTAAATCTTCTAAGTCTAATAAAAGCAATCATGTTGTTTATGTACAATTATGCTAAAGATCACACAGGAAACACCAGCACTGGTGAAACGTACATTACATTCTGTCAGCAGTGATTATCACAAGTATAAAACGAATCCAGGGAATCGATGCACTAGTTTAAATAGTGATTATTTTGACCATTATGTGGCAGTAAACTCTGAGGAAATCTAGCATAAGAGTTTACTTCACTGGTGCTCGCTGAGAGTACCTCTCCCTGGAGCAGTCAAGCACGGTTACACAATCTCACCCTGAGTAGATGGGAATGCGCTTTGGTCTCGTCTCTCCTGGTCTCTTCTCCCATGAGCTAGTAAACCAGTCCAAGGCAGTAGTAATACTCCCCCAAGGTAGGATTTGCTTCAATAGCTTTCTGGAAACTTCTGTCCTAGTGGTTCTGAGGACATGCCCTCTAATAGTCTGGGGCTTGGGAGGCCATATCAAGTTTCCCTACCTCTGTTCTGCCTGGACATATTCTTCCTGGGTGATGTGAATACGGCCCCTGAGAGCGTGTGCCTCTGGTTGATTTGGGTGGGAAGACAGAAGATCAGTGGCCACCTGCAATTCAGATCATTATACATGTTAGTGCATTCACTTATCATAGTGGTGATTAGCAATCACAAGTAGTTCTCTCATTAAGCCACTTTGGTATTTGGCAGCGGTGTGTTAATTAGGGAAACATAGCCCTGGTGTTCTGTGGAGGCTCTACGGGAGATCAGAATCCAAGGTGGTCTCTGGTATAGTAAGCAAACTTGTTAAATTTGCAGACGACACAAAAGTAGGAGGAGTGGCAAACACTGTTGCAGCAGCAAAGGTCATTCAAAATGATCTAGACAAGATTCAGAACTGGGCAGACACATGGCAAATGACATTTAATAGAGAAAAGTGTAAGGTAATGCACGCAGGAAATAAAAATGTACATTATAAATATCATATGGGAGATATTGAAATTGGAGAAGGAATCTATGAAAAAGACCTAGGAGTTTTTGTTGACTCAGAAATGTCTTCATCTAGACAATGTGGGGAAGCTATAACAAAGGCTAACAAGATGCTCGGATACATTGTGAAAAGTGTTGAATTTAAATCAAGGGAAGTAATGTTAAAACTGTACAATGCACTAGTAAGACCTCATCTTGAATATTGTGTTCCGTTCTAGTCACCTCGCTATAAAAAAGATATTGCTGCTCTAGAAAGAGTGCAAAGAAGAGCGACCAGAATTATTCCGGGCTTAAAAGGCATGTCATATGCAGACAGGCTAAAAGAATTGAATCTGTTCAGTCTTGAACAAAGAAGACTACGTGGCGACCTAATTCAAGCATTCAAAATTCTAAAAGGTATTGACAGTGTCGACCCAAGGGACTTTTTCAGCCTGAAAAAAGAAACAAGGACCAGGGGTCACAAATGGAGTTTAGAAAAAGGGGCATTCAGAACAGAAAATAGGAGACACTTTTTTACACAGAGAATTGTGAGGGTCTGGAATCAACTCCCCAGTAATGTTGTTGAAGCTGACACCCTGGGATCCTTCAAGAAGCTGCTTGATGAGATTTTGGGATCAATAAGCTACTAACAACCAAACGAGCAAGATGGGCCGAATGGCCTCCTCTCGTTTGTAAACTTTCTTATGTTCTTATGTTCTTATGTTCCAGAAGCCATGCTCCTGTGCATCCTACCACAAATGTGACAGACACGAATAACTTACCTGGAGTGCCTGGTCAACCAGCCCCCTCTGTAAATAAACACTGCCCTTTAAAGCAAGCAGCTCAGGGTCCTGATCTGTGTCTGACAGCTGAAAAACATTGAAACAGGAAAAGTAAAAAACGCATACGATATTAAATACAACAGTTATTGGGAATAGCAATAGATACCTGTCTTCTAAGCAAAGTTTGCAGCAAGTCTATGCAGTGACACAAAATCACATCCTTAGATGTGGCACAATTCTTCGGTTCTACTTTGGATCTTTGGTTCTAAGTTTGTCCATTATTGACCATTACAGATGCTGATGAACCAACAACCTCACTGCTTTCACCTTTTCTCACTCCCAGGGGTATTTATATTAGCACCATCAAGTGCACTGCTATGCACTACAGCAATACAAAAGGAAACTTGATCCACAGTTACAGACCATTAGATGCCTCTGGCTCATTTCTACAAAGAAACTCTGGTGTGATCTATCCGATGTTGTATATGTCCATGGCAGGCAACTAAAACTAAAACTAAATAAACATATATTTGAACAATTGTAATAAATAACAAAGAACAAGGTAAGAGGCAGGTTTTTTGTTTGTTTGTTTTTTTTAAAGGGAAATGTAATTTGAATCAACTTGCTTATGTTCTAGTAATAACATTTTAAATAATCTACTGGTATCCAAAGCAAATGCCAGATTGGAGACACTTTCCCCAAATAAATGAATACTGTCCTAGATAACTGGCCTGGTCTTTGGAAAGAAATGCCACAACAGTTAATTATATCATCAGGTATAATGGCTAAGACTCGTACCAGCTTCCTATTTCAGAGGTTATGGATTTCCAGGACATGTGAGAATCCTAAACTCTACCTGATCAAGGGTGTTCATTGCCTCCTCGGCAGAACTGGCTCCACTGCTTCCCACTAATGCTTTGGTTTTCAATCTGAGAAGCAGCTTTCTCCACTGGACCGCTCCTTTACTGAGTTTCAGAGCTGTGGGGAAAAACCAGAGATGAGAAACTAGTATATTTATTTCAATCAACTTCATGACTAGGAATTCCTAGGAATATCTAGTTTATACTCATAGGATCACATTGCAAGACCCTCCCCAAAACTTGATTCTCTCAAATCTTGTGACAATGTGTGAAGACCTAAATGAACCAGCAGCTTCAGGACCCATCAGAGGCTTTACAAACAGTGATCAAAGTCAATACTCAAAATAAATAAACCTGCAGCCTTTGTGCTAAATACAGTTCAACTTTATACAGCATCAACTGTCTAGTAGACACTGGCAGAATTAAAATGTTTTAAGTTCAGCCATGTTGTCTGCCTTAAAAATCTGGATCTCTAAACTAAACCTGTAATCTCAAAGTCTATTGAGGTCAACTCTAGCCTAACAAACTTTTTGTTTCGTTCTATGTGCAGAGTACACTTTACTCCATTGCTTTACAGAAAAATGAACAGATTAATTGGTAAAACAGATACATTACCTTTCTTACAAGAAACAATGCACTCTTCATAGCTGTGCATTTTCAGATGTGTCTGTGCCAAGTGATACCAGGCTTGTATACTGGAACATGTTTGCTTAAGTCCTGGTAAAAAAGAACAAGAAACATGTACACGCTTTTTCACAGGTAACACACAGACAGAACTATTAAACTTAGTCAGTGCTTATCAGAGATGGCAGACTATACAATGCTGTTGGTTTTAGACCCTCACCCTGCTCATCCCTGTGTCTGTGTTTGGAATCCTGCTTAATATCATGTTATTTTGGTTGGCTCATAAATCTAATTGGATATTTATGTATAATCATTTATTTTCCCATGAGACATGATGAAAGCGAGACATTATTCAAACCCCACGTTTCTTCAGAACCACCAGCTCCAGCTAATTACCCTGAGTAAGGTTGTCAGCAGCTTCTTGGTATTTCTTGTCCTAAAAGGCTTTGATCCCCAGTCCGATGTGGTCCGGCCTGCTCACGGAGTCCACCTCCAGCAGCTTCGAGAAATACTGGACGGCTTCTCCACTGCAGCAACCTGACCAAATGGAAGATTTTGTTCAATTTACATTTGGTACCTTTTGGGTTTTACTGTACGAACCTACAAAAAATTCCTTTAACATGGAAGGTTTCAAAAACCTTTTTTTAACAGCATTAGCAGGATTACCACTGGCCAATTTGTTGTCTTTGAAATATCTGAATATTCCAATTAAAACTACAAAAATATATCTCCTGCAGAATAAATTGGGGACCAGTGACAATATTGCTGGTGCTAATAGGTAATAAAACACATGCATGTATTTTCTCTATGACAGCAGGAGTAAGAGCATTGTACATAAGGCCAGTTTGCATAACATAAGTGTTAGTACCGGTAACCCAAGATTAACCATTTATCATAATGTAAATTAAACCTGAACATTAGGCACAAATAGACTAATAAAAACAAAGGTTTCATGGCAGTTGTGACACAGGAATAAATGTTAAAGAACCTACATCCCACCATCAACATAAAAAGGCCAAATATCCCTGAATATTGTGCATTTGATCGATGTACACTAATTGGTTCCTGATGGCACAAGGGAAGAGAGAGCATGAATTTCACTTGGCTTACAAATTGGACAACAATCCTACAGCACCAGCTATTTTGTATATGAAAGGATGACTAAACTGTATTTATACAAAATAAATGAATGTCTCTGCAGCTGTTTCATGATACTGTTCAAACAGTAACTCATCTAGGTTGCCAAGATACTGATGAACAGCACTTTCTAAATAATGATTTGCAATCTCACTTAGTGTATGTAAAGCTGTAGAAATATTTCTAGCTTAAGAGCTACTGCACTGAAACCCTCTGCCACTGAACATGCTTTCCAGCTTCTTCTACTGAGCCCTATTCATGAAGTGTTACAATTATTATTAGAAGAAAAATGATAAAAACAGCACAAATATATATACACACACACACAGATAGATAGACAGCTAGATAGATAGATAGACAGACAGATACAAACACACACACACACACTGTTAGTTTTATATTGCATGCTACTTTTAGAAACATCAAATATTGGATACATAGGACTGTGGGACACGTCAAAATAAACAAAAGGTGCTTCTTTGATGCTAACATTTTGCCTGTTAGAACCCTGAATAAGATTGGATAAAGTGTGGCCATTTATTGGTGAAATAGTCAGGACAACCTGCCTCGATACTGGAAAAATAAAGCCGCCCTTTATTAAAAAACCTACCTTTATGTATAAAGTGCATACAGACGACCTCTAGAGGAAACGTTAAGGCAGGATACAAAGACAGCATTGATTCACAAGCATCTTTCATCTTCACCGCTTCATGTGGCAGCTAGCGGAACAAAGGAAATGGTAAGGCATGCGACACTCCCTAAGCACATACAAATCCATCTGTGGAAGACCTTACTGTAAATGAAACATAAAGCTTCCCATCATCCTCCTGCTCACATAAGTAACTGAGATGGATTTACCAGTAAGCAGGAGGATGATGGGAAATGTAGTTCAGAGAGGTCCATGCAGGTACATGGGAAGTCATCTTGAGGAAGGGAATGCAATATAAAAGTTTAAAAAAGTGGTAAAAATGTAAAAAATTAAATAAAATAAAACACACACCTTGCATAAACAGTTGTAGCAACACATGGGGACATGAAACACAATAAAATAAAAAGGTCCTTATGTACAGTACCCTTTAATGCCCCTTGAAACACCATAAAATGCACTAAATAAAAGTGTACTGTACAATCCACAAAAAAAATGAAATCCTTCAAAATCAATCTCAGCTCTTATCAAATGGTAGAGTGTGGGAAAAAAAAAACCATGTTAAAATAAGTCACAGTACATCAATGATTACTGCTTACTTAGCAGTATAAACTAATAAACAATTATTTGTTCAAGCAACTCAACAGCAAGTGTCCTTGCTTTTAATGACGTACAATAGCCTAATAGAACAGACACGATTGCTTTCAAAAACTCTGAATTGAATTATTTTGCACTCAAGAGCTTGCAGATCATTGTTACAGTATATTGGCACATAGTGTAGGGTCTGTTATGCAAATGCACTTAAGAACATTTCTTCATCTAATACTGCAATCACAAAAGATCTTCAGATTCTACTGATCCTTTCTTAGGAGGGCCAGTGTGTACAGAATTGTTATGTCAATGCATAGCATACAATGAATGCTGCGTGGGTCCTACTACAGCCGGATGACGGAGGCAGAAAGGTCAGCTTACTTTTGATAAACATTTAATGTGTTCGGTGGAAAGCCTTTGATGGTCTTCTCCTGGAAGTTTGTCTGCAGAACTCAAGGCATTTTCAAAAGCTGTGATCAACTGAAACAAACAAAAAGACAGGATCGTTAATAAATACAACAACAAAAATACATTTTTTTTTATTGTGAACAAAAATAAAGCATCCCAGGGGGCATATTGTTCCTTCTCTGATTAAACATTAATAAAGCCAGTGATTAATACATTTTTACTGGAAAAACCTGGTGTGGATTTTGAAATTGAGGTTCTACTGTAGTTTATTCTGCTCTCCGCTACTCAGAGACCCCCTACTGTCCTTCCAGTAGACAGCAGGGTACTTACAAGCTGCTGTGTCTCATTGTCCTGATCCTCCTAGCTGTCTGCCAGCAGCTGGACCATCCGCTTCCACAGCTGCTGAAGCTCCTCATTCCCTGTGTCTTCCTGTTTTACTGAGATCAGTTTATACCAGCTTCTTGCCACCTATAAAAACAAAGGACCTTTACCAGTCCCATGGCTTAAAAGGACATAAAGCTTCTAAAGCTAATATAGCAATCAATGCATTATAAACATTCATATATTGAAATGCAGCTACACATAGAGGAAGCATGTGACTCTTAAGAGAAAAATCACTTGCAGGTTTCAAAGGCTTCCAGAAGATGGAAATATTAAACTCCAGAAATAGAAGTGGGTAGAAAGTAAATTACTAACCTCCAGGTGTCTGCTCTCCTGGTGGTAAATGTAAAGTACTAACCTCCAGGTGTCTGCTCTCCTGGTGGTAAATGTAAAGTACTAACCTCCAGGTGTCTCCTCTCCTGGTGGTAAATGTCCACCAGTTTCCTGCACACCTCGTACCACTTCTCCCTGTCGGAACTGAAAGCACATAAAAAAAATAAAAACCCACGTAAGACCACACCCACAAGAAAAGGATCATGCAATTGTGTGTTACTACCAGCGTTACGCTTTTACAAGATACGGTAGCTTTTATGTATTTTATAACACTTTCAGCTCAGAGTTAGAAAGTCTCGACTAGGATAACCTAATTACAGGACGTAGCTTGAAATGAAAAATAAACAAAAATGGGCAATGATATGCATAATATAGATTAATTCACAAGTCTGCTGTTTTGAATGGAGTAATTATTGTACTTGAGCAGTTTGCTCAAGAGTTGGAACACCACAGGGATAAATGCCTCTCTCATTACACTCACTAACTGATACACCTAGTACTGAGGCAGAGGGAGGAGGAGGTTGGGAGCTGTGTGAGTGAGTGTGATGGATTTATTTTATTAACATATGTTTTATTTGGTTGTCATGTTTTAATTTCTGCCTATGTACATGAATACCCAAGGAACACTTTTCTAATTATATAATTAGAAGTTTTTATACTTTAGTAATATTTCTGCATTTTTTGAAATATAAAAGAAAACTGTCTGTTGGACTGTGCTTAATTATTTTAACATGCAAGGCTGTCGATCTTCATCTGGTATGGATTACCTACCTGGATATAGGTGCTGATGGAGTAAATACACCTGTCAAAGACCATGTTGGTGAAGCCCTTTGAACCATTGCTTCACCAACTGGTTCACTGATCCCAGTCATATGAAGTGCTTCATGCTCTTTAGTGCCATTTAATGGTAGATCTGCACTATCTTCTGAAATTTTAGTTCAGTACCGTAAATGGTAAGGCATCTTCAATCTTTTGGAGTGATTCAGAAAACACTGGTAGTAATTAAATGTAATATATATATATATATATATATATATATATAGACACACACACACTGCTGGATTTGAATCAGCATGCGCATCAAGCTTTGTGCTAACATGCAACGTGCTACCACATAAACCATTAAAGCAGTCATGCTACAAGGTTCCCAATAAGTTTGTTTTTTCCTTTGTGCATTTGCACATCAAGCCATTCATATAACATTGCACAACTTTCGAAAGTGAACAATGTCACATTCGGCTTTTGTAATAATTTGGATTAATTTGTATTAATTATAATTAAGATCTGTTTCCACGCTATGCAAGCTTACAAAATATTTTTCCAAGTTCCAAGCATGTAATTAATGGCACTGCATTGTTGTGGTTTAAATTTGTGCTTTCACAAGTCATTGTCTTTCAAAGAATAAAATCTGATTATCTGCCAATATCTCTTGGTGTTCCATAAGGACCTCTTACTTTCTATTTGTATTAATGAAATACCCAGTGTTTGCAAAACAAAGCTCTGTACATGTTTACAGACGTTACTGTGCTTTATTATAGCTCTGACAATATTGATCATTTAGTTAATACCCTACAGAGTGCTTTACTGAACTTCACAACTGGTCTGACAATAAATGGGTGTAAAATAGCAGGTCACAGTTTAATATTGTCACTTGCAATAGCATTCACTTGGAGTGAGTTGACAGCTTTAAATACCGAGGGGAGTATTGCTACATGTCTTACATTTGAAAAACCCATTAATGTTGGATGTAGCAAAATTGGAGCAAAACTTGGATTATTGTACGGTCAGCACCATTGTTTAAGTTTTAATACAAGACTTTGACTATCTAAACAAATCCTGTTTCCAACTCTGGATCATGGTGAGGTGATATACAAAACCAAACACAATACAATGTTCAACAGGATTTTCAGAGTGATAGTTCAGCGTGTTCCATCAGAACATCATTGCTCTCTGTACACCATGTCAAACTTGTCACCTGAGAATAGAAGGAGTTTTCACTGGAACCAGATCCTTTTTAAAAGGGGTGAATAATAAACTGCCTCTCTAAATAAATGGTCTGTTCCGGGATATTTCATTGTGTTTATTCTTTCTTTTGGTGATACTAAATATTTCAACATACCAACAGTGAGAAGTACTACTGGAAGGAAAGCGTTGGCTTCAGATTGGACTAAAACTACCCATAGAACTCAGCTCCACCGTGTGGCTTTTCTCATTGGAAGAGATTGTTGTTTGAGCATTTGAACCAGCCTTGTGATTGTATGTGATGTGAAGTGATCACAATAACACATGATGTGTAAATGCTATGTAACTGTAACTCGCTCCTGCTTTTCTTCTTTGTAAACAAGCTGATTGTAGCTCATATGGTTTTTCCAGCAGATACTATTTGAAATAAATAAAAAGAATGTTGTTTTATTCAACTCCTAGCAGCTTGCTCCTTAAGGTGTCTAAACTAGCAGGAACCCTATTTGTACAATAGTAGTATAGTCATTCCAGCTCACTACGAGATTTAAAAGCGATTTCCTAACACATTTGCTCTCAGACATTGAACCCCCAGCAAAGCGACAAACCTTCATTGTATTACCAAGTACCTCAAGGGTGAACAGCGATTATTTTCCATAACACGCTGGCTTTGCAGAAAATAACTAAAACAAGCTAATTTAGAGATCTCACCGTTCATACAGGTCCAACAGTTTCCGGTACACACCGGGCAGCTCTTCCTTGAATCCTGGTAGGTTGTTTTTTTCATGCAGGTTGGTCAAACCCTAAGGGAAGCATTGATTCTTAAACCATATACATAGCACAGTAACAGGTAAATAGCAGTTTTGTTTTTGTGAATACAGCCTCAAATGCAACTATGAGATTTTCACTTCAGTAGGTGTTAAAACTTCATGCCGATATTGGACTCAGCTCTCGCCAAGATAAGCACCAACTAAGACATAACTTCTTTTACTGTAAATTAATGTGATCCATCTGTGCTTCTTTTCATCTGATGATGTAGATATCCATCTGCCTGGTGATAATGGCGGAAGTGTAATGCTGGCTCCTTGGATCAGCCTATTTTGCCTCCCTAGTGCATCCTCGCTATTCCGCTTCAGCGGCCAGTTGAGCATACCGAAGTTTCTTCCTTTCATATGCCTCATCCACAGCATCCTCCCAAGGCACTGTTAACCCTACCAGGTGAACAAGGCGTGCAGATCCAGACACGATCAGGTCGAAGGTTAGTGTCAATCTCAGGTGGGAAAATAAGCCATTGTCCAACATCTGCCAGCATTTCCCAGTCTCTAGCAGCTTCCAGTTGTCCTAGACAAGTTTTGGTTTTTTAATACCTTTTCTTGGTGGTTGCTCCCCTGGACAGAGGAATGTTGTTCTTTGTGTGTCATACATCACTGGCATTGGTGGCAAGCTGTTGGTCATGCTGTGCTTGTCTTCCAATGCCAGGGCCAAACATCACAGCACCTGGTCATGACACCAACTAAACCACCCTTGGCTAAGATCCACCTTACATCTTGTCAAAATGTGTCTTAAATTTACCTGGCGATGAACAAAGATTAAGATTCTGTGGTGATGGGAGAACATCATATGTTGACCCAATATAGAAACTGATCCTGCTCTGTTCCACTGTGCATAGATCTCGCCAGCCGATCTTGCGTTGTTCCACACTCTCCCACCTCATCCATTCTCTCTGCTTGGCCTGGGAAACTGTCTGTACGCACCTCACTGACTACCAGCTTCCTCTGTTGAGCTGAGGCAGCTTTGTGCCATGTAGAAGGATCTGAACTGAGACCAAGGTTTCCTCTTTCATGCTGTACTTACCCCATGATATCAGAGTATGCAAACATGAGACAAT
Organism: Polyodon spathula; assembly: GCF_017654505.1. Classification (NCBI taxonomy): domain Eukaryota; kingdom Metazoa; phylum Chordata; class Actinopteri; order Acipenseriformes; family Polyodontidae; genus Polyodon; species Polyodon spathula. The sequence continues at coordinate 7,001,756 of NC_054534.1, forward strand.
TGTGACTACATATTTCATACGATTATAACAGAACTAATCTTAACACTAGCTTCAGGAACAATAATGATCTTTGTAAGAAGTTATTTAGACTATGTCTTTATTCACTGGTTTAAAATACCTGTTTGTTTTTCACATCTCTCCCATAATTATATTCTGAAAATGCAATTATATAATTTCAATTTATTGTGCATGAAATTAGCTGTAAACTGTTTTATAGCACAGCAATCTTGTTTTGGAAAAATGAAAAACAAAGTCATTATTATCAAACCTTTGCTGCTGCTAGGAAACAGGAAAAACACATCCACCTGAAGAAGGTTGAGTGGATGAGTGGAAAACAGACTTACTACATAACATGGTGCTTGTTTTGAATGACTCATATCCTGAGAGCTTAATAGAGTGAAATGTTATTTGCTTGCTCACTTTCACCAAAACAGAAGGTGCCATGTATTTGCTTGGCCACAGAGTTGATTTGCCCATATTGGAACTAGCAGATCAGCTGGTACTCCAAAATATTCCAATAAATGTCTTAAAAGATCTAGCAGATCCAGCTAGAAAGACAGAAGGTGTCATGTATTTGCCAATTCCATCCTTGTTGTGAGCTACCAAGTAGTACAGCAGTACCAACAGCTCAACTAAACTCTCCCCTACTTCCACAACAGTATATAATTGAAGGTCTGCTTGATGTTTGGGTATTCCTTTTAGCATTTTAATCTGAAGAGTGAATGTTCTGCGCGCACACGCGCATGTCTGTGTGTACGTGTGCGTGTGCGTGTGCACTCACCTGCCATGCCAGCAGCTGCTCTGGCTCCAGCTCCACAGCCTTCCTGTATTCAGTCTGTGCCTGATCAGGCTGATCCAGCTCAAGACACAGCCACTCCGATAAACACCCAGGCATTGTAATTATTCTTCTCAAGCTTCAGAACAGCCTGGAATAAATTAAGAAATACTTCACCAAGAAGTTCATTGCCAGAAGGACTGAGTTGATCACTTGATCTATACCGTTCAAATCACTGGCAGTGTCTGATTTGGGCCAAATTTAAACACACATATTAGCTTTACAAAATCCTCATAATCAAATAACTCAAAAAATGTGTTTAAGTAATGTACCATCATATTACAATCAACGTTACCTATTTTTTTTTTTTTACTATCAAGCCAATTTCAAATGAGATCTCATCTAAAATATCCAAAATGACTACCATACAATTTTACCATGTATATTTCATTAATTTGCCTACACTTTATTCCCATTGCCAGGGATACATCCTCCACGGGGTAGAGTATATAATAATTAGACAAACCACAGAGATACAAAGCTTAAATGGGCCTAATCAAGTGTGCAGTGCTCAGTACATAATACAAGTCTTATTTCATTTCCTGCTGCAAATAAGAAAGATATTAATTAAAAAGCGAAGATAAAGTACAAATATGGCTAAAGAACTAAGAAGCAGCAGCACTTAACACTGGTAACCGAAGTATACTTTCTAGCTGATTCATATTTCAGTTTTGCAAACACTGGGAGGCTGTTGTGCGACGAGGCCAGCTAGAGTTGAGAACATTTTCAAATGTGGTGACCAGTCTATCTTGGACGGCCAGACAAACAGTTAATGACTAGAAATCACCCTCAGCATTGTCACTGACACTCCTTTCTACTGTTAATCAAGAACATATGAAACAGCTTTTATGAGTTACTGCATGGAGGTTAGAGGTTCAATCCCAGCCACTGACTGTGTGTGACACTGAGAAAGTCACTTTAACCTCTTTGTGCTCCATCCTTTGGATGAGATGTAAAACCGAGGTCCTATTGTAAGTGACTCTGCAGCAGCAGTTGTCGATTCATCGTTCACTCCTAGTCTCTAGGTCGCTTTGGATAAAAGCGCCTGCTAGAGTCCTAAATAATAAAGATTACATGCTACTGTTCAATATGTGATGCACCACCCCAGTCATTCTACAGTCCTATGGAACGGAAAACATGTTGCGGGCAAGGTATGTAATCATAACATCTTTGTTTTGAATGAGATGCTATGGTGACCTGACCTGAAAAGCTCATACCAAGTTCCATCACACTTGCTTAAGCTGTTCTACAGACAGAAAACTGTATCCGTTATATAATGTATACACTTATTTTGCAATGCTTCAAGGCTTCCTTATATTCCTTGTTCTTTATGGCCTCTCTGGCATTTTTCAAGGTTGACTTCACCTCTTTGTTAGACATGACTCCTGTGAACTAAGATGACAAATAACGATTAAGGCCGTATTTTTGGGGGGGGGTTTTAACGGTTAATTTACCCATTGCTGCGTAATAATTAGTTCCCCGTGAAAACTCATTTCTGAAAGCCTTGTGTAAATATACATACTTTTTTTTAATCAAACATTTGTCTTATTGACTCACTACCTGTTGCACTAAATTTCGGAATCTGGCAGCGGATTTAGTTTGCTTCCGGAATATAACTGAACACACTACTGCAAGATTTCTTCAAAAGATCAGAAATATTTCTGCTGAAGATCTGTCTTTCCAGTACAAGAAGGGGACATTTCACATTTCTATTGTTATTTTTACATTTATTTATGGTTTTACTTTTCTTGATAATTCACTGGTGGTGAAAGTAGAATGTCTTTAAAAGGGGGGACACAAAAAATAGTCTATAAATTTAGCATTTACTTCTTTTAAGCATGTAAATATTTAAGACATTTGTTGTACAAGCACATTCTGCAACACTAGCATCAAGCATCCTATTCTCCAGTCATTCTTTCACAATGTATGCACACGGGCTGTTAACCCAGACAGCAAGCAGTTAGAATTGAAGTGTCTGATTTGCACTGCATTCCTGTGCCACTGAGATAATGAACATCAGTCAGTCCGCAAATGATTTGCACATAGAAATTGAATTCACTTCACCTTGGCGACTGCTGTTTCAACGGATTAGAGCTACACTTTACTCCGAGACAAAGGGCTGTTGTAGGGCGTGTTAAATTTATTTAGATAGCCCTGCCGTCTGTCTGGTGCTCAACATCGGCCCGGCAGTTTATAAAGCTGTCAGGAAAAAGGCTGTTAGTAAGTAGAAGTGTCTGCTCAGTCCGTCGGGGGGCTCATCTAGGTCCTTTTATTTGCTATTTTCCCCAAACTTTAACTCAGTCCTGATCTCAAAACTCTACAGCGCAGACACGATTCAATTAAATACAAGATGACAGGGCCCCATTTTGAAGTAAGTGCAAAGCAGTACAATCAAAATAAACTATATACACACACATCAAAATTCATTAAATATTACTTTAAGTCTTGGTGTTTTTTCACTGGTAAATTTGGCGTGCATAGCGCAGTTCACATTAAGTGGGTCATCTACAGGACTTAATGTGATTATTATCTTATGTTAATGAGAACACCAACTTTGGAACAGTATTGGGCGTGTTAATCTTGTTATCCGGAACGTTCGTAGGCATTTGTTTTCACTTATGCATACAGTAAGGTAATGAAAACCGCCAATTTTTTTTTTTAGGATAACATTGGTTAATGCTTACTTTGCCATTTGCAACGTTTAGGGGTTTGGTTAATTCATGAACATTAAGCGTTAGGATGTCCCTTCGGTAGTAATAGTTTGTATATTTCTGTAATCAAAATATCGCTGCCTCTCTCCTCACCCCGGCCACAGGTACACCGATGAAAGAATAACATTCACGCGGTCGATGCCATGTCAAGCTAGTGAGTAGGCCTACTGAGAATAAATAGCGAATGTTTACACTTTTCGCAGAACAGTAAAACTATATAATTCCTGACACAGTCTTTCATTCATTGGCACATTCACTCAGACGGTATGGCTACGTATTTAAAAAAAAAAAATTAAATTGTCTCTAGCAGTACCGACCTTATTGTCTGTTATGCACCACTAACCTAACACTATATAACATTTTATTTCAAGCTGACTTTAATGTACCCATTTTCGTTGAACTTGGTATCATTTACCTGCTCTGTTGTTGCCACAGCGCAATCCCATCTCCGCACCCCGGTCAGGTGATTTGAAAGATAAGGAAAGTTTCAGTCGGGTTTCAGAACGTTGCGATTTAATTTTAAATTAAATTAAATTAAAGCAACAGTACACATTTCAGATGAGCCTTCTGTTTTTATTATATGTTGTTACTATGATATTATAATGGTTACGGGCTATGGTTACAAATACACTTGAATTAAACGGGGAACAAACGCTGTGCATAATCAAGCATGCAGCTTGATTATGATTATATTAATACAATATCGCAAGTAACGAGCGGCCTTGGACTTAAACTAGTTAAAATATAACTTGTTATCAAAAGTCCAAGCATACCGTATGATATAGGCTTTGTTATGGTCAGGGTAATTAAATAAATACATGTTTCTATCGATAAAGAAGTTTGTTTACATTCCAGTAAACTGGGACAAAAAGGACTTGTAAAACTTGTTCTTTTTCTGTTCAACCTTCCGCATTGTGCGCTGCTAGTTTTGCTTTTCCATCTTCTGTATGAAAGGCTTAGTATTGCGGTTAGAAATGCAAACACATTAATTTACAGTTCCTTCCCATGATGAAATGCGATGTAGTTAGACTTGATGAACGGAAAGTTGTTTTTGTGAAAGAAAGCACTGAGAACTATAACACTAGTTCTCTGCAAGCAGATCTTTTTAAGCAACGGCCTGTATATTGTTCAATCTTTTGCTAATACTGGACTCTTCAAGCTCCAAGTAAAATAATTAGAGAATTGTTTTTTAAAGGTACAAAAATAGCAAGAAACTACTCCAAATTAACATTGCCCTTCCAGTAAGTAACTTTCTAATTGCTGGTTTTATATCTTTAGAGTTAGTATCCCCTGTCGTTGAAAAAGTATGTCACACCAATTGTCAAAAAACTTCCTCTGGACTTTCTTTAGTTCAGATTAGCAGCACAAGTTAGTAAATGTGTCATAATCACAGGTATTTGTCTGTACGCAGCTCTTCCTGTATATTATTTAATAATGATGTTACTACAGTCGCTTGTCCAATTGTCATGGCACGTGCTAAGAACTTCCTTTAGAGCAAATCTGGGAGTGTATGAAGGCTCTCTGTCTGTTTGTCCAACCATCTGAAGGTCACGTTTACATTTTTTAATATGTCTAAACCACAGTTTATCCAAAGGGGATGAAACTTGAAAAGAACATTTAGCTGATCTGAAGAGTGTCAAAAGTTTTTAGGGGTACCTGCCAAACTTACTACTGTGGCTATAGATCATATTGATCACCTTTTGAGTTTACAGCCACGGTGAGGGATGAAAGTCAGTGACATGCATGTTTTATTGCTCTACTACAATTTCTTATTGCCTTTGTACGTAATTTAAAAAACTCCTCTGTTGGTGATTGTGGGAAGGTAGTGTTGTGGTCAAGGCTGGCCAGCGGCAGGAATAACAGATGCAGAGGCGGAAGACTGCAGTTCAGTATGCCTGCATTATTAAATAACAAAATCAAACAACAGATTAAAACAAATTAAAAAACCTGCACCCAAGCAGCAGCAGGGAGCACAACCTGCTGCTCCCCGTCCATTCCCTAAACTAACCAACCTAGAACAAAGGAGCTGGCTCTGCTTTTAAACCATGTGGCTGGGTTTAATTGATCATCAATTAATCAATTAAACTGGCTACATGGGTGTGGTTGGAATAGGATTTTAATCCCATCCATGCCAAACTTTTAAAATATACAAACTTTATTTATACAAATAAAAAGAAACAAAAAACACAGAAACATTATTTACATGGGCAGGGTTTTAGCCCTGCCTCAGTGATCCTTAATTGGAAACCCTGTGTTGTGTTCAAGGAGTACTTTTTCTCTTAATTCCTTTTTCTTTTAAGAAAGGAAAGAAAAACATGGCAGGCTGTATGTATTCAATCTTTCAATATCTATCAAATGAACCATGCACTGTACTGTATTTATTCAACACAATGTTAATGTAGCCGGATTGTTCAAGTGCAATAGTGCAAACAAAAATGAACAGTGCTAGAGAAAACAAGGCCCTGTGAGTGTTTGGTTTATATAATTTTTCAACAAGTGTACTTTTGCATAAATTAAATGCAAGCTCTTTTGTTTCCAGATCAAATGCATTGCTTCTAGACATCCAGCATTACTAGCTGCATGCAGTAAACATTTGAACTTCTTATCACTCCATACGTTCACCGCATTCCAAATGGTTCTTATACTGTCTGTCAGCACATCTCCGGCACTTACATTTAAACTTGTATCATTAACAAGGTTGCTGAAGACATTTCAAATACTGTATGCAACAGTGTGTTAATGATAAGCTGCCTAAGACCAGAAGAACTAAGGAAAAATAGAATTTCTAAAGTCACTTTTTTTTTTCACCCCTAGTGGGAAAAATACCAAAAAATGGGAAGGCATTTAATTAGCCCAATTCCCCCCCCCCCCCCCCCCAGTAACTTTTTACTGTAGTCTCTTAGCAATTGTTGGCTCATTCAGACCCGTTACATGTTATCTGTAGCAAGGTTGGGGTCAGTTCTCCATTTTTCAATTCCAATTCATTTTTAAAATCAATTCCTAATTCCAATTTCCATTCCTTTTTAATCCATTCCAATTCCAATTCCCATTCCAAGGCCTTCAATGAATTATTTTGAAGGACTTGAACTTGGAACTGGAATTGATGAATTGGAATTGGGAATTCATTTTAAAAAGAAGTTGGAAATGGAATTGGAATTGAAAAAAGGTAATTTACCCCAACCCTGGTCTGTAGCAATTTGATTGGCATGTTACTACGTTGCTAAAATTGTACTTTCATATGTTACACTTTACAGTTTGGCATATGCTGTATGCTTTTCAAATTGTCACAAAACTTGCTTAGGATGTTCTTCAGGATAGCTGATTCCAGGCATGTAACAATAGTTTGAATAAAGCTCTAAGAATAAAAAAATACATACGAGAACTTTTGTTGTACCTTTTTTTCCCAGCCATGTGGAGCGGCAAGTTTGTTCATTTAACAGAGTCTTGGAACAATTACAAATGCCTGGATGAGAACCAGACAACATGGATGGACCTTCTGAAGAGGGATGGTTATTACACACAGCATTTAGGAAAGCTGGACTATAAATCAGGGGACCACTCGCTCAGGTAGGAAAAACACCAGCCACTATTGTACAGTTTGCAGCAGAAAGCATTTTCGGTTATATTAATCATGGGATATAGTATATGTATATGTAAGCAATAAAACACGAGAAGGCAAGGGTTATACTGGTACATTCCACATTCCACATGCTGCCCTTTTGAAGACCAATACGATCCTTAGCTTTTAAATTAAAAAAGAAAATAATAATTGATTTTAATGATATAATTAAAAAACTGCTATTTAATGGAAGTCTTATTCCAAACTCTTTTTTTAACCCTTTACTAACCCAATGGGATAAAACTTCCCATCACACTTACTGTCTTGCAATCTGTTTTATACCCTGTTCACTGTACCTAAATAAATACTCCGTCAACATGCATTGAAAGCACGTGGCTGTCCTTCACTCACAATCGCGTGATCAACACGTGTTTGTCACACATCATTGAGATTGTTTGAATAGTAGGGGTAGTCAGTGCAGAGTTTACAGTCAGTTTGAAAAGCCCTTTCTCGTTGTAATTCAGTAATCGCGGATTTTCTGCTGCAGCAGGAGGACCAACCTGTGGCTAACCTGACGGGCAACACGTACACAGTGAAAGTGATAGAGGAGGACTGGAACAAGACAGACAGCAAACCCCGGTGGATACAGAGCACTGCTGCAACGCTCTCCCAGCCCTTTGCTCTCTACCTGGGTCTGAACCTCCCACATCCTTACCCAACACCGGCCATGGGGGAAAACAAAGGAGCTTCAACCATACTGGCTTAAAAAGGTAACGATGCTGCACTTCCCTTATAATCTGTAACTCCTCTACTTTCATTGTGTGGTGTGTCATATTTAAGATTCACTATTTGATTCACTTTCATTTCCACAATAAAAGGACACAGTTTTAATTAAAAAAGCAGGCAGCCTCAGACTAATTTTGAGACACCGTCTGAAGTGAAATGGAGTTTTTTAATAACCCTTGATATAGTGCTGTACATTGTATTAGTCAAGTCTGTACATTTCGTGATTCATCATGACATTTCCAGGAACCTTTTTTGTCATTTAATTGATCCACTTTATTTATCAATTTAAAATGGTTTTCAGTTAAGTTAAAACCTCTAGATTGGTGCTCTGTTGAGGAGAAGCAAAAAAAGAAGCAGAATTTGTAAAAAACAAACATCAGTAGTTTAGTGGAAAGTTTAAGAGATAAGTGAATCATCAAATGTGTTTGTGTTCTCAATAAGGAGCTGGTGATAAAACAAAAAACGTTTAATTACAAGTCCTTAAACAAGACCAGTAGCTAAAGCCATTCATTGTTTGCACTGTTGATAATTACAGGTATCTCGCCAACTCATTACTGTTCCTAAACGGTTGCCATTCAATGAGATGCATCAAGTGGACTATTACTCCACCTACACCAAGAACTGTAGCTGGCATTTCACACAGGAGGGGATCAAAGACATCAGGGCCTTTTATTATGCAATGTGTGCAGAGGCGGATGCAATGCTTGGTAAGCAATTCAATTGTATTGTTGTATTTAAAAAAAAAAAAAAATTACCATGACACTAACACCTTACTTATGTAATACACCTAGGTCTGATCATTAAACCATTCACTCTACTTTCATACAAACTCATAATCTGTACTTACTGTTGATTTAGAGCACATGCATAAATTATGGAAACAACAAATGATTTACAGCAAGACAAGGAACAGTGCCCATTTTCCCATACTTACTAAATACCCTGGCATCTCCTAAATAGATAATGGTCTCCTCTAAAGATATGCTAAATATTTTAATGAGCAAGACATCTCACAAGTAGAATGGTACCCAAGGAAAGCAGTAGAACTGGGGGTGAGGACTAGAAAATTGTCTCCTCTAAAAATATGTAAGAGGTTTTAATGAACAGTCTGTCTCTCAAGTGTTGTGGTACCCCAAATATCCAGCAGGTTTTCTGGGTGTCTTTACGTCATCAATGGCTAAAGATCTGGAACACTTGTTAACCTGGACTAATTAAGCCAATCGTTGGTTCAATTAAATAACTGAGAGACTGGTTGAAATGAAAACCAGCAGCCACAGTAGCTCTCCAGGACCAGGGTTGGAGACCCCTGGTCTACATGAATGCATGTGGACAGATTTCTTTAATCTGGTATGTTATCTGTCCCTAAAAATAGAACAGTCTTCTACGTTTGCATCTCATCTTTTTGGTATTTCATTGCTTTAACGTTTAGTCATAGTATGTATGTCCACCACAAATTATATAAATAACACATATACTGAATAAAAGTTCATTGACCGATCTCCAGAACCAGAAATCTTTCCCTTTATCACACTACCACCGCTGGTACCCTGTATTGTGTAAATTAATTATTTTTTCATGTTTCTTTTTTCTAGGGGAACTTCTGTCGGCTCTTCGTGATGCCAAAGTACTCAACAACACATATGCCATTTTTACGTCAGACCACGGAGAGCTCGCCATGGAGCACCGTCAGTTTTACAAGATGAGCATGTATGAAGGAAGCTCTCATGTGCCTTTCCTTCTCATGGGCCCCAAGGTAGAGGCAATGCAGCAGATTGCACATCTCATCTCACTGATGGATGTGTACCCTACCCTACACTACTTGGTAAGTACTTGTATGAGCCCACTGCCACAATTTAGAACAGTATTTGTAATGCCAAGGTATAGATACTGTGTTTTGGAATTCATGGAATTAGATAAGCTATACTATATTCAGAATGTACTGCAGTGCATTTCCATTGACTCACATGAACCCTCCAAACATTTCATAGATGAAAGTCTGTACCTTCGTGGTGCATTAAGGGAGGGAGCGGCTCATGGCAGGAGTGGCTCATAGTGCAGTCGTGAGTGAGTGAAGCGAGAGAGACACTTCCAGGTTTTTTGGTGGCATGCCCCTCTACAGAAATATTAACTTCAAAATATCCTGCAACCACAAATCACATTTTTTACATTTACATACCACAAGACATCTGTATATTTTTCAGAAGAGCCCTCCCTGTTTCCTGAACCCTGAGCTCTGTTGCCGTTACCATGTGGACGTGACCCTCGAACCCGCATGCCTCTAGCTGCAGAAGAACTAACACAGTCTAAATAAGAGGCTTCAGCTGGGACTTCGCACTAGTATGATCAGCATAGTCACTGCCAGCCTTGTAGATTCCAGTGTATTCCAGTTCTGCACAGTACCCCTGAGTGTACTTTTACCAAGTGGTGCGATAAAGAAGTACATAACAATGCAATCCTGTTTATCTAAGCATCTGCTACTTTAATTATCATAACTACTCCTAATAAAAAAGCCAGAAGTCGACACTGCAAGATTTTAAGCTGTTAAATGCTGTGCCATTGTACACAACGACACCGTGTTTGGTGTGACTCACTAATTTGACTCTTAAGCCCTGCTTCTTGTGTAGATATGGCTGGTACCACTCTCCCCAGCAGGGTAAGCGGGCACTCCCTGTTACCCCTGCTGTCCCTCAAGGATGCGTACCAGGCAGGCCCGCTCCCAGACTGGGTGCTCAATGAATACCACGGCTGTGATATGAATGCCTCCACCTACATGCTGAGAAGGGGCCAGTGGAAGTACATTGCCTACGCTGATGGCTCTTCAGCGCCTCCTCAGCTCTTTGGTAAGTCAGCTGGGCTTACTGTTTTTAAAGCTACACTATACCAGACTCCTAGCAATGGAAGCTTCTGCTTGTAGCTGTAAAACGCTCACTAGTGGTACAATTTAGAAATACTAAAAGAAACTCCATTAAAAAAAAAAAATGGTTGGTGATTTGAATTTATTATGTTTCTTTTAGTGCAGTGCTCCCTGGATATTTGAGAAATTCACCAATTTGGTTCACTCATGTTGACAGTAAATTGTAAGAGCCCTATGTGTTTTCCTGTAAATATTTTTTATTGTGCGAAGTCAGATAGCAAATAGAACAGTATGTGCAGAAATACATTGCTAAAACCTGGAACATTCAGGACATGGTTTGCTCTTGGAAAATACATTCAGTAAAGAGCAAAAGACGAATGGTTACAAATGAAAGTTAATGCAGGTCTGATTTCTGCACACATTTCAAAAACTGGAACTCAGTGAACCAAAAGGCAATTTAGTCAGTACACTAGACAGTGTATTAGAGTATTGTAAATGAATTGCTGCTCTCTCTCTAATGCATTCATTAAACTGTGACTGCGGCTATCTAGTGTTCCACAGATGGCCGGTACAACTGAAGCCCTATTTTCTTAAATACTTTGAAAGGTAGTCTGCACAAAGCACATTTTAATGACTTAGAAATTGTCTGCTTGGTGTTTAAATAAGATCTTGCATGCGTGGCTTCTCCTGTTTGGCTGATAGAATGTTTTGCCGATTGGTAGAAAGTTGAACATGAAGGAGCGAGATGTTTAAATATCATCAAAGTAAGCTGTATTAGTGGAGGATCCTACAGGTAGATTTACTGCAAAGGTATTTTTTCTTTCATTTATTATTTGGTTTCCAGTTCTGCCTTGCTTCTTTTTGTATCAATTCATTGAAACTTATTTTTTAGATTAATATCCACATTTCTGTTATTGATAATCAAATCAGTCTCACCTTGCATAGACGCTGAAAAATGTTTAGTTTGACTGTGATGCGCTATTGAATTATTGTCTGTGTTTTGCTAATAAATGTATAGGGTTTTTTTAATTTGCTAAATAATTTGTAATAATAAATAAAACTAAGGAACCAAAAAACATGAATGAAACATGGATAAGAGAACTATTAGCATTTGTTAACATTAGCAATTTTACCTTGCAAACTCCCCCACCTGAAATAGCAGCATGAAGTACATCACAGCAATCAGTAATGGAATCCTGCCTGTGTTACTGACTGCTAGTGTGTGTGTGTGTGTGTGTGTGTGTGTGTGTGTGTGTGTGTGTGTGTGTGTGTGTGTGTATTGTAACACGGCAGGGAGGGTGTTAATATCCTCCCTGCCAAAAATATGTGCAAATGCACATTTGTGTGTTTAATTGTTTAATTGTTTGATTGGTTTATTAGTTATTATCCCCTGCACCTGGCTATCATTGTAAATTAGAGCCAGATGCAGGGTATTTAAAGAAAGCAACCAGGCTGTTTAGGGCTGCTGCTGTGTGGAGGGCCCAGTTGATGGTGCTTTCAGCTGTTGGGGGGGGGGGGGGGGGGGGGGTTGTAAGTTTTTAAAACAGGTAAACAGCCTAGTGAGTTGCAACACGGTTACTATCTATCTATCTATCTATCTATCTATCTATCTATCTATCTATCTATATATATATATATATATATATATATATATATATATATATATATATATATATATATATATATATATATATATAAATTCCTACATTATGTTCCTATAAAACCAAAGAGAGGGTTGGTAAACAGTTAACAAGCATCTTAATAGTTCTGCCTGAAAAAAAAACCTTCTTTAAGTAACTAAAGCTTTGCCGACAGGTGTATATATTTACTTATTTGGGTGTATTACAAGTGTATGCATTACATTTTTCAGTCACTGACTAAGCATTGCTGTTTATGTAACCATGTTTATTTGTAGAATATACACATTCAGGTTTATCGATTCTTTTCTCTGTGGATTGTATAAAAGCTACAGCTTTACCAAACATGGAACCAGTTAACTAACACTTAGCATTGATTTGAGTGCTACTGGGAGGATGTGACATTCAGTCAATGTGTAAATACACTGAGTGTACAAAACATTAGGAACACCTGCTCTTGCCATGAAATAGACTGACGAGGTGAATCCAGGTGAAAGCTATGATCCCTTATTGATGTAACCTGTTAAAACCACTTCAGTCAGTGTAGATGAAGGGGAGACAGGTTAAAGAAGGATTTTTAAGCCTTGACACAATTGAAACATGGATTGTGTATGTGTGCCATTCAGAGGGTAAATGGGCAAGACAAAATATTTAAGTGCCTTTGAACAGGGTATGGTAGTAGGTGCCAGGCGTGCCGGTTTGAGTGTGTCAAGAACTGCCGTGCTGCTTGGTTTTTCACACTCAACAGTTTCCCATGTGTATCAAGGATGGTCCACCAGCTAAAGGACATCCAGTCAATGGCAGGCCAGTGGTCGAAAACGCCTCACTGATGAAAGAGGCAAAAGGAGGCTGACACGAATTGTGCAGAGCAACAGACGGGAACTGTCAACTGACAGTCCAGTACAACATTGGTGCCGAAAGACCCATAAAAGAATGCACAACTCATTGTACCTTGACACAAATGGGGTATGGCAGCCGACGACCTGACAGAGTTCCACTTCTTTCAGCAAAACACAAGAAACGTTGCCTGGTCTGATGAATCCCGGTTCCTGCTGTTTCACGCTGATGGGAGGACTAGGGTATGGAGAAAACCACATGAGTATATGCATCCATCATGCCGCATGCCAACATTGCAGGCTGGTGGTGGTGGTCTGATGGTGTGGGCTGTGTTTTCTTGGCACACATTGGGCCGCTTGATAAAAGTGGAGCAATGTTTGAATGCCACAGGATATCTGAACATCATTGCCAATCAGGTGCATCCCTTCATGGCAGCAGTGTATCCATCTGCTAATGGATTTTTTAAGCAGGATAATATCCCATGCCACAAGGCTAGGATTGTCCAGGAATGGTTCCATGAACATGACAGTGAATTCAGCTTACTGCAGTGGCCTGCCCAGTCACCAGATCTCAATCCAATTCAGCAGCTGTGGGATGAGATGGAACGAGCTATTTGGAGTAGAGATCCACTACCAGCCAACTTGACACAACTGTGGGAAGCATTGGAGTCAACATGGGCCAGCATACCTGTGGAACTCTTTTGACACCTTGATGAGTCCATGCCCCAACGAATTGAGGCTGTTCTGAGGGCAAAAGGGGGTGCAACTCAATATTAGGAAGGTGTTGCTAATGTTTTGTACACTCAGTGTATATCCTAGGATGTGAAATCTATGTTTTCTAAATATACACCTGGACAAGGATGCTGAGGTGTGTGTGAAGCAAAATAGCCAAAGACAAGGGAAGTCGCTGTCCTGTTCATTTTATCAGTATCAAAAGAAAACCCTTATTTTATATACATTTTTGGTAAAGTGCTGTTTGTTAACCGTCTCTGTTTCCTCTCCCTGCTCCAAGTGTGGGCAGCGAGCAGAGGTGTGAGTAAGGACCCAGGTTAGCTGGCTTGCCTCCACACCCTCCCACTGATAACACTCACAAGAATGATTCATCACCAGGGTCAGAATTTATAACCTCAACTGTATTTTATGAAGGCAAATGTTTCACATTAATGCACACAGCCTCTTCTTATGTCAAAAGTGTGTTGTTTGTTTTCGTGGGTGGGAAACAGTCATGCAAAACAGTTTTTTCAAATGTTGAAGACATTGAGAAAGGCTTTTTGTCAAAATGTTTGTCGCTGAATTTGACAAAGTTTATTTTAGTATGTCTAAATCTGTCAACTGACAAGATACAGAGTGTGCAGTTTGATCGAGTCTTTAGTTATATAATACAGGAAATATGTAGTAGAGACACCCGTTTTCAGAATTTAGTACCACTTGAATATGAAATGAAATGGGCATCAAGGACGCTGTCAGTCATGTGCACTTGTCACTGGACTGCACCCATCCTCTAAAGAGAAAAATGTCTCTAAAAGTAACCATGTAAGAATGAACCAGCAGTGTAACCATGTAAGAATGAACCAGCAGTGTAACCATGTAAGAATGAACCAGCAGTGTAACCATGTAAGAACGAACCAGCAGTGTAACCATGTAAGAACGAACCAGCAGTGTAACCATGTAAGAACGAACCAGCAGTGTAACCATGTAAGAACGAACCAGCAGTGTAACCATGTAAGAACGAACCAGCAGTGTAACCATGTAAGAACAGCCAGCAGTGTAACCATGTAAGAACGAACCAGCAGTGTAACCATGTAAGAACGAACCAGCAGTGTAACCATGTAAGAACGAACCAGCAGTGTAACCATGTAAGAACGAACCAGCAGTGTAACCATGTAAGAACGAACCAGCAGTGTAACCATGTAAGAACGACCCAGCAGTGTAACCATGTAAGAACGACCCAGCAGTGTAACCATGTAAGAATGAACCAGCAGTGTACCCATGTAAGAATGAACCAGCAACCTGGCTTGCATGTATCTTCTGATAATTTTTTGGCTTGCTAAATTGACAAACTCCTTCCTTCTCATGTTTTGGAGCGAGGCGGTGCTGAAAGGAGAACGGTATCTGCTTAGCAGTAATGGGACTTGCTCTCTTTATAAGAAGGCCAACTGGAGAAGTATAATTACAAGGCAGAAAAGAGAAGTACCTAATTACCCGCCACCGTTTCTTTGCCCTCAATTACACATAATGATAGGAGCACAGTGTGAAGATTGCAATTAGGTCCAAACACTTCAGTGAAAAAGCAAACTAATGGATGGGTATAAAATATTATAAACGGATTGGGCTGTGGAGCTTCAGTGCAGCGAATATTAATATGCCACATGAAACACACACAAGTTATGTGATCACAATTTAGTAATATTTTGTAATCAACTGACAGTTGCTTGTCATTTTTAAGCCTTTAACATGATAAACATTGGTGCATTGATGGACACAAAGGAGATGTCACCATGTGGTATTGATACAGTGTTGATGTGCACAAGACAATCCCATTGGCACAGCACTGTGATTGCACCTCCTTCTTAACCTAAACACCCAGTGCCTGCCTTACAGTCCTGAACCTCTTAAGCAGAGCCTGAAGATTGTATGTGAGTGTGTAAAAGCTGGGCGGTGCATCTGCAGGTTCTCTTCTGATTGTATGTGAGTGTGTATACTGTGATTTATAACTTAAAATGTGCTTACTATGTATAGAAGGCATAGCTTAGCAGCTTGTGTTGCATCCCTTTTATGATGAATATATTATTCTATTTGTTAAAAAATAACACCACGGTATATATTTAGGGCTTTAACCTTTCAGTTTTTATTTTCCAAATCTCTACCTCCCTTTAAATGTGAATTAGTAGTTGTTAAGCTGTCTCTGCGTCCTAATTTAAGATCATTGTCAAGGAGGTTTTAAATGATGGGCTTGCTGTCAGAGTACAGTCCAGACTGGGTATTTTATGCTGAAAAGAATCTCTGTCAGGACAACTCTGTGAAACAAGTGAAAATAAAAAATCACAATGATAAACTAGATGACTGCAAGAATGAAATGCAATTAGGATCAGCAATGAGCAATTAACATAATTTATCACTTGTGTTTGAAATAAAAATTAAGAAAAACAGGATCAGGCTCAGTAAAGATATGAAGGTAAAAACAAGTGACATCGTTCAGTATTTAACATCTTTTTCTGAGTTCAATTAGGAAACAGAATCGTCTCAAAAAAAGTTTAAATGGCATCATGTGATAAAAAATAAAGCCTGAAAAGTTCAAACCCTATATATATTATAACATTAGCATACTGCATATATGTATAACATGTAGACATTACATACAAGGATCCCTTGTTCATGTTAAAACAATACATGAATTAGTGTTTTGCATATTCCTGGGCTGTGATGATTTATAGGAAATATTTGCTGGCTATAGCAGTTGAAATGGCTGGTTTGGAAAGATGTCATTGTCCAGGGTTCAGGGTGTTTTCCAGCTACAGTAGTTTGTCTTTTTCATGAAAAGTCATTTGATGTCCGTCCGGCTGCACATGAAAAGATAACCTTCAGCCAGTAGCAAGCTGACGTTGGTTTAGCAGAGGCAGCAAAGGAGCCTTTGAAGGGGACGCTTTGCCTTCTGATGAATCCGGCCCTCAGCTCAGCCTCAGATACAAGAAGACATAAACTGGCAGCAGCCATCAGCTTAACTGAAAACGTCTCCTTGATATGTCAATGAAGAATGACTCACAAATAAAAAACAAACAGCCTGCAACAGCTTCCAAAGAACAATGCTTGAAAATGGAATTGTTCAGAATATATGCTGATTAACATTAGTAGTCCAAGGCTGATCAAGCTTCATTCAGCGAAGTGATTTGTTTCTGAAAAAGTGAAAACTCTGAGAATCTGCTTTTTTGTGTGGTGTATTCTCTATTGGGTATCGCTGCTTTGTAACCAGTCCAGGTTGTAGGTGGAAACTAGGCAAGTATTTTAGTAAGGTGGAGGCGTACATACCTGCATATGTTACACTTACAAATAACGTTCTTTAGCACAAGTTATAGTGTCAGAATCTAGGAGTGTGGAACCTTAACGGGCTACAACATACACATTATACTTTACCTTTGCTATTGGTATAGTCTCGTTGTAAGAGGGATGCACTATGATGCTCCTAAGATCCTCTTTCATATGTCAGTGAAAACTGAGAAATATGTACATTTTTATTACCCAGCTGGTTTATGATATAAAACCAGTTTGAGTATTGTTTCTCGGTCATGCTGTTTTGTAACCATTCAGTAATACAGTAGACTCCCGTTAATCTGTGTTTCGATAATCCATGCAGTTTAATACAGTACATTAACAAAATGTGTTAGTGCAGAAATCATCTGATCTATGCAGAAGCGGGTATTCGCATGCTTTAGTAGTACGGAAATCTTTCTCTTTCTGCCTCTGAACAGCACTGATGATGTACAGTATATATTTTATTTGTATTATTGCATTTTTCGAGTTTTCAATTAATAGTGCAAGTATTTCCCAAGGAGTAAATTCAGCTAATCCGTGTTTTTCACTCATTCG